>NC_051189.1:17372584-17681989 GCF_015220075.1 Falco rusticolus | reverse complement strand
CGCTTCGTATGTTAATTAGCTTATCAGTCCTTTGCCTGGAATGTGGTGGTCTTGCAGGTTTGTACGTGATTCATGTTCTTGTGACCATCCTGTGACCATCCGATCTTCTCCAGCAAGGAGACTTAGCACTCCCTCCCTCTAGATAGCATTAGAATATCTCTCATCCTTTTCTCATTCTTTTTTAAAATAGCCCCTTTTGTTAGAGGAAGAAGGGCAGGCGTCTCCTCAAAACTGTAGGCGTCTCCTCAAGGCTGTGTGCCTATGTGACCAGACACCGCACCCATGACTAGTCACCATACCCACATTCCTTGAGCAGACATATACAATCACAATCGATGTCCATTGTCCCCATTTCACACTATTTCTCCATATCAACTTGCTGCTGAATTTCCTTAGAGGTGGTACCACGCTGCATCCTTGCAGGGAACCCCGGAAAGTTTGTTATGTTGACTGGGTGTTTGGAGCACAGTCTCCCACATCTTAGAAGAGTGCCCTAAACATGGGATTACAGAAATAGATTAAGATGGGGTATTTAATTCTCTGGTTTTGGGCCTGTTCTACTTTACATACTAGTATATCACACAATCACAGACTGGTAGAATAATTCAGGTTAGAAGTGAATTGTTTGGTGCTGTCAAAGAATGATCATAGGGCATAGTGATTTTTTATAGTTGTAAAAGAATTTACAATAGTTGTTAGAAAAGAGAGGAATGAATAATGGGCCATATATGATTTATTTAAAGAACGGTGTGCTCATGTTTATCTGAGGAGACCCTTATTGTTGATGCACTAAACCCTTGAATGGGTGAAATAGGGAGTGTGCTAGTTGTCCAGGCACGAGATATGTTAATGTTTTTATCTTGAAGATTAGTATACTAGGTCCTTGAATGGGAGTGTGCTAGTTGTCCAGGCACAAAATATGTTAATGTTGTTAACTTGAAGATATACTAGGTCCTTGAATGGGAATGTGCTAGTTGTCCAAGTGTGAGATATGTTAATGAGTTCCTAGAAAGTTAATGAATAGTCACAAGTGATTTGTGTAAAGAGAGGGCTGAAAGGTTCCCTTGGTGTGCATGACTTTGGTGGAGCGATCCCCCATGCACCCAGCGCTGCCGGAATAAAGATAACCTCCGCTCACTCGAATATTGGTGACTTGATTCTTCAAATCAGAAGGCTCAGGCAGTCTCTAGTCCAATCTCCTGTTCAAATCAGGTCAGATCAGGCTGCTCAGGGCTCTATCCCATCAGGCCTTGGAAACCTACTGGGACTGTGACTCCAATAAACATTTGTGACTGACTTCAGTGTTCGTGAGGAAAAGCACAGTAATGGTTTTAAGTATTAAGGGATCATTTAATTTGTTAAGTTCAGAACAATACAAAAACTTCAAAGATACTTATATGTATATTACTGCTATACAGGTGTATTGTTATATACATATTACATACCTATTACTCTATCTCCCACCAGTTCCAGAGAATTTACTCAGCACATGAACAGCAGAGACAGACCACGGAACAACTGTGGGATTGATTCACTTCGTCCAGACATCTCTTTTTTTTCTGTGACGTAAGGGCTGGCTGACTGTAGAAACTTAAGGCTTTCTGTTGCTAGGTGCGGTACAGCTGGTTGGCTATGCAGGTAGGCTGCTACCGCAGGAATTCCTTGGATGCTGGCATGGACTTTGGGTAGGAGGCCAGTTGTTGGGGTGCTCATCTGCAGAGTGGGACAGTTGGTCTGTAGTTTCTGCCTCTGTGAACCAGATTCACCAGGAGAGATTGAGATACAAAACTCTGGATTCCTGATGAACTGGTGCTCAGAGCTCTTCTGAGAGGGGGCAGTTCTGGATTTAACCAGGTACATGTGTGTAAAAGGTCTGATTTTTCGGTGGTTGGGTGAAATGACGGCTCCTTCTGCATGACACTGATGTGGCAGGCATGCTTTGAATGAGTGAAGATGTTACTTACTCTTTTTGAGTGATGGCAAGACTGGTTGTGGATGTGCACAGCAGCACAAATTTGTCTGCTCAGCTCTATCTAGATGCTAACCCAGTGCCCCAGGCATCACACGCACTGCCCAGGTTAGACAACAGCATACCTGAGAATTTAAAGATCCAATTTTTTAATTAACAGGTTGTGTTAAACACTTTTTATCTTTCAAGTATGTGATTGAATCTCATACACACAGTTCCTGCGCATTGCTCAACAGACCCTTTAAGTTGTTGCAGAACATTCGGTTCTCATCCCTCTCTACTTGAGTTACGTCATTTGCTTTAAACACTGAGCTGCTGCTCTCAGCTGGTTTCCGGTGCCTGAAATCCATTTACACGCTCCCTCTAGTGAGTCTCAGACACAAGAATTTGCCTGGTTTAATCTAGTTTCAGGGTTGAGGCTGTTAAGATGGAAAACAGTCACAACCATTATTCAGAATATACACGTTTTTAAAAAAATCAGTGTGAAGAGACAGTCCTTTTTCTCTCTAATCATTCTGAACAGACGCCTAATTTTGCATATAGCAGGCTGGGTGTGTGTGATGATAGCTTTGCTATAATTAACGATCTTTTTGTAGCTCTTGTTAAAAGTTGTCATTCCAGAGAGATAGGTAAAAGCCAGATAATTGTTTAGTTCAGTGCTGAGGATGTTGATACAGTGGTGCTGCCTCTGTAGCCCTTCAAGCCTTGTGGCATTTCATCACCATTGTAGAAGGTGTGGTACCAGAAAGAATTGAGGAATACACCAAGGAATACATCGAGGGCCCAGAAGAGCTACTTCCTTCACCATAATTAGCAGGGAACAGCCCTTTTCCTAATGCTGATTAGCCCTGGGGAGGGACTAAGTGAATTCCCTCTCCTCTTTGCTCTTTTCTCTCTCCAGTTAACCCTTGTGCTGACTGTTTTGGGGAACTTGCTGTGTTTAACCTTTCAGCTGTCACCTCAGACAGGTTCAGTCACTGAGCACCACGGGAAGCTGCAGACAGAAAAGCAAAGTTTGTTGGGAGCCACTTTGCCACATACCTGCAGAAGCAGCGTATGTCAGAAGTACAAAGAACTGGCACTGTAAAGCTGATGGTGAGGAGCCAGGCATCGGGAACTGTCAGCTCTGTGATCACTGATGTATTGAAGCACCTAAGGTTCAAGTGACTTTATACCATGAGCATACATACGTAGGGGGTACACCATACGGCACAGCACAACTTGGTGGTCCTCAGGTACAGCTCCACGGTGGCTGGTACAGCCACCCACCCAACCAAAACTGTGCTCTAGGGAGAGCCTCACCCCCTGACACAGGGGAGCTGGGTTCATGCTGCTATGAGATATGAAATAATATGCAAGCTTTGACGTTGCTGCAGGGCTGATTTGCTGGGGTACACTGGCACAGCAGGATCAGCGTGTGCTCACCTCCATGCTATCTGTAGCTCTTGAGAATGTGAATCTTCCCTGTGTCCAGATGATGTCCCAGTGTGTCCAGCACAAAGATGTGCTGCTTATTCACTTCCACTACAATTTCTTAGTACAGCTTAGCTTTCCATTCCCTTTCAGCCTCCTTTCCCACCATGAGGTCTTTCTGTTGTTCAGTTATGGCAGTATTTATGTGCTGAGAGCCCCTAAGTGGTGGCTTTTTGGACTAGGTCACCCTTGAGTGAGACATTGAACAAAGTGAGGAGAACCCACCCTGCTCTTAGGGCAGCTACTCACAACCCCACAGCCTCCTGGCTTCTATATTCTGTTGGTCACTGGAAATTCTCCAAGACTTTTACTTCTAGATATCCTAGGGCAACATCCTGATAGTCTTATACTCATAGTGGGGGGACACCCTATTTCAAGGGTAGTTCCTCTTGCCTCCATCAGGCTATTGATGCAATAAGCTGCAACATGAGATAGGACACCCACATCTCCGCCGTATTCTTTTCTTGATGCTGCTTTTTAGTTAAGAATATAGTTCGTTTGATAACTAATGTCCTTTATTTGCTTGTTTGGGACTTTGGGGGGGGAAAAAAAAAAGCTGTTTTTTCTGGCATGCATTTGCATGGTCAGCACATTTTTGCAAACTTGTATGTGAGCGGGTCTGTCGACTAAATACCATTTCTCAGTTGGCCAGCAGAGAGAGCAGTCAGCATTCGGTGGATGTGCGGGTTGAGACGCTTGGCTCCTGCATGCTCGGCCCTGCCAGTAGCTGTTACTGTTAAAAAATAATTCTGACAGCAGTGCAGAGGTGAACTGTATCTTGCAAGGTTGCGGCTAATGGGTTACGTATTGCCCTTGACTACCTGAGTCTCTCATGTCAGTGCAAGTCCCTTCTACACATCAAGGGCTATATGCCAGCATGGTCAAACCACCTACCAATTTTTGGAGATGTGTTCAGCTTTCACGATCTCTATTGAAATGGGTGTGTGTATAGAATATCAGACTAATTGCTTTGCTATCAATTTATGGGCTTCAGAGGCTAAATTTAGGTACCAGGGCTGCTGCAATCTGATCTGTGCTGTTAAGGAGGCTGGGAGGCACCGGGATGCATTTGTATGAATCGGTTTCCAGCATGAGAGCTCCAGCTGGGACATTTTGACCTGCACGGCCTCCTCTCTTCACCCCCTCATTGTCCAGCTGGAGCCTCGTGCATACTCTGAAGCACTGTTGCTCTCCAAACATCTACTGTAAAATGGCCGTCTCTGGGGTCCACTTTTCTTTTTTTTAGAATGACTTTGGCCCAGATTTTCTTGGGTTTTGTAGTTTTTTCCCCCTGTCTTTTCAGCAAACACAGGTTGTAAACTGAATGACCTGAGAAAGCTGTACCAGGGGAAAAGAAGTAGGCGTGAAAATCCCACCATGTCCCTGCAGTAGTCACTATTACCTTCCATCAGGTGCCTTGCAGAACCATTACCAAGACACAGTCCATGACCCTGGTGGTGGCAGTCCCCTGTGACTGGCACAAGTCACACTGCTGGAGGGGAGGACCTGCAGAGTGCCACTTCGCGCATCACCCAGCTCGATGGCTCCAGGTTTGGTGGATTTGCCCTCCTATGACACTTTGGATTCACAGGCTTGGAGAATCTCATCTCTTCTTGGTGTGAAACCTTTCTGGACTTCTGTCTCTCTTCAGGTAATTACCTACTCATAAATTTGAAAGAAAGAATGCTGGTGATTTTCTTCTCCCTTCTGTCTTCTTCCTTATGCAGGAGCTGGCCCAGCTGAGGCCAAGGTTAACGAAGTATACACAGAGAGAGAGTGTCTGGAAACATCTGCTCAGGTTTGCTCTGCAGCTGTGTGCACACTTCACCGTGGAGCTCAGCTCTCAGTGAAGGTTTTCATTTGTGATCATGGAGTCAGAGCAAAGCACTCTATACAAATGCAGCCTTTCAACACGTTAAGCACAGCTGCAATAGTGGTTCTGGAAAATCTCTCCCATTTGACCTAAGATAAACAAATATGGTTGCTTAAGTATCCTCAGTGTTTCCTTATACTTACAGTAGGAAATACCTTGGATACTGAGGGCAGCTAAAACAAATCTTACTTAGTTATCTAAGGCCTCTGGCGAGTCCTTGAGTTTCTGAGTGAGCTAAGCCACTTCCTAGGCATGGGGCATACCGAGCTTCATTTTATAGTGATAAAAATAAGCATTCAAAGGACCTGAGCTGTGAACAGTCACTCAAAAAGTTCACGTGAAGTGGCATTACTCACCTGAAGCTCGTTTTGAGTGTCTGGTGCTGGTGCAGAGGGAGATGAGCAGGGTGTTTCCGACGAGCTGGATTCCTGACATAATATTACTTAAAAGCAGGAAATGCTCATTTGGCCTGGTTCAGTGTCATACTGGCCTTCTCATGCAAGGCTATATCTGGAACCCAAACACTGCAATAAGGCAGGAATCATTATATGTTATTTTTTTAAACGGCCTACACAGTATGAAGATGGTAGTTATCTCAGCCTTCCTTTCTTTTTAGTATGCAATTGTGGTGGCGTGCTTCCCACCATCTCAGCTTGGCTGCTTGGCTGCTGAAATGGCAGCGCACCAGCTCCACGCTTGGAGCCATCCCGAGAAAATGTTCTGTTGCGGCTTTTAACCATTTAGCTGTAAAGCCTCCTCTGCTTCCACCATTTCTAACTGCTGGGGTGAAGCAAGGGTTTCCAGTCCTTGTTTATAGCCAGTGTAATCAGTTCAGCTATTTATACTGTAGTCATCACTGAGCACTTTGCTGTATGAAACGGTCACAGTTATATTTATACCAGTGCAAAAACAAAGTCATCACAAATTGAGGAGGCGACATTCAGAGTATTTTTTCCTTGCTATGTGATGCTGTTTCTTCAGCAATTCAAGGTTTTATCAGGCAAAGTCACTCTCCTAGGAAGAAAATACATCCCACTGTAAGTCAGGAAGCTCACCAGTGTTTATCTGTGCTTGTGTTTTTGTCTTTGTGAGATAAATGCACCTATTTAGTCAAGTAGCTTCTACCAGCTGCTACCTCGGTATGAATATGCAGTGCTGCCAGAAAAGTCCATAGAGTTGTCTAGTACAGCTGAAAGCAGAGTTTAATCTGCTCTGCCAGAGGTACTAAAAATACCTTTTAATATGCTAAGGTATGTATCTGCCCAGGAGTTGTTTTCAAAATGCATGGTTCCATGGAGTTGCTACAAAGCAAACAGAGCCCCACCAGCTCTGTCCTGAGGCGCAAAATAACCAGTGCTGGGAATGGCTGTGGGGGTCCAGCCTTTCTGCCGGCTGGGGGGCACTGGCACGCTGCTCTCCCTGCCTCATTCCCAGCAGTAGGTTGGGAAGAAGGGACTTGGAGGGGCTTTGCAGTGCCCTATCTGCCATATTTGTCAGAGGTATTTTACCAGCAAGATTGTTATCTCCTTTAACTTAATTATTAAATAATAATACAAAAAAAGTTTGGATGTTTTTGAGATCTGAAAGGCCAAGTGAGGGGCTCTGTTCCCATCAGAGGAGACCCACACATGGTGCCCCCAGCAGCCAGCCTCTTTAAGCTCATACTGTGCCTGGAGGTCGGATCCATGCATGCAGGCAAAGCCCCAGCCTCTTCCGAGCTGCTGCCGAAGGCTGCATGAGCAGGAGCGAAGCAGTTGTCTTCCCTGATGGCTGCAGAGCCCGAGTGAAACCTTTCTGCCCATGGTCTCTGTGGCCTCACTGCTTTGAACCACTGTGGAAATCTGCAGCCATGGAATGGCTCAGCCCAGCCCTGGCTGCAGGTCCCCGCCCTTGCTGGGGACCATGGTGTCTTCCCTGCTGCTGGCTCCCTGCAGGGGCAATGCAGGTGGTGGAGGTGATAGGACATTACCACCCCACTCAGGATGCTTGCTGGGTTTACAGAAATCCTCAGAAATGGGGATTATTTGTACTCATTCAATGAGCAAATGCCCTGGCTTAGCAGGTGGAGTCCATGGCAAGAACCCACATGTGGAGCTTGTCCAGCGTTGAGGACATCTGAGGCCTGACATATGACAAAAGCACATGTGTGGGGTCCAAAAGAGGCATTACCATTTTCACTGTCACTTGGTCTCATATGAGATACCATAGTTGTATCTTACAGTAAGGTCCTCTGCCCTGCCTGCATAGTACAGTAGAGCCTGCTCCCAAATAATGTAACTACTTCTCACTGCTGCTTAATGCTTTTAAGAGCATTTGGAGAATGATCTTTGGAGCTCCAGTGGTACCGCCATTAGTATGGCTGGATTAACAAGTGGAAGCTTTGTTTTGAGCTTTCTGTAATAAAATACTGAAGTGCTGTGGCACACAGGCTAGCTAGGGTTTCACTTCCAACATAAAATGAGGGCAAAGGGTAATTAAATATTAAGTGCAATGCAAGGTCCCAGCTGATGCAGTTCATCTGGTAACCTGAGGATGGGCTGGAGGTAAAAATGGCTTCCTAAAATACTTGAGAGGGTAATAGCAACCCACCTTGGCCGGCAAGAGGAGCTTTGTGGTTCCTCCATCAGTTTCCAACACCAAGAGACCTCAGGGGTAATGCGTGCTCATGGAGAGGGACCAAACTGAGGACCCATGGAATAGCTGTATCCTCTTCTATTCAGATTTCCACCTCCTCCATAAATCAGACACCATTTCTGGCTGCGTTACACTGTCAAGCAGGCTATACTTACATCAGGCAGAAGATATTAATGAAAAAAAGAAAATGGGTTCATGATTAATGCAGAAACATTCCTTCTCCACCACAGGATAAGCCACGTCCTAAAACCTCTCCTTCAAGCAACACTGCTGCTGACAAGAAAATTATTGACCTTCCTTACAGAATCGAGCCTTCTGAAAGGCTGCTTTTATTAACCGTGTGTCTGTATGGCTGCACACACGTATATAGGCAGCTTCTTTCACAGCAGCACGTTTTGCAGTGGGTATTGGCTTCCATGCATGCTAAGCACCCCTCAGCATTAGCGACGAGTGGCATTAAATTAGATCCTCACTGCTCCCGTTAGAAGTTGGCTCTTCCTGAGGAGGACCCACAGCTTGGCTTCTGCTACCTGGCCAGGGGTAAGGGCTGTGAGGGCTCCTGCTCCACTCCCTCCCTTGCTGGCACAAGTGTGGGCAAGTAAATCTGGATAAATCAAGGCCCTTTCGTTTCTGAGGCTCTTAGGCCAACACTTTACTGCACTTCTAATGATTTTAACTGACATCGCCCCCCCATTCCATCCCATCCCCCCTTGGTGACATTTAAAGATGACATTTTCTATCGTAAGCTGTGCCAAAGCTTGGTTCCTTTAGGATGACAAACTAGCAGTGGAAACACTGACAACTATACAGGCAAATATTGTATTGCTTAAAAAACTTTATTTAGATTGCTCCACTGTGGGGGGAGTTGGTTTGTTGTTGGGTTTTTGTTTTGTTTTTTTTTTTCTTTTTGGATGGCGCTAAAGACGCCATAAAATTAGCTACAGTATTATGCCGATGACTTGTACACTTAGTATTCATGCGCCTTCAAAATTAAAAGCAACCATGATAAAGTGAAGCAAATAAACAGTCCTGAGGAGGACCTAATCCCTTTCCTGCATGCTCCCAGCAGCCACTGAAGCCAGCGGGGGTCCCCAGAGGGCAGTAGCGGAGCCCAGGCTGAGCAGCACAGAGGATCCTTGGGAAGGCTTTGCTGCTCTGCCACGGGGATACTAATGTTTCTGGCCAGCTGACAGCATGTGCAGTGAGTGTAAACATTTGGCTCCAGCAGAGAGTTGCAGATGAGGGAGGCAAGTTGTGCGCACAAGATAAACAGGGTCTTTGTGATAGTGCCCAGCTGGGTAAGGGCTGTCTCCAGCGGATGCAAGCAGGATTGGGCACCAGGGCCCGCAGCATCCTCGGGGAGAAGTGGGCATGGGCAGAGGGAGACACAGCCATTGGTGGGAGACAGGTGGTTCTGCAGTGCAGTAGGGCACTTGCCTAGTGCCTGTGCAGCCTCCTGGGGCCTCCGGTGGCTTGCTTGTGCTAGGGCCCTAGGGGCTTGAGAAAGGCTTGAAAATGCACCATTTGGGGCACATTAGGTGTCTGAGGAAAGAGCTCAGAAGCAGTATTGAAGATGCCTCTAATACTGCTTTTGATCATGGTGTGTTTTGCATCCAAACAGCAGCCATTCTGCAGGGGATGGGAGGGAAAGTGGGTAAAGAGCACCCAGGCTTCTGCTTTCCACCTCTTTCCGAGCAGACCAGTTGTCTGCACTAGTTCAGGCTTAATTCACACTCTGGGTTCATTGCAAGAGTCTTTTAAAACTTGAGTCTTACCCTTATGTTAGCAGACAGAGTGGTGTGGCTGGGCTGCCGCCCAGGCTCAGCCAGCCTTTGGGCTCTTACTTTCCTGAACAGCCAAGTGAGGGAACTTCGCATTTTTGCAGTCTCTAATTCAAATCAAGAGTAAATAACTTGCAAATATTAAAAAAAGGCCTTGAGGCCTTTGGCGGCCTGAGGAGAAGGGGCATAAGGTGCTGTTACAAACCTGCTCTGCCTGGCCTCATGTGTCAGGGGACAGGTGGCATGTGGTAGCTTCTTTCTCGCAGTTACTGCACATGCATGTGTGAGAAATGGGTTAACTTGGCTTCCCCCCCCCCCCTTTTTTCCCTTTTGTATGTTCGGCATAAGCAGGGAATAATAAACTGCAACTTTTCTGCAGGGACCAGAGGAAAAAAAATACTGCCTGGGTGTAGCTGAGGGCAGAGTCTGGCTCTCTATTTTCTGTGAAATAATTCCCACGAGGCCTTGTGGAAACCCAGCTTTTCTTCTCATTTTTCTACTTCCTTAAACTTTCCAAAATACTCTGCTGTAACATATTTTCCCCAGTCACATGTGTTAGTGAGGAGAGAAAAGGTTAAATTCTCCTTTCGTACTATAATGTAATTCATTTCCTGTTTTTCACAACTGTCTAGACACAGATCTAACGAGCATTAACCCTGAATCCCACCATTGGGTTAAAAATAGGGGCTTTAAATATAAAAGTGTGTGGTAAAAGAAAGATTGTAGGTTTCTACCTACCACCAGGAGCCAGCTCTGTAAAAGGAGAACCACTTAATTGTCTATAAGTGAGAAAAAAACCCAAATAAAATTAGTTCAGTTTCAGAGATTTAAAAAGGCGCCTGGCTGCTTTATATATACCAGCAGCACCACAGGCGCTGCTGAGCCATGGCACGGACAGGTTGATCCCCCCTCAGGAGTTATATTTGTCTGGATTTACACCTCCAGCTATATCCAAAAAAGAAAGAATAAATTCCACTTCAGTGGGGGAGCTAGAAAAAGACTGGGAGAAAGTAATTTAAGAGATAAGCCGTGTTGAAAACTGTGGCCAGGTTCTGGTGGGAGACCCATGGACAAAATGTCCACCGGGCCCTGCTGAGGAGGGTGACCCAAACCCCAAGGAGACCAGCGATCACTGTGGTACCAAGAGGCACCTGGTGTCAGGAAGACAAAGCCGCAGTGTGTTGGGTCCCAACCTACCAAAGCATTTAAACGCTTGCTCAGTCACAACCAGACCCAAGAGGACCTCATCAGCTTAAGCTGGATCATGGTCGGGCTGGACATTTGCCCTAGGTTAAGCCTGGTTGTAGCCTCACAAGCGCGTAACTGCCTCTGGTGCTCTTCCTGCAGGCTGGGCTGCGGGAGGAAGGAGGGGAAGAGAGTTGTGGCCTGTAATGTGAGCCAAACCCCTCACAAAAGTGTGAATTTTGCCTGTGGAGGGAAAGCGAGGAGGAAACAAAACTGCCGCCCACCACGGCCCGGCCCAGCGCTGGGTGCAGGCAGGGTGTGAGGCAGCTTCTGGGCCATCGCTGACAGTTAGTCACACACACCATTCTCGTCAGAGATTACCCACAGAGACATCATTTGTTATATACTTCACGAATAAAAACACATGCCTGTAAGAATAAGCTTAACTCAATGCTCAAAGGCCCTGTTAAAATAAGTCAGAATTCACGGCATGCTATGAAGAAGAGGAAGTCTCATTTCCTGCACTGACTGGGCTTCTGTGTCTGTAAACGCAAACCCTGCAGGGTTGTTTGTTTGTTTATCTGTGAAGTGGGGAGTGGGCATCTCCCCTGTCCTGCCCCTTGCTTCCAGCAGCCCCAGGGAGCTGGGCTGGACCTGCGACCTTGGCTGCACAACCTGCGGGCGCTGCCTCCTGTGTTCAAGGCCTGTTCTGGCTGGGACCAAAACAGTCCAACAAAAACATATTAAAAAGACATCTTTTTTCTTTTCTACTAAAAAGCACAGTATACTACGCATCAAGAATGGCAAGGGGTGAACTGGTGTCTTTCCAGGTTAGGGAGGGCCTTTGAACCCACACAAGTTATTTATAGAGCTTTTTAGAAAACAGCTTGCTCTAAGTTCTGCAGTTTTGGTGACAGGAACAGCTCAGGTTTTGTCAAAAATAAAGCAACCCCCTACGCGATTGACTGGGGTTCACCCCACACCGCTTGTAAAGCGGAGCAGTGGAATTGAGGATGAAGGAAAGTTGGGGCAAAGCTGAGTCATAATCTTAGTATTTTTGTTGTGTAAGTTTTCAAAATGCTTTTTGCCCAAACTCTGCTTTTTCATCAGACTAAGACAGACAGTGAGGGCACTTCAAGGCGTTATACAGGGTGACTTGTTCATCGATCAAAGCAGGACCTCATCCATGCTTAAGGCTGCCTCACCACCTATCCCTGAGCACTCTTAAAAGGATGGAGGCACTGGCAGCAATAACATGAAAATGGGAAGAAGTATAGACAGACCTCACCAACCCACCCAACATATTCCTAAAAAGATGAAGTATTCCTCTTAAAGGATTTAGTCTATTAAAATAAGTAGAATTCAGTATTTTCAAGGAAGTTTGAGTAAGAAATGTGTCTTAGCAGCAGCTTTCTCATCTCCTTGTTTAAAAGGCTCTGGTGATCTTCTAGACTGTCCCATTGTCCTGGTTTTGGCTGGGATAGTGTTAATTTTCTTCTTAGTAGCTAGTACAGTGCTGTGTTTTGGCCCTGATGTGAGAAGACTTGTGTCTGGGGATACAACCTTCTAACTATAGACCTGAGGCATAGCATAACTACAAAAAGACTTATGAAACCACTCAAGCACACCTTACTTGACAGCACAAATGAGACTAAAACCAAAGCATCTGCATTTTGGGCTTATTTTCATAGCTGGCATAGCTTTCACAAGGCAAGTGATCCTGTTCTACCATAACTTCTCCTGTTCCAACCCAAGATGCATGTCATTTGCCTTTTCAACTGCTTTTCTCCAATTTACTGGGAGTCCCTTCAGGGGGGGTCCTACCTGCATTCCCTCTGAACAGGAACCTGGGTCAGACCATTGCAGTCCTGACTATCCAAGATGCAATTGTAACTGAAAAAAGATAAACAAAGTCACTTGGATAACACATCCAGAAACCCCCCCCCAAAAAACCCAAAACATTTTCATAAGCTACAAGGCAGAGTTGAAGCTACCAGACCTGTGTGAGCACTGGTGATCTCTTCCAGGCAACAGTCCTGTGCTTTGAGATAGTACAGATTTATGAGCATGAGCTCCACGAGTGCTGTTTTTGCTAGAAGTAAGGGATCCGTTGACCTCAATTTCTTTCAAGGTATGATGACACAGTAACTCTGTCCGGGATATTCTTCCACTGCCACAAAACCTTAGTTCTGGATGTCCTGCAGAAGAGTCTTTTCTTACAGTCACTAGAAGCTCAAGCCTGATAAAGTCACCAGCTTGGAAGCAATGAGACAACCAACTCTGTGGTTCACATTGTTTGAACATTTATTGCAATTCAGTGTCAAAAATGTTTACAAAAATACATTACTGTTTGCACAGAACAGCTGTAAAAATCAGTTGAACATGCAAGGGAAGAAAAATTGTGCAAATTTATAATGGAAGGATTTTAACCACACAATAATATTAAACAGAAGTCTTATTATATAAGGGATGCCTTTCACTTCATATCACCTCTAGTTACAACTTTAAGGAAAAGCAAAACAGAACACACGCTCTCTTTCATATGTAAGTAGGTATTTATAATTACTGTAGATTAGTTCCTAAAGATGAGCGTATTTGCTATTTCAAATTAAAATGTTTTCTTGGTGGCAGGCCTGCTAGCATTCTGTGCAGCACATGATGGCTAAAGAAATAGAAGTTCCACCCTCAGTTGTCCTCCAGGAACAGAAGCCGCAATGCTTGGTCAAAGGAGGGGGAATATCTCTGGTGTTGAAGGTATTAATATACTGGAGACTGCATGTGTCAAGGACAAGATGGATTTGTTCTCCCTAGGGCCAGATCCTGCAAACTTTTTTTTGCTACTAACAAAATCACTGAAGACATGGGGTAGAAATCAGGTACTGGTAAAGGCACTCACACAGCCTGGGCGCCACACAGAGACATCTGTGTGGATGGCTGGCCACATCTTCAGAGCCTTTAACAAGCACCATTTTAAGAAATAAGCTGAGAAAAGCAGCACAAGCAGAACACCAGAGTCCCAAACTTTTTAACAGGGAGTCTTTATCAACCTAATCAGCCACCAGCTGCACAGGGTCTATGTTTCTGAAAACAGGCCAGCTAGGAAGAGTGGCATTTTAATTTAAAGCTATGTCTTTTTGGCAAGGTGCAGATCTATGGGGAAGCTGTGCAACAGGTTTGTAAGAACAACCACAGCAGACAATGCTGATTTGCTGTACCGAGCAGGAAATAAGCTGAAACAGCACATCTGATTTATTTAGATACATAATAGAATTTGAAATGTTCCTGCTGTAAATCACATTTTAGCTAATGGACAAGGAATTTTCTGGGCCAGAAAAGCTGGTTCAGTACCTGCCTATGTTCTAGAAGGTGACAGCTTCACAAGAGTAACTGAATTCAAACAGAAATGGGAACACAAACAATTCAAAACTCGTGGGCAAAGAAAAATAATAAAAAAGATATTCCCATATACAGAAAGTGGCAGGGTGCAATTAAATGTTTACATACAAAGCAATGTCTTCAGAGCAATACAAGTTTTCCTAATCACTTTACAAAATAAAAGGATCTAGAAACTCCCACAATTAAAAAAGGAAACCCAAACAATGTAAGAGGAGGTACACATTTTATGATCAAACTTTACCATACCATAGTTAGTATAAATGGTTTAAGGTATGTACAGCTGAAATTGTGCCTCTTGAAGTGGCTACCACATTAGAACAAACTCCAAATACCTGCCTCTTCTAGAAACCTGAAATGGAGATCTCTGGGATCGCTCCCTTCCTAAGCCTCCTCCCCTGCATGGATCTGTTTTTCCTCTTCACAGTACCATGTTCTACACTGTTACACTGGATAACACATCATCTGAAGATAATGAGATTTCTCTGCATATGCTGGCAGGAGAAAGCCCGGAAGAGAGAAAAAACCCCTCCTTTCCTAGTACAAGAACTCATGCATGTCTGATGGAAATGCACCAACTAACTGGAAGGTGAAATATCATTTGAAAAGAACATTCTACTTCCAAAATACAAGTAAAAGCCTGTTTTCCCTTCACAACAGCTTTGCCACAATTCTTAAAATACAGAGGTCCTTTTTGCATGAGAGCAGCCTTAAACCATCCTGCCCAGAAGCCCCTGTTGCCACTATCAGTTTTGTTACTCTGCCATCCTCAGCCAAGCAAATGCCTTTGCACTGCTACAGTACTGATCACTTTATTTACAAGTGGCTAGTCTAAGGTATTTGGATGCAACAGCATTTCATTTTAAATACAAGGGTACTGAATTCACCACAATATCTCCCAGTACCAACCACTTGAGAAACAATGAGTCTCCCAAGGAGATCAAGGTCTTACTTGACAGCTGCTGTAGCAGGAGGCAGTAACTGAATGAGGCTTATTTTGTTTCTTTCTCTGTAGTCTGTTTTGTTCTCCAGTACAGTAGTTGCTTAGTTTTCTGCTGCTTTGGACACTGACAGCAATATCCCAGGACTTCACACGAGCAACATGCAAGTGTGTGTATGTATTAAATCATCTTCAGCACTGTGACCCTTTAAGATTACACAGTGCTAAGAAATTTAAAAAAAACACTAATTGAAATAAGTTTCATAAATAGGAGCCTCAGTCGCACATTAAGTATGTTGTCAGCATGACCCATGCTCTCTGGGCAAAGGACACAGAATAAACTCTTTGCTCACGACCAGTGAAGGGCTGATTGAGGCCAGAGCTAGAGCTAAGACATTCCCAAATCACAGCTAAATGC
This sequence comes from Falco rusticolus, assembly GCF_015220075.1. Classification (NCBI taxonomy): domain Eukaryota; kingdom Metazoa; phylum Chordata; class Aves; order Falconiformes; family Falconidae; genus Falco; species Falco rusticolus. Next base: position 17,666,323 of record NC_051189.1, on the reverse strand, counting down.
TGAGATTTTTCTGTCTTGCTGTGCAGGGAATGCACTAGGCTGGATTCAAACCTGAGCTTAAAAGTCACCCAGTGTCACAATCTCACAGTGGGTAAGTGTCATCTGCTAAACACTGACTCAGACTAGGCAGAACCCCCCCAGCATTTCATACCAAAATACTGTTGCGTCCTCATCACAGCATGTTGGCTTGCTACAGGTGTCAGAGGCAAGACTATGAAACAAACCAACCCCAAGTCAGAGCTGGAAACAGAAGATACCAAGGGGCACAGGTCCTCTTCACTGCTAGAAAAAGGAGCTACAAGAATCTTTAAATACAGTGACAATGCTTTACTCCCTTCACTTGCAGGTTTCTGTCCTTAAGCCCTCATTCACCAAGCCAGATTTCTGCGTCATCTACCCACACCCACTGCCATCAGTGAGGGAATGAAAACAGAAAGTGGCCTCCCCCACTTGCAGACATCCCCCCCAAACAAGCACAAGTTCATTGTTCCAAGGCAATAAGCTTTTAAGTCACTTTCAGTTGACATGAATACAGGCTTATGCTTTCCACCAGCAAACTGATGCATGGGGCACCAACACCAAGATAAAGCCCCCTATCCTGCGTGTGTTTTCTCCTCTGGAGAGTGCCAAGCTCTGGGCCACGGCTAAGGGTGGCACAGGCTCAGAGAGCCCTCTGGAAGAGCAAAAGCTTGGGTTTGCAGTTGGAAGGCAGGAGAAGGGCATTTGTCAGCATTTTCCTGGTTTTACTCCCCCCTTCCCCACTGCTACATCTAGAGGCAGCTTTTTTCCCTTTTTGTATCTCTTCCAAGAGTATGCAAAGTGATTTAGTTTGCAAAAATGCAAATAGTCTTTTTTTTTTAAATATAAACAGCTGCAGAAAAGTGTTGAAAGTCAAAGTCAGTTATAAAAATGTAAAAAAAGGAACAGAATATTTAACAATAATTAACTCAAGTAGTTCTTCCTGAATTGTCCTGAGTACTCCTCTTCCTCACAATTCTTTGTACATAGTCACAAACAACCCAGTAAATATTTACCCTTCCGAGGTATCCTGCTTACAACATGAACAGAGAAAGTGCTATACAGGAAATCTACCGGCAAACGGCAAAAAACTTTCCACTGCAGGCTTTCAAATTGTTATATACAAGCTGAATTCTTCTAGCTCCACTGTAGGGAAAAGTGAAGCATTGTATGCAACCGAGGAGACAGTGAGCCAGATCATGGCCACAGTGAAGTTAGTCTGGCTACTTACTCCATAGTACTGAAAATTTAGCTCTATGCCAGTATTAGAAGATCCCATAAAGCAGCTCAGCACGGGAAGCAGAAGGGACTAGGCTGGGTCTTTGCCACAGGCACAGAGAAATAACCAAAGATATCAAGTGCCATGCTGGAAATCCCTTGCTTACCCCAGTCCTGCCTCCTGTTCTTAGGAAAATGCTGACCGATTTCTTCACGCTTTCTTGCTCAACACCCTAATCTCCAGTAGTCTGAAATTAAACATGACGCTGCCAGTGTTCCAGTGACTAAAAACCGCATCATTTCACTGCATTTAATAGCCCAGTTCTCCCTATATTTTACCAGCTCCGAGATGACCAAATTCACTTGACAGCAGTGGGAATACAGAGCAGTGTATATGTTGGAAAACATGGGCTTGAAGAACCGGATTCTAACCTCACTTGGGATTTCAACCAGTGCAATTAACCTTGTGGAGCTGATGTGAATTTACATTGAGATTAAATCCAGTCCTTTGTTTCTCTATAATAGAACTTCCTCCCTTTTAGATATCTTCAACCTTGTGGCTTCTCTCTTCCCTTCTGCTTAGTCTTTCATAAAACCAACAAATTAAAAGAGGATGGAGTAAAGTCTTAGGTATTTATATGGTGCCTATCATCTAGGCATTCAAGCACTGAGAAGAGCAAGAAAACTAACATAAAGAGGTAAGCATTAATACAAGAAAAGATGCTTACTATCACAAACATTTCCCTTTAAATCATTGTACAAAATACAAAAGTTCACATTGTACACTGGATTTATGTTTGAAAGGTACTCAATCTATCAGAGGTAGAAAGTGGTATGTTGCGATTCTCTCTCGCAAGCAGGCTAGAGTTCTATACTAAGTATTTCAGAATGTGTCCTTTTTAAAAACATAAAAGTATTATTCAACTTGTCACAGGGATATTTTTCATAAATATTTTTAAAACCTCATATTTATAAATATGTATGCTAAATAAAACCAGATGGAGGAACAGTTCAACAGTCCTAGCCTCATATTGCTTTCTCTCTATTGGAAACAAACCAAAAGAGTTCTCAAATGGTTGTGGGGCAAATTCATTTTTAACTTCTAAAAAACAAAAAATGAAGATTTTTGCCCTGTATCTTGTACTCTGATCATAAAAAAGGGAGTCTGTACAACATGCTGCATTTGTACACCAGTCCTATGGAAGTCTGTATTCCTTAAGTGCTGTGTGTCAGCGAGCAATTTCACCTTTCATCTCCGAGATCCTCTTGTTTCTTGACTCAGGAGCTTTGAACAAGCATGAATATTTACAATATTTACAAATGGAGGGTCCAAGCTCAGTGGCATAAAGTGTCCTGTAAGAATCACGTAAGCTGCGGTGGTGACCCAAGTTCAGAACCTGAACAAGTTGATAAAGTCTTGTGGTGAAAGAGAGGTGGAGCAAGTCTCCGGGTTGTTGGCTGTGCAAGGGTGATCAGTACCCTGGGAAAGGAGAAAACAAGTCCATTTAGAGAGACTGCAGAAAGGGTGCCAGAGCATCAGCCAACTTAGTACTCCCCCCTCTGCCAGACGTCCTGCTTGCAAACAGATAGAGCAGAGCCCAGAATATTTCTGCCCTTGCCAGAGCAGACAGCTCAGAACTGGGCTTCATATTTCAGGGACTACTGGCAAGTCATGGGAAATAAAACCAGCAAAGATCCAGTTCCGTCATTTCACCTCTTCTGAGGAAAGAGAGGCTGGAGCCTACGATCAGCTACAGGAGTTTAACTCCAGAGACATGCCTTGGATACCACCACAGCGGCCAGCAGTTTGTCCCAGGCTGTCCTGCTGCCATCAGCTCTCATTCCAGCTAATCCTGTTGCCAAGACCTCTGCCTCCATGTAATGGCTAGAAGGACCTGCTGGCAGTGCTAAGATGACACATTGCAGGCAGCCCTACAGTATGGCCATCTCCCCCTCCCCTCTGGCCTTGATGGCCACTACTCTTGTTCAACATAAAGGTGAAACTTCTGAAGCACAGGGGAGAAAGGGTCTTAATAGTCGAGGGAGGATTAAGAGGTAGGAAAACACTATGTTACGGAAGCAAAGGAACTGCAGCACCCTAAACTGGCTGCAATCAGAGGAAGCACTGGGTGCCCCGTGGCTCCTGCCCCAATCAAGTTTGTCCCACCAGCACCGCATACCTTCCAGGAGAGGATGTGGCAGTGCCTGCACAGCTGCAGCGTGTCACCATACTGCTCCTTCCGTGGGTAACACCTTATGAGCTTGAAGTACATCTTTTTCCAATCCAGCTGTCCCTTGTCAGATAAGATTAGCCGCTTGCGAATCTTAAAAAATAATTGTAATTGTAGGTCAAAAAGAAATAATGATTTGCTTTTTCCAGCTCATGTACTCCTCTCCCTCACGTGTCATCCTTGCCAGTCCCGTAACAGTTCCCTATAACACCAAGAAAGTTTCTGCTCTGAATATCCAGCTATAACCTGCTTTCTGATGGCAACAGCCTCGCTCAGTACCATTATCAGGGTCCCTCCCCATTTCACAAGCATTCCCCTATGAAGCCTACAACATTGGGAGCTTATACTACTTTAGCTGCTGTTTCCAGCTGGCAGGACAGAGTATAGTTGCATCTAACAGCTTCAGAAGTTAAAGTATTTTGTTTCTTCATTGACTCTAAGCATCAGCGATTTGTCACCATTGCTTGGGAGACACCCATCTTTCTGTTAGAGTTTCATTAGTTGCAGAGACTGGATTTGAATTTACTTGTTAATAAAAACAGCTTCCCCAGAGTCACTTCCAAAGGCAGATTCAGAGGGAGCAAATAAAGCCAAGTCAGCAGGGAAATCTGGCACACGGTCCCTGAAGTGCAGCGAGCTGGTATAAACACCCCAGACATTCAACCATAAACAGAGGGATTTTTGCTTGTTTGTTTTTAAGTTTAGAAGACCCCAGATGATTATCAGCCTGCAAATGGCCAAAGATGTTTACACAGGTACAATATGGGTCGCAGCGGGGTTGTTTGCCACATACTGTCCCGTCACTCACAAAACAGCTCAGAGGGGATTTCTTGCTCTAAAGGGCAAGACAGTACAAGTCACCGCTCATGGACCACATCCACAGAGATTCTCTGAGAGGGTGTCTGTCCCTGGGACATCAGGGTGATTGCTGGAGCTTGCCCACACGTTTTCTCCACACACGTGGGGTGAGGAGCAACTGCATGACTTGCAGTTGTTACCACCTGGATTAGGGCTGAAGTTTACCGCATGACTAATTCCTCAGGCTCCATTTCAGGAATCATTGCTGTGGCACGCAAAACCCTCTACATAAATAATCTTCACAGCCATTCTCATGCCAGCCTGTATTATCAGCTTGCGGCACAGCCCTTAGATCCAAAGGATAGTCAAGCAAGAGCGTCCTACCCATGTGTGTTCACTTGCTAGTGAAGTACGACAAGCAGTTTGCATCCTTGCTTGTACCTGTCTGTCCGTGAAGTGGTACTGGCAGAGTTTCTTCCACAGCAGCCGGTCTTCACTGAGCACTTGCAGGTCGGGAGCCACCTGACCGAGGCTAACCAGGTCTCTCCCATCACTCAGTCGCTGCATGATGTTCAATTGTAAACACAACGGCAGGTCTGTGAAAGTGGTTCCTTTAAAGGCAGGCTAGAAGAGACAGACAAAATTGAGCTCACAAGAAGCTGAACACCCAAGCAAACCTAGCTGCAGTACAGTTACTGCTTTTTAAGCATTGCTCTTCACATAGAAAATAAGCAGCAGTTCCCTCTTCTGAATAAGGAGACGTTTTACATAGACATTTGACCTTCTGCCCCAGAACAGTTCAAGATACCCTCCAGGAAGCAGACATATTTGTGTTACAGTAGTTAGAAGCGGAGCAGCAGTCCAAGCTGCCCCCTCCTCCCCCCTTTTTTGGCCATCCCACATCCGTACTCAAAAGACTTTGCTCCCAGAAACCATCAGCAGCTTTCACTACATCAGGACAATGGCTACACCACGGTATCAGCTGTTAACCATCTAGGTCTCTCTACCACAAGGGAAACTGGCATTACTTCTCAAGTCCAGCCTTCTGTTACACACATTGCTGGGAATCTCATACTCTCCTGACATGTGTTTTAGCTTATGCCGTCACAGGGTCCTGCTGTAACCACAGCAGTGGCTGATGAGTACCCACAGCAGGATTTTTCCCTGCATGGCTTCCCAGGTCACTGCTGGCAAGGCTAACTTCTTTTCTATGAGCACTTGAAGGACCTGCCCCTTTCCCATCAGCTGCAGCCATGGGGTTTTTTTCCAGGCTGTTCAGCCACAGCAAAGCACATCCTAGCCTGAAGAGCCAAAAGCCATCCTCACCCCCAACCCATCTGTGCCCTGCTCTACACAGGGTCCAGGACTGTTTTGCAAGTCCACATGGCGGCACAGCTCGAGGACAAATTGACTACAATAGATCTGCGGGTCCTGCACTGAGTGGAAGGTACACATGGGAGCAAGGCATCAGCAAGGACCACAACCCAGGCTCCAGTTGCTCCAAAACCAGCCCCAGCCTTATTAAGGCAAACAGCAGCTTTTAGGCTTAGGCTCCAATGAAGAAACAATGTTAGACAGATGTGCCAAGTTTATCATCTACCCTACACAGAGATGCTGCTATTTTAAGTTGCAGAGTCACAACACCCATCTTGCAATTGGCAGAGCTATTAACCATTTCAAACAAGAAGCATGTGGACTGCCATCAGCAGGGGAACGCTGCATGAGGCTGCTTTTAGTCATATGGTCCCATCCTCCAGCCATCTCCTTGCATGTGAAACCCCACAGGCACAAGTATGTTTGTACACAAACAGCTCCCATCTTCCCTTCAGTGCCCAGCTACCCAAACTACATAGCACTGCCCAGTACCTACAAGGACCACAGCTTTTCAACCAAGACATCATTTTTGGCAATCTCTACCAGCAAGACAGGCCTGAAATAACCCCTCCAGGAGTGAACTGTCTCTGTCATCTGCAGAGGACATTTCTTCCCATGACAGCCCAAGTTGTATTTTGGGGTAGGAAGAATGCACTGGAGCCTTGGATCACCTCCCATTGATCTCCCTTGCCAGCCAGTCTTTCGCATTCTCCTGCACTCCCTCTACATATAAGCTTTGCTAGGGCACAACAGAAAAGACTAAGCTCAGAGACTCTAAGCTTAAGCATGAGCTTTGGGGGCTTTTTTTTATATCTTATTTCTGAAGAAACCAGTGTGACTCAAGCAAATCCTTACAGGTTTTCTGAATCTGGGCCAAAGACTTATCAGCTACTTTTCCCTCAGTAGTCCTTTCCAGGACTTTTAAAACATTACTTTTTTTGGAGAAAGCACACAGATTAGATCAGAGCAGATCAGTATGCTGTCATTGTCTGGACACAGGTTGTGGGTTTTTTTTTTTAAACAGCTCTAGCACATACAATATTTTGCGAGTTTTTTTTTTTTTTAAAGAAAGGTTTAAGTCTTGGCTGTTGCAAGACATCCCTCCCCTCCAGAAACAGCAGAAGCACTCTGTGCACTGTAAGCAACTGGTAATACACAGCTGAGCTTGTTCTTCCTTCCTCTAAACTCAGCTGGTTTTGCTCTAGCTTGAGCTGAAGTAATCTTCAGTGATGTGAATTTTTTGTTTGCAAGTTCACATTATTTTGTTTTAGAAAAAGTGTCTGTAACACCTACATGTAAGTATGCATAAAAGGCAGCTCCATTCACAAGAAGTATTTCAATGCACTTTTGCCTGGATAGGCGGAGTTCTTTGAAGTGCTTGTCTGTGTTTTATGAGCCCCTGAAGCAGAGGTGAAAAACCACCGTACTACTGAGTTGAGTAGCAGATAGGCCCCTGACCTGTGGTGCACTCAGGACAGCAGGTGCCCAGGTAGAGCTGATCCTGGCAGCCCAGGCACAGGGCAGCTTCCAGACCTGCTGTGTCCCAAGAGCCACCCCACAGTTGGGCCAGTGTTTGCCCTGCAAGGCAAAGAGAGCTGCAGCTCATCTCAAGAGCTGGATACCAGGAAGGACAGCAGAAGGAGGGCAGAGACCACCATCAGATAAGGCACTTATGCTTTTGCAGCTCTTCAAAATCCCTGGGACCTCCTAGAGTTGATCTCCTATGTTCTGTTGCCTGCATTACTCCAACTGAAGGACTGGAAATTTTTTCCTGGTGTTCCTAGAGAACACAACCATGTAATATGATGAAAGCAGGCCCTTTGAAAATGTCTCTGGTTGACCCACCAGGGAAAAAGGTGCTTTTTATATTCCCTTGGGCCATGCCTTGGTCTGCCCAAGTGGGAATTTCAGAGTCCTGTTCACTACAGAAGTCCTATAAGGGGCACACCAACAGAGATGAGTAGCAGAAAAAAGCTATTTCTGTGGAGTATCCATTTGAGGTGGGAAAAAAAAGTCTAGACAGTCCTGGGCAACTGGTCGTGGATGTCCCTGCTTGAGCAGGAGGGTTGTTCCAGATGACCTCCAGGGGTCCCTTCCAACCTCAACCCTTCTGTGATTTTGTGAAGCGGAGCAAGTTCACACTTGATGTCTCATGCAAAGCCAGCTTCGGAATTTATCAACTAATACATCTTTTTCTCATCCTCACAGATGCTGTTGAAAAAACAGATGTTGTGAAAGTGGGACTCATCTGGCTGGAACGGGCATGAAGTTATGCAGCTATTTGGGAATTTGCATTTAATTTACAGATTAAACAAATCTAAAACCCTCAACTATCTGATAAACAAGTTTTGAAGGCAATTTCTCAGTTTGGAAAGACTGAGCTGACTTTTCATACTGAAGCCTAGTCTCTGAAGACTTTCAGGAGTGGAAGATTATTCCCTGCCCAGCTCTGTCTGCACAGCACTTCATGGCCATTAAGCAGTCAAACTACAGCCTGTGACCAGTAACAGTGAGCATGATCCTTGGTTGTGTACACTGAGTTTGTATTAAGGAGCAGAAGTCATGCTAGTAATGCATCCAGTTATTTTGGCAGCTCCAGGTTCTCCCCCAACGCTCTGTGCTTGCACCGAGTACAGTGGGATGCTGTCACCCATTTGAGAGCTGCTACATGAGAAGGTTTCATGAAGAAGCCATGTTATTTTTAGCTTTCAGGATTTGTGCTTACCCTGGTGATCTGAATGTTGTTCAGTTGCTGTTGCCAGTGGAGAATACTCTCCATCCTGTGCACCCACATGTTGATGTTTCCAACCAGAACAGATTTGCCGACCCGTTGAACTAATGTGCAGAGGGATGTGTAGAGGGTCTGCAGCAATTCCCGTATTAGCCTGATGTTCTGCTGATCTTCAAGGACTTTGGAAGAACAGGAAAGATTAAAAATGGGAGCTACACAAATCCTTTTCAGAATCTACATATTTCTCAGGCAAGTTATAAGCTATAACCCCACAGGCCAAGAGAGCCAGCCTGCACTTTTCAGAGGAAAGCACTTAAACATTAGCCAGGCACAGCAGGTTAGTCAGCAGATGGAAAGAGATCCTCCCAGGATAAGCAGATGAGATATCTGCCCTTTCCGCAGCACTTCCCATTTCCAGTCACTGGCAACCAGCCAGCTCTCCCCTCCAGTATGTGCAACAGGTTATCTATGTGCAACTCTTCCCCATCCACCCCAGATGACATGCAGGGAAGACAGCTCAGGATCTCCTTTCTCATTATGTATACACACACTAACAAGGTGCTCTCAATTCCCAGGCTTCAGCCAGAGCTAAAGCATCAGAGGGAAGTGCCACATCTCAACCACAATTCAGCACCCTCAGCAGGAAAAGGCAGCCCTGGAGCTTTCCTTCCCTCTGGAGCAGTGGGAACACTTGATACAGCAAACTGACAACAAGGCAGCAGCAGAGACTACAGATGGGCCAGGCTGGGGGCAGGAGCAGCCATCTCTCCTGCAGTCAGAAATAGGACTCAGTAGGATGCTGAAGGAGTGGTAGTGAGGAAAGCTGGGGAAGGAGGAATCGCCTCTCAGATACTTATCAGAATACAGAAGTTTCTTCCCACCCATTCACCCTCCACCCACCCCCAGTCCTTCACCAAGGGAAAGTGGAACTGCACTACAGAAATAAGCAGTGCTGCCCCTTTTCACCCATCTTGCATTGCCTGACTGTTCTCGAGGATGTGGTTCACACAGTACACCAGATTAAATCAGACTAATCCTCCTCCCACTCACTGTTTTTATTTCTTACCTTTCTGCACCACTTTTTCCAAAATGTTCATGTAGTTTTTCTGGGCAATGCCACTCAGTGACGTCAGCTGAGACTTTGCTATCAGCTCCAACAGCTGTAGATAAAAATAGAAGTTGCAAGCCTTAGAGCACAGAGATACCTTTCTAATCTTGACTCCTGGTCACATGACACAGCAAAACAGTCCCGAGACTTGTTTGCTGCCTTAAAATAAAAGGGAGACAGAACGACAGAACAAACTAACACAGGGCTGGGGAGCAGAGGCCAAATAATTAAACCCACATCTAAAGGGGTGGGGGAAAAAGGCACTCTAATAATCTTCAGGGGGGAAAAAACAAATTGATTCCATGGTTCAGAGATGCAAAGAAACCCAAGGAGTGCTCAGACTGACAGCCTTTATTCACACCAAGGGAACAATGAACAGCCAGTGTCACCATCCTTCATCAGGGCATAAACAAGCAGTGTCATAAGGGAACACGAGCAAATGCCTGTTTGGATGGGGATATTATTGATGGAGCATTAATGAGAATCAGACTCCACAATTTACGTCAAACTCCTGGGTTGCATGGGTTTTGTCAAGAGTGCTGTCGCCGCAACAGAAAGGTTAAACACTATATTAAAAACAAATCCTCTCCACCAACAAACCCCTATTCCCCCAAGGTTTCCTCTCCCCTGTTCAGCTCTTACAGCTGCAACACCAAACCACGCTTCCCCCATTTGTCCTGTTTACTTGTTACCCCCTCAATGGAAATTTCACTTTTACTTTCAGTTAGGATTTGCCTCCCATCACTGATCTCCTGACTCCTGTGCAAGCTGAACACTGCATTTAGGCTGCAGTTGCTAAAGGAAGCATTTCCCACCGGGAAGATGCCCTCTCCTCCCCATCTCTCTACCACCACAAGAACAGCTGTGGAAGTTTCCTATAGATCATGCTCTGCAGAACATGTGGCCCATGATCTTCCAAGCCTTCCTCCCTTCCCCCAGCATTACATAAATGCACAGACTGTCCACGTGTCAGTCCATTTGTTTTGGATGTACATAGCCTTCTGTTTTAATTTAGAAAGGGAAGGAAAAACCTTTTATGCTACAAATCAATCAACACATTACCGCATGACTATTAATCCTTTATCATCTGCAGCTACAGTATCCCATTGCTGGCACTGCAGAGAGTCCAGAGAAGGTGCAACTACTTGTGTCAAGTAACTAAGATGGCTTTTGACAAGACATGATAAGTTATGAGCTGAACTGTTTGCCCCGCTACAAGAATGACAGGAATGTATCCAAAAAGTCACCGGCAGCTTGCCACGAAGCAGGGAGTGCATGGAGAAGTATTACTGCAGTCATTCTCCTGCTCTGCTTCTCTGAGGCACTGGCATGTGACTGCCAGTTAGGAGCAGTGAAGTTGCCTAGAGTGACCGACCTCTTCAGTTTAATTTCCAGGCCAACACCACCATCAGATGGCTTTGAGTTTACATTCTATTAATATCCTGTACCTCGCATGACTGAAAGAAAACAAGATGAAAAAAGACCTGCACTAACTCCTGTGAAGGGCAGGATGCCTGTTTTCTTGGCTCATTCAGGGGAAACAAGAGATGCAGGACACTCGGGTAATATTTGGTGCACAGGCATCAGTGGATCTTCTTCCTACATCAGCTAAACTGAGATCACAATAACTAGACACTCTTAAAAACAAGACAGTTTTCAAGGTGTTTGAGAAGTTTTATAAAATGTCTTTTCTTTATTTTTTGAAATACTGGAGAAGAAAAAAAATTGGTGTCCCAAAGTAGTCTGTAATACTCTGCTTACACTAAACTGTTTAGCCTTCAGACCTTTGATTATAGTGATCAATTTGCCAGACTCCATCTGTACATTAGCCACACATGCACCCAGATCAGCTCTTCTGTGCATAAACAACTGCTGTCTCCAGATTGCACCATTGTGGAACTGGCACAGATACAGTTTACTCCAGGCTGGGTGTTAGCAATGTTATGCCCATTACTTAAAATGCCAAAATGCACCCAGAGATAACCATCATGTAATGCAATACTGTAAGAGCTAAATGCCAGGGTCATTCTTTAGGAGGAACAAGGATAAAAATCTCAGTTCCTTGAGGAATGCTAAATTGGTACAAAATTTAGCCACAGGAACAGATTCAAATTTGCCTTGTCTGTGTTTATCAAGGTTCAATTTATGTTCAGTGAACCAGCTCAGATATCATGTGTCACCTCCCTTACCCTGCAGCAATAAACACAGGATGAAATTCCATATGAAAACTATGTTGTGAATACTTCTAGGACTACCCTGCTCCCCAGGGACCACCGACTGAAGCAACTGGCTAGCCCTCCAAATCAAAAGACATTTTTTGGTCTTCTGTGCTCATGTAACACACAAAACCCAAGTAAACAATGCAGTTCATCTGTCCCCCCACATGCTCCAGTGCTCTGAGGGTCTCAGTGTTGGCACAGACCCAGCAGAGGACAGCCTCAGTTAATGGACTGCCAAACGGGGGTCTACAGCATTATAAAAAAAAATAAATCAATCTTGCCACTTGCATAATACAGACTAAAAGCAGACTGACGAATTCAGATTAATGCTGAGTAGGGTAAAAAGGCTGGAGAGCTGTAAGCGTGTGCTATGATCTGGTTGCATTAAGGCCAGCCCACGCTCAACTGAGAGGGACAGATGGTAGGAGAGAGTGCAGAGGGAAAGGTTAAGAGCAATTTTAAAAGGCCTGCTTTTCAAAAACACTAAGTGATTGCATTCCAGCTGATTTTAACTGGAGCTGGGAAGACTGTAACACCTCTGGAAAACAAGGCATTAGATCCCAATTTGCTCTTTCAGCTCCTCAGAAGCTGAAAAGAGTGATCTTGTAGCTTCTCCAGAAAATCCTTCCTACCACCTCACCTCTATTTCACTTGCTCTGAGATCTGCTAGAGCCACAAAGACAGGAGATGCAGTGGCTATTCCAGAGCCTCTACAAAGCTGCAGGCGGCAGCATCTTCCATAGCAGGGCAATAACCAGCTCACTTCCCCACGAGTGTGGCTGAACTCCTTCTCAAACCCCACCAGGAGTTGGTGCAACAAGCCACTTCGCTCTGGGGCCAGGGCAGATCCTCCTCCCATAAGCACAAGGGAAAAACAGCAAACAAAACAGTGCCATGTGGCAGGGGGAAGAGCCCCTGTTTCAGGGCCATAAAAACACACTGCTCTGCACCCATGACTGTGCTACAGCCAGATGGCACTTCTGCCACTGACTTGGTTCAACACCAGGGTGTGCAGGCAATCCATACCCCAAATAACCCACAGCAAGGAGCTCACAGCACAGCACCAAAAAAATCCTCAGCAGGCCTGCTGCACTGAGCAGGAGGGTGTAACCTCACCTCAAAAAGGGAAATTCTTCGTAATGGTTACAAACACAAGTCTCAAACTACTGAAGTTTAAATCCCCATTTAAAAAAACCCAAACCAGCTATAGGGAAGCTGGACTGCACCCTGTGGGGATCCATAAGTTCCTTCGCCTGGTTGGGGATGTGGATCCTCACATCTGGACTGCCTGGAGAAACAAATCGCAATGAGAAATTCCTCCTCCAGCCCCACCTTGCTCTCACCACCCTTTACTTTCTGTGGCTGAATGTCACATTGGCTTTCAGCTGGGAGGCAGAGCAAGAGGCAAGGCAAGTTACAATGATTTACAGCCCAGGTGCTGACAGATCTCCAGGAGACAGCATCAAGCTGGTATCTTCAGCACAGCATAAATCCACTACTCCTGGAGCTAAGTGCTATAAAAATGTAAGATACAAATTTAAATAACTGCTTTGCAGGCTACACACTGCCTAGATTACATTATTCCAGAAGAGCTGTGCCCATGCAGCTTAACCTGACCTAAGCTTTTATGATCAGAAACTGCACCTTCCCTTGAGACATTACTACACAACCATCATATGACAAATCTTTCTGAAGGAAGCATCCTGCAAAACCTCACTGTCATCTGAACAGAGTGTTCCCAGAGGATAACCAACAGCTTCTGGGCTGCAGGCACATTTCTCTCTGGTCATAGTACTTACGCTTGCAGAACACTTCCAGTCTTTTCATTAGATCTGTAAGACCAGAAAAACCACAGCTGCTTCAAGACCAAGAACAGTTTGGCTGCTCTGGGTCAATCCCACACCTCCTTACTAGCTCTAGAAAGGGAGCATTGCCTTGTAACATCCAGGCAGAGGCTATAGTTTAAAAGATCAGCAAGGACCAAGTCACAGCACCGATACATACACTCAGCACTTCCAGTGCTGTATCAGCAGACTGTCAAGACAAAGATTGATGTTGAAGGAAAATTTCTTCCACTTCAGTTACAGGAACTCACTGGCTACCACTGATGGTATTTGTCCATGAAAAACACCTGGCAAGCTTCTTGCAGCTCACACCTCCACCTCACTTGAGGGTACCTGTTTTATCAGTGCACCATTAGAAACTCCAAGAACTTCAGTTGGGTCATATCTTAAGCAGCAGATGCTACTGTACAACAAAAAAATGAGCACTTAAAATACCATAGCACTTGAGTTCAGAAAGGAACGCTCCGAGAACGGCAAGTTGATGTTCAGCCTGAGAGCCCATTTTGCTATCAGCAGTGATGCAGCTTACTTCTCCATAGGGCAGATCTGGGTGTAGCCAGCAGAATCCCAAGCCTACCGGTGTTTTTCTTCCCCTACAGACATCCTCATCCTCCCCCAGCCTTCAACTCTAAATTTCCCTCCCTTGGAAAGCATTTGCTTGATGAACCAAGTAGCATGACATTAATCAGATACCCCAAACAATGGGTAGAACTAGAGAGAACAAGGAGAGGGAGGGAAGGGAAAAATCTTTTGCCTGCCAATATTCAAGGCATCTTCCATGTGACAGATTGCTCATCTGTGTGCTCTAGGAGGCCTGCAATTTGCAAAGGACCATAAACAAGGTCCACATCTAGCCAGAGCTTTTCACAAGTAAGTCTGGCACATAAGGCATTTTTATGAGCTACTACCCACTGGACACTTGGCCAATTCAAGCCTTCCATTTCAAGTAGTAAGTTTTTTATTTGATCCATGGTACCAGGTTTAATATCTTCTTTGATCTGCCAAACCACAAGTCAGCCTCAATTAGAAAGCTTCGTACTTCTCAGTATGCTGTATCCCTAAAGCTGCTGGGGGGAAAACTACCTCTTATCTCAGCTTTTGAGTAATTTGTAAAATAAGGACACATGCAGACACAGAACACTGCTATTTTGGATACACAGCAGATTTGGGATGCTTTTATGAAGTCCTCATGGGGAAAAAAGGGTGAAGAAGGTCAGCCTGAGCCTTCCTACCAGACCACACTGACTTAAGTGAAATTTCAGTTTGCTCTAAAAATTTAATGGGACTTCTGCTCAATCATTGCAGGCCCATGCAAGACACCCATCACACCAGGCTGAGCAGCAGACGCCCATCACGTGGCACAGCATGACCTGTGATGCTTAGCAGAGGTCTTAGAGTTCTTTATTTTTTATGTTACAAGACAGAAAGTCTGCCAAAGGGATCTCCGCAGCTCCAAATACAAGTTTTATTTTGCTCCTTTATACTGGACTAAAGGGTTATAGCCTTGGCTTGAACTGCTCCTTTCACAACCATCCCTCTGAAGTTGATGGGGCTATGTGTGTATCCAATATCAGAAAATAAAGAGTACCTCAGCACTGGTGATCACCTTCTCTGCACAAGCAGGAGAACAAGTCATCCCAGGACCAGCAGAGCTAGGACAACCTGAGTCTTCATGGACTTGCATCCTGCTTTGCCTCCCCCAGCATCCCCACTCCCTGCCACCACCCCTGCAGCAGAACACCCATGTGATTGCCAGCACCCTTCCTGCAGAGAACATCGGTAGCCACCCCCAGAGCCTGTACCCCTCCCAGGGTGACAGAGGTTTTCACAGGCTCCTTGTCACCTAGACAACAGGTGAACAAACCAAGGTGAACCCGCTCAGATAACGTCTTCCTTAGACACTTTTAATGACATTTGGCTTTGCAAAAGGAAAGCAATACCAATGCTGCTTGCTCCAGAACCTAAAACCTGAACAGCTGGTGTCTCACCAGTGATCAGCTGCTGATGAGATGTGAAAAGGAGCTGTTTATAAACAGCCTCAAGTTAAGACTTTTTTTTAAGCTTATTGAATTCCAAACTTTGATGAACATTCTGAAATTCAAGATGAATTTGCAGATCACATGTACATAAACATACAAGCATGCACAGTCCTCAGGACGGCAACTCCCCCAACCACTACCACCCTGACCACCCAGAGCCAAAAAAGCAGCCCTGATCCATTTATGCAAAGCCAGAGCATGAGGAACCTCAGGCCAGTTACTCCTTCCTACCAACTAATGGTGTCAGGACTAACCAAATACTTCACTCACTGAAACTGCTGCCAGTCACACAGAATTAAGAGCAACCATGATCCTTAGCAAAGATATTTAGATCAGTGCCTCCAAGAGGCTCAGCCCATCCTCTCACTCCCAAAACACTAAGGTTCCTAGAGTTTCTCCTGTAATCACTTCAAGGGAGACAAAGCTCCACAGCCCTCGTGGAGCTGGAGCCGCCTGTCCAGAGAGATCCCCGCTGCTCTACGGCTTCCACAGAGAGCCCATGCTCCTTTGGGGGCTACAGGAATCACATTTAGGAACTAAACTGAGAACCTGGGAAACAGAAGCTAAGTCTTCAATTGTGCAATTCACTTCCGAAACCCAGAAAAGCAGTAGGAATGCTAGGCTAAGGACAGCCCATCTTACTACCACCTCCCTCCCTCTATTTTAACAGATTGAAGAGGAGGTTTTGGGCATCTGTCCACTCAACTTCCATCACTTGCTTAATGCAGCAAAGCCCAACACTCCCACTTGCACACTTAGAGCTCTTTTTGCCAGTGCCACCCATCACCCAACCGGTGCTCAGTTCACAGCCTCCCCCACCATCACAGCAAAATAAACCCTGGCCTTTCACTCACCCTCACGACATAATTGAATCGCCTGGAGTCCAGGATAGCACTGGAGAAGTCAAGTCTGTTGAAGGCTTCTCCTAACGTGCAGTAGCCATGGCGCTGAGAAGAAAAAAACAGTATGGGTCACATTTTAGCAGACATGAGTCCAGACAGCACTGGTAGACATGACCCAGGGCAACTCAATTTAGCAAGCTAATGGGTACAAACCATGGGACCAGCTCATAACCAGAGGCGGCAGGCCCGTTTCACACAGAGCCACACTTAACTGATGTCAAGAGTGGGCATGGCCCACTGTGGATTATGGTAATTTCCCAAAAGTGACCCAAGCTCTGCTCATGACCCTTGAGTTTATGGGTGAGAACAAGCCATACTTTCCGGGGTTCAATATATAGTACAAGTTCAGAGCAGTTTTGTACAGCCGCTTCTCTCCATGAGCTCAAGTGAGCTGTTGTGATGAATTCCAATGATTTCCCATGTTAGGGCTGTACTGGGTGAAAGCCAAGAACAGTATTATGGCTTGGTCTGCAAATGGCTTTTTTTTTTTAACAGAGGGAAGCAAACAAGTCATATTTTAAACACATGTACAGAGTTTTGTACAGCAAGCCCTGGCTCCCTGTTTGGGGTTTAAAATCATTACTGAAATTCCAACCGCAAGCCAGATCTTCCACTTATCTCTTAAGAGCTTCTGCTGATTTGTATCAGCACAAGATCTTCCACCACTTGGAAAAAAACCAGTAGAAAAGGGAACAAAGAACCTATGGAGGCACTTACCTCTTTTGTGCTTCCCTTGTGAACATAGATCCACTTCTCCTGGTGGAAATCTGTTTGGACAAAGACATTTTGCTCAGTTAATCTTCTACCTCAGAGGGCTGCATCTCTGTTCTGCTCATAAACACTCAGTGCCCTTTTAGTGCACATGAAGATACTTTGTGTTTACACCACCACACTTGAAACCAAAACTAGCAACTTGCTGAGCTGCTTTGTTTCCATACTGCTTCATTTGAGACTGCAGCCCTGAGCCTTAGAAAGAGCTTCTGTTTCAATGACACAGCTCAAGACTGTAAATGTTTAATCTGCCAGCCACAGATATACCATAGCACCTCCTCGTCTTTGATCCCAGACGGTAAGTGTGGCTGACAGCCAGGTTTTGTTGTTATTGATTTTATTAACAATTCATTACCTTGGTTACAGGCTTGGGATTGAATGTCAAATTCGAAGTTGAGCAAAAATGTCATGAGACACCAGGCATGTGGGAGAGAGCTTTTAGCAGTGAGGTCAGGCTCGGAGGAGCATGCTTGTGCTTGCAGCTAACTTGCTAAAAAAGAAAAACCTATTTGGGACCAAAATTTTCCTATTTCTAATTGCCCCTCCCTTCTGTCAGAAGTGGGAGTTGTCTCATCCACTCCCCAAAATAGCAGCATGTGGTGGGTACAGGGGAGCTAACTGGGTTTGCAGAAGAGCCCTTACTGTAAGCAGTTATGCTGCTCGATCCTTCTCCCACTCTGTTCTCACATGGGCTTTTGACTACTTCCACCACACACTGGTAATTCAACAGCTAGTGTAAGAAAAACTCTCCCCATCCTGCTAGACTCCTTTCCTTAAGGAAATACTGTGCTCTTGGAATCTTTTTCCACATAAGGATGCAGTGATGTACTCCTGCCTGGTATTGTGAGCCCAAGGACAAACCCAGCCTCAGTTACAGGCATGCAGACCCTGCATCAGGCCCTTTTAAGTAGTAGGTCACAACAGAATCTAGCCAAAAACTGTCATGGTAACATTTGTTTGTTCAGAGAACCGAATGCACTGAGGGGCCAACTTTTGGCATCAGTTTCTGAAATCCTGGGGGATGCACAATGAGCTAATAGTAGTGTGGGAATTATAACTCATTTCCTCTGTGTATGTTTACATTTGTAGCCTTCACATTTAACTCCAGTACCTATCTTGCAATCAGACCAACGCAGACCTTGCTGTCCCTGCAGGCTCCCCCGAGTCTTCCCACAGCGCACCATCCAAGACCCCAGCTGCTCACTGTGTGTACAGAAAGATTTTAAACCTTCCATTGTTTTGAGCAAGCTGAAATCTTACTTCATTTTTCATGTACTCTGCGCACAGAGATAGGATCAAAGCTCACATTCAGGCTTGTAGCCTCCAGTAATGTAGATTAGTGCTCAACATGCATATGGAAGGAAGAATAAATTTAGCCTGTTGTGCACAAGGAAGTCTACAGGGGGAAAAAAACCCTGGAACTGGTTCATTTGAATGTACCATAGGAAAAAATTACCCTCCTCTTGACAAACACAAATGACAAATTTGAACACAACAAGCACAACTCCTCAGAACAGGGATTACTAACAGGGGCATAAATCTTCATGTTAAGCTGTATCCAAGTTCTCTACTTAGGTCAAACACGGGCGCAAAGCCCTTCAAGACACTCTGGAAGACTCCTCATGCACTGCACAAAAACTATGGATATGAAGCATTTTCCGTTCTCCTGCAACAGCTTATATTTAAGAAAGCCCAAATGGACATCTTACATTGAATCTTGGCTTTGTTATTCAGCAGGTCTTTTTTTCTCTTCTTGGCAGCAACATCGTAGTTCAGGCTGTTGAAGAGATTCTCTTTGTTGTGATCATCTTTTTTACAAAAGCTGTGAATGACACAAAGCAAGGATTCTGTTTATTTCTACAGTCTGCTGAACACCATGTTTCCTGCAAGGAGAGAAAATACACAGGTTTTCATTGTGAGCTCCAAAGCTGCCTCCTTGCTGGCTGCTCTCGAGATGTCTACATGTAGTTTTTGTATCCAGTAATGGTATTTTTAAATGTGCCTCATTTATGTGCCAGCTAGACTACTCATAACAGAGGGAAGCAGGTAATACAGACTGCACAGTTAGCACCGGGACACTGCCGGGCAGTTTTCTCTTCCTGCCTTTAACCTGTTTCTATCTTTAAGTAACACCATATCCTCCTGCTGTAGGTGGTAGATGCCTCTGAGTCAGACTTCTATGGAAGGACATATTTAGACATCTCTGAGGACATATATATATACACACATGCACACTCAAAATATTTATTAACAAAAGAGTCCCTACAAAACATTCTTTGAAGCTTACAGGAAAAGCTCAGCTGAAGTTCAGACTTGGTTGGTGGTTTTCCAAACCCCACATAGTAGTGACTCTACAAATTAGCAGCTAGGATGTCTTGTCCAAGACTGCCCATCTGCTTTTGCTGGGGCTCTGCTGTAACTATATCATTAGTGAAGGGAGCCATAACCCCTTATTTCCTTCAAGGGCAATGAAAGACTATCTATAAAGAGCTATATATCAACATCCCCACATCCTACAGACTGCATGCAGATCATGAGATCCATGCAGCAATGTGAAACTGAGAAGCCCATGGGGCAGCCACAGTGCTGCAGCAGATTCCAGAGAATGGCAGGGGAAGGCAGCACCCACCAGCAGCTCTCAGCAGAGGCCCCCTGCACACGGCACGGTGCCCAGACCTGCAGGAATGCCTTGCAGATGCTGGGGAGAAGGCAGGCACTGCATCCCAGATAATGGAACAGCCTCCCCTACTGCTCCAGCAGCTTGCAAGGGATGGGAGATGGCTGTCTGCAGGTCTGAACTGAAAGGTCTAAGGCACCTTGCTGCACCTGGGCCAGCCCTGGAGCTCTGGCAGGTGCCAAAACATGCTGCTGCTCACAGCACTGGGCAAGCTTCCTCTGCAAAAAGCCACAGTGACCCTTACACAGCCAGGCTGCATCCTCAACAGGCCTTGTGTTTACACTGTTCAGCCTCAAAAAACCCCCACGACAGCACCACACCAACTGACATCTGACAGCTATTCAGCACAGGCTCCTGCAAAGGAATGAAACCTGCAGGACAAGGCTCCTTGCTTCCCATTTGTCAGCATGGCCACACCACCAGCTATGCATAAGTCAAGTGACAAAGTCACAGTTTCAGCCCCTGAGGGACCCAGACTTCCTCCAGCCGGGTCCAGATGGGTGCTTTGGTTTGGCACTTGCACGTGGCCCCAAAGGTGGGGGAAACCTCCCCCAGCCTCAGAACACCAAAGGCTCCCCCTTTTTTACTCCACATCCCCTCTTGCTGGGTATCACAGCTGTCTGGAAGGTACCACTGCAGAAGGGGAACAGCTGCAGCAATGCAGGTGGACAATATTCACCACAACAATTCAGAGAACCAGACACTTCTACCAGCTAGAGATAGCTCAGAAGAACCTAAAACTGAGAGCAGAACATCTTAGCTGCACATTTCCCATGCCGCTTTCTGCAGGGGGACCCAAACCCAAGAACAGGGTATGGCAGTAAGGAAGAAGGGGTTTAGGAGATGTTCAGGCTCGTGTTTTATCAGGGTTGCACAAAATCAACAGTTGGCCAGGTTAACATGGCCCAAGCCCAAGACCACAAGATGGATCTGCTTCAAATCTTAGGTGTCAACAGCACACCCTTGACTGTTGACTTCCTATTGATGACTGTAATCTGAAGCCTCCGTAACAACAGGAGTGGACAAATTCCAGCGATGGGAGGCAGATTATTTCCCTGTTCATGTACTGCCAGGTTTCCACACACTGCTCCAAGGCATCTTGACAAGCTGAACAGTTGGGACACCAGGACCTGGCACCGCCAGGACCTCTGCCCAGGGCCAGCACGTCACCTCCTCACTTAGTGGAAAGGGATGCATAAACCTGTGCCAAACTCAGTATTCCCAACACAATCACACTACTGCCAGCCAGTTATTTTTCTACCCATTTACAAGTCAGATGCTTTGGATTCTAAACTTGATTTTTATTTACAGCTTGCACACGAGAGGGAAAGAGACCTGCCACATAATCCGCCTTGCACGGGAACATCTCAGCAGCGGTCCCACAGCGCTTCCCCCTTTGCCACAGATATTCCCGACCCACCTCTCAGTCCGGGTGCAGCAAACCCAAACCTGGCTGTGCCCAGGTGACAACGAGAGGCAGCTCTGCGAGAGAAGCTGGGTTTTGGCCGGAGCCAGGCGCCCGAGCCCAGCACCGCCCGGCGGCGGCCAAGGCGCCCTGCCCGCACTGCTAACGCGGCGCCGCACCAGCCCGGGGGTTTGCTTGATGTTTTGCAGCCAGATTAGTCAAGCGGCACGTAAGGGGCATTACTCATGGTCTGGGGAAGGTTTGTGGCTTCAGACGCATCACTCTCCTCCAGCCCGAGAGCTGGGAAGGCCCAGGACAGGATTTTTTTTGGGGGGGCACCCCCAGGGTGCGCGGGAAGCGCTCAGCGCCGCTCCCCGAGGGCGCAGCGCCCAGCCCCCCTGGGGCAGCGACCGCTCTGATGTTTTCCTGCGGCTTTGCCACCCCATCCCACGGCCGCGGGGCCGGCCCGGCCGCCTCCAGGACCCCGGCGAGGCTGACGGACCCCCTCGGGGCTACCGCAAGCCCAGGGGAAAGCCGCCGCCACTACGGGCCCGCGGAGCCCCTCCGCCTGCGGCCAGGGCCCGGGCCGAGGCGCCGCCGTCCATCTTACCGAGCGCACCCCCGCGGCCGCACCGCGACGCCCCCTAGCGGCGCCGCCGGGGCAGAGGGACGGGAGCGCGGAGGGGACCGAGCCGCCACCGCCGCCCGGTACCTGCTGATGTCGCCGACATAGCCGCCGCTCTTCTCGTCGAGAAAGCGCGTCCAGCCGTCGGCCGTCTTCACCCAGCTCTGCCCAGGGGAGCGCCAGTCCTGCCCCAGGAACGGCATGGCGGCGGGACGGAGCGGGAGCAGACCCAGGAGAGGCGGCAGCAGCGGAGCAGAGCGGCACAGTGGGTGCCGGGGCAGCGGAGCTGCAGGCGCCGCGCCGCTCCACGCTATTTATGCGGCGGCGGGGCGGCGTGTTGCCGGAAGCGCGGGGCTGGCCCCGCCCCCGCCCCGCCGCACGTGGCGGTGTTTATCGGCACCGCCCCCGCCCTCCGCGAGCGGCCCGGGGCGGGGCGGGGCGGGGCGGGGCGAGCGTGGGGGGAGCCGCGGCGGCGGGAGCCGTGCCCGGAGCCGTGCCCGGTTAGCGGGGCGGGGGGGCCTTGGCGGGGGGGAGGCGTTGGAGCTCGTCCCGCCCAGCCGCAGTTAACGCGGCCCGTTACCCGCTCCGCTCGGCACGGCGGAGAGAACGTACACACCGGGCGTGAGGGCACTGGTGCGTGCGTCGGGTTCGCAAACCGCCAGATACAGCACAAGTAAATCCGCCAGGGCAGCGCTTCGTGCGCATTTCAGTCCCCTGCATCGCCCCTAATATCAGTATTTACACTGTGTTTGTGGGCAAGTTTTTTTATGCTTATAAATGTGTTTTAGAGATATATTTGTCACAAACTTATTGATAGAAACGTAGAGAATCTAAACATACAAATCTAGAACCTTGGGAAAACATAGAGTATATATAGAATGTTTTATGTTATATGGGAGTATATATGGCAAACACTACGTATAGAAAATATTATACAGAGATTGTTTTCTAAATGTGTGCTCCATATATGTGTATTTTATACCTGTTTTAGGTATGTATAACATGTTTAAAAATTTTTATAGATCTAATATATATTTTTAATATATATATAAAACGTGGTTTTATATGCATTATGTTTATATAGATAATGCTGTTTTTCTCTGTTGTAGATAAATACGTAAGACTGAAAGATATATATATATAACATATATATATACCCCCCAGTATTCTATATGAAAGCACGTGTGATCTATACAGGTCGGTTTTTGAGTGCATGCACTGGCAGTGGTCAGCTCTGCACGGAGCGCTCCAGCGCCAGGGGTTCTGCATTCCAGCCCAAGCCCCGCGGTACCATCCCAGCCAGGATCACTCTGAGCCCAGCCGCGGCTCGCTTTGCGAATACGGGACATTCTGTGTCAGGCTGGGGACGCCTTTGCCCTGTGCTGCGGCGCGTGTGTCTCGAGGCGCTGATTGTCATACTGCCAAGTCCGGGGCATGGCTGGGCAGCTGGGAGCAGCTCCGCTCCCATGGGAAGTGGGAAGGGGCGGCTGGCTGTCAGGGTGGGGTGGCCATTGGCCTCGCCTGGGGGCTGAAGGCCGAAGAGAAGAGCGGTGGCGAGCGGCTGGCTGCGGGGCCGGGATAAACTGCCCTAACCTGGGTCACGTTGCCAGCCATTCCCTGGCTGCACTGCCTGCCACTGCGGGGTGTTGGCATCATCTGGCACTTGCGTCCGCCTCCGCGGTGTTGTGTGTTCACCCTCAAAACCCCAAAGAACTCTAACCAAAACAAATGCTCGAGGCACAGGGAGGGCTGCACGTGGCGCTGCTGGGGCTGAAGCAGTGGGAACGCTGCCAGGCAGGTGCCTGCTGATGCTGGAAGCTCCACACCAGAAATGTTGGCCACCCTGGCCACCCCATCTCCATCTCCTGCTGCATCTCGCCTGGACGGGTGTTACACAGTGCTCAGTGGGAGGAAAAGTGAACCCCCCCAGCTAAAAGCTGGCATGTCTGAAAGGTGCTTGCAGCCCCTGGGGACAGAAGGGGCTTAAGAGTGGCAGTGAGCCGCAGCACATGCAAAACTTAAACCCCAAATACAAGAACACCAGGGCCGAGGTCTCCTCCTGCCCATGTGAGCCACGCCTTCTGGGCAGCGGTTCCACCTTCCCTCGCAGGCAGTACCAGCTATTTTTTGGGTGTCAGGGGATATTGTTTAAGCTGCAGGAGTGCTTTGGGCTGCAAAATCATCTTGGGCAGCTTTCTTCTGCAGTTTAAGTGCCCTGTGCCTTCAACAAGCCAGCATCATCCAGCAGCATTGCTGCAGGTGACATTGCCCTCCACACCAGGAGACCAACAGTGGAGCTGCCTGGGGTGAGGCAACCTCCTAACAGCATCTTTGAGCTTGGTGTGTCCTCAAAAGGCTGTGGCCACGTGTCACCCACGTCCTGCCCTGCAGAGTGGGTTAAGCCAGGCAGATCCATGTCACTGAAAATACCTTCATCCTTTTAATGAGGATTGCTCTGCAACTCTGAAGTGCAGGTCGAGTTTGGTCTGCAGAAGGGGATGGGGAAAGAAATGAGTGCTAGGGAAGGCAGACACAGGGTTTGATTTGTCCTATCTCTTTTAAAAGCCATCGTGATCTGGGGTGTTAACCTGAAAGCACCGTCAAACCCTTCGGATCAGCCAGGGAGCCGCCAGCAGTCTGCAGCAGGTGGTCAGCTGCTGACTGAACGCACCGTGTCAGACCATGAGCCGGCAAGAGCCGTGGGTTCCACCGAGCAAGGGGCTTGTTAAAACCTTTGGAGATTTTAACACGGTGTAGCAGGAAAGCTGCTGCCATCAGCACCATAGGACAGCCTGAACCCAAGCTAAAAAATTTTATGGTTGAAAAAAACAACAAAAAAAGGAGAGCGAAGCTTGCTGTGCAGAGCCGCAGGTGTGGAGCCAGGGTTAGCCGGGCTGGACCAGCCACAGGCGCTGACATTTTAGAAGTGGTGGCACAAGCAGAAATGGGAGCTGCTGCTCTGGAACACGGACCCTTTCCCTGGAGACCAAAATAGATCTGCTTGCAGCTGAGCTGCTCTGCTCCCACCGGCCAAGTGCAGCAGCCATGGTCTGCATGGAGCGGGTTGTGGAGGGGCGGCTTGTTTGAGGGCTTCTCCGACAAGTGCGCTTCCACACGGGGTGTTGTAAGTCAGCAGCCTCCTTTACTTATTTAAGCCTTTACTCAGCAGGTACCATAAGCATTTAAACTCTGCCTTCAGTCCTCCGCAGGCCATTGACATGCAGGGGTTAACGAAGCAAGGGCAAACCCATGCACGTGCCTGGGAAGGTGCACAGATTTGCAGAGGAGCCCTGCCCCTGCAGAGGCATAGGTTTTGTCCAGAGCTGGTACATCTGTAACTGATCGTGGCTCCGTGTTTACAGGTCTGGGAATCGGCAGCAGAGGGATTAAAAGCAGCATGTTTAGCTGCGAAAGGAAAACATCCCTCTTCCTACACCAGCGCAGTGGCTCTTGCAGGGGCCTCACTGCAGCACATCCATGTCCATCACGGCCAGTATTACCAGCTTTGTAGAAACCAATCGCACGCAGCTGGCCTGGTGTGCACATGTGCATGCACATTGCACAGGCATCAAAGCAGCCTCTTATGCCTTCTCCTGGAGCTCCTGCACACAACCTCACCTCCCCAGCCTTGAACCCCTCCAAGGCTATGCTCTTCACGCTGAGGAGTGAGGTTCATCTCAGGGCACGCAGTAACCAGGCAGGGTGGCTCTGCCATTGCCCACAGCTGGTTGGAGCCGGGGTGGATGCACCACAGCACAGTTTCTAAGGGAAAAACTGAATTTTTGGGATGAGCTGGTTACAGAACAACATTGCCAAGTGGCCACAGGGTGCAGTTGGAAGCGGGCACAGTCCTGGGGCAGTGGTGCAGCTGCTCTGCACTGGGGGTAGTGAGGACGGTATTCCAGCAGTGTCTTGACTTCAACCTTGTGTAGACTCATGGTCAGCACATATAGATACCATAGGGGAAAGCTAACGCTGGAAATCACCTCTAGCAGTGAAAATGGGCACCAAGGCTGTGGGTGAAGGGTGCTGCACTGGGCAGCGTGTAACAAAACCCAGCAGCATTGGTTTACAGAAAGACAACGGGTTCTTGTGTATTAGTTGTGACTCATTCAGGTTCCCACAGGTAAGGAAACCTTGGGAGAATTATCATTGTGGTCATTGTATCATAAATGTCTGCATTAAAGAATGCATTTCCCACACAGGAATAAAGCCAGGACCCCTCTTTCAGAGCAAACGCTGGGCAACAAACCCTCATTCGGCACATCTTACAGGATCCTGCCCACGCCACAGACTCGGGCCATCCCAGATATGCTCCCACCACCTGAAGGGGAGAGATGAGGAGCCTGTGTTTGGCTGTGCCAGCATGTGCTCTCAAACCTCAGAAGTAAACATGTCTGTCTTACCCAGAAAATGATCCAGCTGATGGATATTTCCTCAGGGAGACAGGTCTGGTAGTCTCTGTTCCCCTGCCATCCCTGGCTGGGCATGCCGGCAGCTGAGCTGGCACGCCGTGGTTCATGCCGCTGCAGGAGGGTTTGCCATCTGGCAAAGCCACGTAGTGATGATGACGGGCATCTAACTTCATGAACAATGAGTCATGGTGTGGCCAAGCTTTATTTTCCTACACCTCTGTTCCCTGAAAGCAGCAACTCACCGAGCGAGAGCAAATGCCAGAAATAAGCTTGGCTCACTGGCATGTGCGTTACAGGGATGCTTTGGGGGAGCTGGTTTTCCCCTGGGACCCTCTATTCTCCTGTCTGGATGCTCACGGGTATCCTGTGGAGCCTTACCTTTCTCAAGAGAAAAAAGAAAAATCTGGCATGTGAAGGAAACCTGTAGAAGAGCAATTCAGGTGATAGGATGAGAGGAAATGGTCTCAAGTTGGACCAGGGGAGGTTTAGGCTGGATATTAGGAAAAAGTTCTTCACCAGAAGGGTGGTCAAGCATTGGAACAGGCTGTGCAGGGAGGTGGTGGAGTCACCATCCTGGGAGGTATTTAAAAGATGTGTAGATGTGGCACTTAGGGACATGGTTTAGTGGTGGTCTTGGCAGTGCTAGGCTAACAGTTGGACTCAGTGATCTTAAAGGTTTTTACCAAAACTAAATGATTCTATGATTCTTAAAATTCAGTAGGTCTACCCTGGGTAAGGCCTCACTTTGGCCCCAGGCATGGGAGGGGACCCTCCTGCCCCTGCCTGGCAGCCTCCCAGTGACTACCTGTTGGACATGGGTCTTTCAAGGTACCCAACAGTAAATCTCTTTGGGATCCTCCTGGAAGAGGGATGTCACACAAATGCCAATGACATAAATGCCTCTCACCACGGACTCCTGCCTGTGCATTACCAGATCCTGGCTGCAGGTGGGCAAAACACAGGTCTAACAGCAGTGACAGTGGCACCTGGTGAGGTACACTGTTCTTCTCATCTTCAAAGCATTAACTGGTGAGAATTAATCCTCATACCAGGCAGATGAGTCTCATGACCCTTGCTCCACAGAGAGACAGAGTAAATGATGTGATGAAGGGTGAATCAGGTCATGGCTGCAATGAAATCACGGCAGTTCCTGCTTGCCCATCCCATGACCATTAGGCCCTATGTACTCATCAAGGAGGCAGCTGGCATCCAAGGCGGTGCGGGAGCCAGCCTCTCCTCTGGTGGCAAGTCACGCAGCTCACAGGTAGGTGCTGGGCCATGACTCACCTTTGGAAGCAAGTTCCAGCCCTGGATGTGGCTGGGGAGTTGCAGGGTGTATCCTCTAACAACTTGCTCTCAAGGTCTGATGGTACAAGACCACCCAGTTAAGGATGCTGGAAGGCTGAAGGAAGCAGCTTCTGGCAGGATTGGGGCGCCAAACCTTTTCTTTGTCACCTTTGAAAGTCTGAGCCCAAGATTTTAACCCTCTGGATGGGGTCTTGGCTGCTGACGCTGGGGTCAGAGGGTCGTTTGTGTAAACCACTAGTGGGGACTCAAGCCAGGAGACTGGCCCCGAGGGCAGATTTGGTCTCACCAGCTGCTGCTTGACCTTGGGTGAGTTACTTGATCTCCCCAGGCAGAAGCCTACTCCACACTGAACTGGGAGCAGCGCAGAGCAGCAGCTCCTTGAGAACTGGAGGGAGAGGAGCAACATAGTTTCCTGGGCAAATACCTGGAAGCAGTTTTAGTGTGAAAATAGAAAATACTTAGGAAAAGTAAAATGATACTCTGGCTTTACCTTGGTTAACAGAAATGTACCCCTAAATGCAGGGTGATGTGGTTAGGACGGATAACAGGGAAGAGAAAGCCGCAATAGTACTGGCAGTTCCCCGTGCACAAAAGACAAACAGCGGGGTGTTGTCTGCAAGCCAGCTTCCACGTACGTCACGCGATGGGCCAGCCTGCCCTCCCTCCTCCCTGCACCATAGGTAGATCTAAAGGAGGAAAGAGCCTGGAAGCAAATTCATGTTAGCAAACTGATTGAAAAGAGGAGCAGACTGAGGGACTCGTGTCTTGTCAAATTGGAAGTATATCTGGAAATTATTTCTTGTGTATAGTAAATTGTGCATGATGTAGATGACAGCAGGCTTGGGGATTTGATTTCATAGAAAATATATATTTTCCATGTCAAAGGGCGTCCCCACCTCCCGCCCGTTGGGTTAAGCCCAGGATTTTGCAGCCAGGAGTTGTTAGTACTTGACATTCAGTTCCACAATGGAGAAGAGCAGGAGTTCAGAGCTACAGTGGGCGAGCAGCCAGCAGCGCCTGAACTGGCCATAGCGACAGTCCTGCAGGACACATGTTTCTCTGTGGGACAGCAACGTACCAAGCCAAGAGCTGGATCAACTTCAGGACCTCCCTGAGGTCTGTGGTGGTGTGTGTGCTGCACTGCCGGTGCTGGGGAAATCAAAAGGCACCGAAAGGCACTAAACTCTGAGGCTATCATGCCTGTGAAGATCAAGTCAGAGGTGAGGTGGGCTTGGCCTGGCTTTGGTCATGGCTGACCTCCTAGAATAATCAGTGAGCTCCTGTAATTACCCTGGGGACATCACATAGTGGCCATGCCTTTCAGCTCTTCTGTCCTCCTTGGGGCACATCATGGCTGTGGCTCTTACAATGGGTCTGAAGTTTGTTACTGGCACTGCAGCATTTTCTGTGGGTTTTGTGGCCCCCTGTGCAATGAGCATCACTGTCTGGTTGCCCTCAGTCTCGGGGGACCCAACTGGGTGACCTAAATTCTCCCTTTTTTTGCCCACTGCTCTCGTTCTCTCTATGCCTGTTACAGGGAGGTGGCTAACACCGGGTACTTCCTTTTGCAGCCTCCTTGCATCCTAATTTTCCTGTCTCCTAGAGGATTTGGAGCCTTCAGAGGTGGAATGATGATACAGTCCAAGAGTAGAGCCTGCTGCAGAGGACGGATGTCCCTGGAAGGAAAGGTAGGAATGCAGATGGAGGGAATGGAGTGTGAAATTTCTACCCTTCTGTCCCTCCAGCAGCCTGCAGAAAGCAGCTGCTTCCATTGCATGAAGAGCCATCATCCCCAGGCAGGGCAGCTTCCGAAGGTGAGAGGTGGCCCCAGGTGAGGTCTGGGAAGGTGCCAGGGGGTTACAGCCCTGCCCACTGGGTGTGCTGCTGCTCCAGGCCCCTTCAACATGATGGGGGACAAAATCTGAAGGTAACCTTTTGCTGTCGGGCCATACAGCACATCTACCCTCTCTCACAGGCTCTGAAAGGAGCTGTTTTTTCTCACTGGCTGTTAAGCGAATGCGATTTCATGGTCATGCTATAGAAACCACCGCAGCAGAAGCAGCCTGGGAAGTTTTTCCTGGCTAGATTTAAAGGTACCCCTTAGCTGACCCTTTTGTCCTTTACATGTTTCTAGCCCAGAACTACCTGTAGTACAGAACAGCTAATTTTTCCACATGTGAGAAAAGTCCTCTCTTGCACCAGCAGCTGCTTCCCACGAAAGCCAGAGCTTCAGCTGCTTGGTCGCAACACAGAGCCCACAGGGGTTTCTGAGGATGCTTGCCTCCATGTCTGTGGCAAGCTCCAGCCTGGGTTGCCCTACATTTTGCTTACCTCAACACCACCCTGCCAGTGTCAGTGGGATGCAGCCAGCATCCCTGCCTGATGGGTCGGGCCGTACAAAGCTGCTCCAGGGTGGCTGGGTCTCGTGGGTGGCCGCTGCCCTGCGCAGCCGTGGGAGCTTGTTGCAAAGGGCAGCGGGGCCATTTGCTGTGTAAAACTCCCCGTGGAGGGAGGAGCACGGTTATTAGAGAGTTCCGATCCTTCTCCTGGTTGGTAGGATACACAAGTTTTCCTAAACACAGCCTGTCCAGCTGCATTCCTGAAGCACAAATTCCTTGCTGGCGTAGCTCACCCGGAGTGTGGCCAGGAATAGTGCTGTGGCTTTGTGTGGGATCTCTCCCAAATACATCTTTAATTGAACAGGGCCATTTGGCCCATGTGCTTGAACTCAGACCAGGAGAGAAGTTTTGTAATTACTGGTCTTTTTGCCATTTTCTACCCAACACCATCTATTCTTTATCCCTCACATGTATGACTTAGAAGCACCACCGCTTTCAGCTTTGTTTTCTGTTTCTCAAGCATCTGACGGATGCTGTGCATGTACCACTGCCCTCTATAGGGCTGTGCATCAGGCCAGTGCAGGTGCCAGTGAGCAGGGACACTGGTGGAGCCACTTTCTTGAGTTAATATAGTTAAGGCTTGTTGTCGTGCAGCTGGAGGTACTAATTTCTGTCTCTAAATTCACATAGCTGAGATTCAGCTGGCTACTCCTAGCCGCAAAGAATGCTTTGCTGGAAGGGTAGTTGCCAGCTTTCTGATTTTTATCGTAAGTCTTGTGATAGCTAGCTTTCCTTTGACAGCACCGATATCTGGAGCATGGTTTTGGGGTGAGAAGCTCAGCTTATGTTTAAACCCAGAATGCACATTTGCAGCCCTGTCAGTCGCAGAAAGAAGCTGCAAAGTGACTTCTAGCATGCTGCTGTGGTTGAAAAAATGCAAAATACCCTGTGCTCTGGTTAAGAAGACAATCAAAAAAAGAATATAATGCTTTTTAAGGCTAAGTTGTGTACTTGGCACTGGCAATCTCAGGGAAAGATGCCGGTGTACCAGGCCCTTCTGTTGTGGAGAAGCTACCCATAATCTTGCGATCCAGGACTGCAGGGATTCAGATGTCCTGGAATAGGTGACAAATTCTTCCCTTCACTCCTAATAAGTGCTGAGGAGGGCACAGCTGCAGTGGTGAGCTCAATGTGCCACCTCTTATGCTCAGGACCTTTTCTAGAGGAGCAGGTAGGGGAGACATCAGATCAGGTTGGCTCCTTTCCCCTGCCCTGCCTATCACTGCCCACAGGCAATCTTAATGCCAGCACTCTCAATCTAAATACACACAAGCAAGACATTTTTATAACCCTTTCCTTTTTTTTATGAACAGTTCCATGAAAGAGGAACATTTTCTGATCAGACCTCCTGCTGAGGACCGCTGCACATCTGAGTTTTTCCCTTCCAGTAGGTAATATGAAGACGTGTCTTAGGAGCTTTGGCTTCATCTCTCTCAGGCTTGGTATTGCTCCAATGGAGGCAAAGACTTTGTGGCTCAGCAACCACAGTTTTTAATCCGCTTTTTTGTGTGCTTCCCTGTGCTGTGTGCAGGCATAATCACAGTGGTCAGCCCGGGCTTTCAACTTCCCCCTTGCTGCCTTGTGATGTTTACATGGTGTGTAGTGTTCTGCAAGCTTCAGATAAACAGAAATAAAAATCAGTGTTGGTTTGCTTTAGAAGAGTAACCCCTGGAGTCAACAGCCATTCATTGGTTGTAACCTTTAACTCTCACACCAAGAAGTGACTTTACAGAAGAAATAAATAGAGTATCGACTTAGGGTTCCCATGTGTCACACTGTTTTCACATGAAAGCATTAACAAACTAAACGCAGCATGGGAATGAAGCAATAAAGCATCTGGACTGTCTTGGCCAGGCATGGAGTTGAGCGTGCCTGATTTTTCCAGGAAGCAAGTGAATTTGCAGAGAAAGTGCCAAGGAGTCACAGCAGCATCAGTGTTATTACAAGGAGGGGATTTTCAGCACACACAGTGTGGAAATGATAATGGGTGGCTACTACATCTTTAGGATCTTTCAGTCTTTCTGCAGGCAATGGGAGCCCAGAGACAGCCCAAGAGCGACACTCTCCAAGGTGTTTTTCATCAGTCTGAGGCTGGTAGCTGCAAGGAAAGGGCACAACACTGGTACTTGCAACAGGAGGAGTGAATTCAGAGTTTAAGTCCATATTTCTTCTGCTACAGTTATCTCTTTTTGCAAGTTTTAGCTGGGAAAGAGGCAGTCTTCACCTGGTAAAATCGAAGGAAGATCTAAGAAATACCAGATCTATCTTTACAAATATCTATTTAGCGGCTTGATTTTAAAATTTTAAAATATAATTAAAACTGCAGGAAATCAATCAACTTGCTGCTTTGAGGGTCTTCCCATTCAAAAGACAAGTCCTGTCTCTTAACTGGGGCTAATAGTGCAATTACACAGCCTTGTGCCGAGTTGCTTGTCTCAACACTTGGTTGATGGGCAGAAGGATTTTTTGGAGAGTATCACGGGTGCCTTTCCCAAGGTTGAGGTACAAGCTGTGACAATCCCTCGAAGTCACAAAAAGGCCCCTTTATATGTTGGCAGGGGTTCAGGTATTTGGGGTTGATGGAAAAAATAATTAATCCCTTCCATAGTCAAATTGGGATATGGGGCTGCAGGATTCTGAATACCTCAGCAAGCTCAGCAGGCTCATAACTCAAAAGAAGCCCAAGTAGGCCATCTGTGTGGCTGGAACATCAATTTTGGTTTTTTTTTATTGGCAAGAGCTGGTGCGCATTAAGAGCCTCTGAGCTCTGCAGAAGCAGTTAGGTGCTTTACTCCGCCATCACAAATCGATCCTAAAGGGAAGAAGAAGTTACCTGTCATCCTTCCTTGGCTCATGGTAAGATATGTGAGCTGCCACATTACAATTATAGGCCAGTTCAGGAGAAAATTTTGTCCCTCTGATCCAAAACGCATCACCTGGCCCAGGACAGGACCTTTCTTCTGTTTTTTGGCAGTGGACACACACAGTTGCCTGGGTTTAACAAGTCCCCGTGCACAAGGAGAGCTGCAGGAACGCCGTGGCTCCGTGCTCTTTGTGTGCACCAGCTGCGAGGTGATGCAATCTGCCTTCCCACTTGTTAAATGAGGTCAGATTACCTTGCATTTCACTGGAGTCAGAAGTGCGGTCGGGGACAGTTACTGTGGCTCAGCTCACAGGCAGGAAATTATTAAATTTCAGTAATTAACTGCAAGAATGAGTCTGTCAGTTGAGTCTGTCTCAGCCTGTTCTTTAGGTTGCAGGTCCCTGGGAGCAGGAGCTGCTTTTCTCAGAGCTATAGTCTCTAATGTGATTTCCCACCCATATTGCATTGAAAGGTGAGTCCTCCTAAATTTGCATTTAATTTGGATGCTCTTCTACTCTAGCTCACCAGGGGTTGGCCCAGGCTAGGTGGGACACAGTAGCTCTATCAACCTGAGAGTGTAAGAGTCTCCTCTGCTGCTGCCAGAACAGCTAATTTGGCCTTGGCAGCTGCTGTTGGCAAGTTTCCCACTGATATTAGTGGAGCAGGTTTTGTTCTTAAATTTGCCATCCATGTCCCTAAGGAATACCCTAGTTTGAAACTCTGTGGTGGTTCATACGAGGCTATTTGCTGATATTGTCCATCTGCGGACCAGTAGTCCTCTTCCTCCAGCCCTATTGTCTGGAGGCAGAGCTGGCAGCCAAGAAAAAACGCTTCCCAGCAAGCACCATCCTATTTACTGGGGGGTGCTGAGCACTGTGCAGAATATGCTGACTTTTGAAGTGTGACCACTCTAAGCTGGAGCACAAGGAAGGAAAACGCTTCTAGTTCCAAGTTTAGTAATCAGCTATTCCATTGAGCATGAAACTTGTGTAAGAGTTTATAGCATTCGTCTTTTTGTTGAATATCCAACAAGTACTGCAGCAAAATTAATTCCAGATAATACAGTTGAGGTTCATGGAAAAAAATCTTGGAAAGCTTTTTTGGAAGGGGATCTCCCGTGTATATCTATATATCTATATCTATTACGGGAAGGACGTTAGCTGTCATGTGGGAGGGTAATGACACATGGGGCCTAACAGAGGTCTCATCATGTGTCTGTGGAAAATACATATTGTCTAAGGCAGCGTACATAGCGTAGGAGAATTAGGAAACCTTGAACAGGTGACAGCTGATTTAACAGCTGAATTTTTAGATCCCTGAGCTATTTGAAATGCAGAGATACATCAGAAGACAGCTACCTACCTTAAGCTGCCTGAACCCAGTGTTTCCCTCCTGTTCCCAGGCACTGCAGCTTACGTGGTACAGAGTTGTTATTGTTTAGCCTGTGCAGAAGCAGCCTTTGTCATCATATTGGAGTCTAACTCCTCCAGCTAAATTAGATCACTGTAGCAGTGTAGACAATATACAGCCCTGCAAGCCAGCATGTAAATTTATTACTTTTCCCATAAAACGAATTTCACAATGTTTTTGGAACAAGCCTTCCCGCTGTCTTTTGAATGGAGAGTTCAAGTGGAAAGAAGAAAGAGAAGGTAAATTCAACTTCAAATCTTCAGACCCCAGATCAGCCCCAAAGCATTTGTGTCATCAGAGGCAGAAGCCACCTTATCTTCTGGTATGGTTTTGCTGTAGCAGAGAGCTTGCAAGAATGCCTGATACCATGAGAACAGTTGATCCCTTTTTCACCCTTCTCCAGTGCTGGGATTTGTGCAATATTACATTCAAATGTGTTTCTCAAGAAAAGTCAACTGGGGTTACCACCCAACTCTTTTATCTTGATGGACCTTCAAAGCCATTCCCCATCCCGATACCCAGCCTTATCTGGATATAAACAGAGATGCTCAGTGCATCTCTGGGCCATCTTCCCCACATGGTCAAACTATACGATCATCAGCTGTTTCAGCAGCAGAAGCTGGTGTGAAAACAAAATGGCTGAAAGATTTGTATAGGCTGTAAAAAGGAACAAAATGCAAAGGACAGAGGGATGCTAGTCCCAGAGAGGAGAGGAGTGTGTGGGTGGGTCAGTTGTGCTCCCCATTGATCCTCCTTCGCTGGGGTGCAGGGAGTCTGGATGGATCTTTCTGAGGGGCCCTTGGGTAAAGACTTGAGGATTTAGATCACATCAGCTATGCATGAATTTGTGCACCGTTGCACACTGTCAGAAAAAACACAGTTCCCTCCAGAAAGAGGAAACCATTTTCTCTCCTGCTGGGGGCTGAAGTACGGAGAGCAGAGTGTTATTGCACTGATCTGACTAAGCTGACATAATAGGCTTCAAATAAGTAAGTCCAAGGCAGGCAGTAATTGCAGTGACATAGGCTTAGCGGTGAAAACGCAGATCGGCACACGTACGCCCAGCTACGAAGGAGGGCACTGTCTCTTCTTTTGCTCCTTGCCCCATAGGACTCCATTTTATAATTTACGATTACAGCTTGATCGGCACCGCAGACCAGAACCAACAGATGAAATGAAACCCGATAGCCCCTCCCTGCTATTTAAAATAATATTCCCAAAATATCCCCCTGTTCCCCAGGCATGGATAACACAAAGGGCAGAAGAGGACATCGCCTCCCAAATTCTGAGTTCGTCTCTTTCCCCAGCCCGGTCATGTCCTGACCGTCCATACAACTTGCCTAAATATTTCTATCATTAACAAAAGAAAGGAAAAAGGAAAAGGGGCATCCTCTATCAACAGGCAGAATGCCTGACTGCAATGTTTCCAGCAGGAAAAGGTTAAATTCAACTTTATGACGTTTTTCATGAAGTGTCTGCTCTCCAGGGAAATTCTGGGTTTAGAAACGTTAGGAGTTCACTGCTGTGGTGACATTACCTCGGTGTGCCCCAGGCAGCAGGATTTTGGTTTCCCTGCTTTTCTATCCTTTTGTCATAACATGCCACCTTCATTCTCCAGGAGGACAGATTTCAGTGCTTCCTCGGGGTTTTGGTTTTTACCAGTGAAATGGCCCATACACCTGGCAGCGTAAAGTGCATTAACTACAGGTTCCATCACATTTAAAAGGCATAGAAAAAAGTCAGCACTGAAGTTATGCCTCTTCACATGTAAACCTAATTTTATGACCAATGACACGCATGTTTTTAATTTACTTTATCCTGTACAGGCTAGCAGCAGCAGTCAGTCTGGTGGCAAGCTGTTGGTTTCTTCCCCTAGAAAAAGCAACACAGAGATGTTGTACAGGGTCAGGGCTGGGACAAACTAACCTGATGTAAAGGATATTCAAAACAACATAAAAACGAGCCTGTACATAAAAGCTTTAAGTGGTGCAACGCAATTCCTGCAATTAAACTATCATAGTATCAGTCAGGCCATTGGTCTGGTTTGCTGGACTAACAGGAGGATAAAGACTCAAGTTGGCAGATACCAGAGTTTCAGCCCAGAATTTAGTTCTTGGACTAGATTCCAAGACTGAAGTACGGCTCTGAAGGCAGGAGCTCATCCAGTAACTGGTTGATTCCCTCTGCTGGGAAGTGATAAAAGACATCACTTTTACCAGTGAACCAGATGGATATCTCTTCTCAGAAAACGCTGCTGCAAACTTGAGAGGCATTGTGTTATGTACAATGTTCATCTCCCTGGCATGTTGGACTAAAATACTCTATCCATGATAATAAAATAATTGGCTGTAATTTAACATGTTAAGCAATCTGGCCTCAAAAGTCATCAGAGAGTACATGAGAGGATTTAGCCCCTCTACAGGCAATCATGGCATGTGTTTCTGTGGTGCAGGTAGCAGTAGAACTGCCCCCCCTTGAACAAAATACAACATTATCCCAAGCACACAATCGGCATGGATCCACCAAGACCAGTGTTTGGAGTGTGGAAGAATCCTGTGGGTCCTCCATTATGTGTTCCAGCCAACTTTCCTCTTCCTCTCCCAGATAAAATGCCCTGAAGATCTAATGGTAGAATTTGGCTCTCAGAGCTAGAAAGCTCCAACTGTAGCCAAAGTAATATCCTAAAATAGAAAGAAAAATGAGAAACCAGAAATGTTGTTTTCCCCTTTCAGAAGTTTCAGCAGGAAGCTAGCAGTGAGAAACCGCTGAAATGGCTCTCTCCCAATTACCTCTCCTGAGCTGGTCATTGCCTGAAACGCTCAAAAGATCCCTCACCCCAAGGCCCAAAGCGACCTTGATTTCATGCCTGTGGCTCTGGTATAGCTGGAAACCACCTTAAGGTAACTGAGCTCAGGATTTAGTCTTTCTGTATGAATCAGTTTTAGGGAAGCTGATAGCTACAAATCCCTGTGTTTTTGTTCTGATGAAAACAGCCTGAAGATCTAAATTTAACAGTTGGTTTCACAATGCTCATTTTTGACTGTAAGTAAAATCACCCTTGAAAAAATAGCTTATAATCGGAAGAGATATATTCTCCAGATGCTGGAAAAGCAAACCAAATAAGCTAACAGGACAAATTTATTCTCATTCACAATTTAGATAATTTCTGATGGAAGCTTTCTATCTCTGCTTGGGATCTTTGGATGAATATCGTGAATAAAAATAATGCTAGTTACAGAAGAGATTCATATTCCTGACCCGATTTCTGAGGAAGATACAGCACATACCTACAGTGTTTGGGTCAAGAGGAACGACACCTGCAGAGAGAATCTGTGATGTGAATGTTTTTTTCACATGATGAAACCAGACAGAATATTTTTCCAAGATGAAAAAGACTCTTCTTCATGCACAGAGTTATTCTGATTAATTTCTCCTTGTAGGCAAGTTATCACTGTCACTTACCCCACGGTCACATTATTCCACTTTAACAATGTAAAGAGATCACGGAGTGGATGTAAATATAATTTATAGTTGAAGAATGCCATAAATCACCTGCACATTATGAAGCAATTTATAGTAAATGAGAGTGGGGCCTCTACAGTGAAAATCTGCTCCCAAGAGTGACAAATAGCACCTTCTACTTAGCACTTTGTATTTGAAACAAGGTCTGCTTTCATACAAGCCAGGATGGATACCAGAGAATGATCTGTGTCCTGCTCCTCCTTGTGCTTCGTCAGCAGTTCACCAGGTTCCAGCCATGCAGATTCACGGAAGAGAGGAAGACGCGTATGTGTCCTTGGAAACACAATTTTATTTGGGAACATCCTGAACCTCAGATGCCAGTGGCATTCATCAATCCAGCACTTAGGAAAAAAAGGATTGCACTTATAAACTGAATGCAGCAGAGACCAGCTACTGCGAGGAATTACACAGAGGCTCCAATAATAAAGTGTACCATGTCACAGACCACCCCCAAAGCAGGAGATGTGCACCCACTATGGCTTATGGCCTGTCTTTGGCCATGTGCTACTTATCCAGGGGCTGACACCAATGTCCCCTCTGCATGCACAGGTGCACATCTGCATGGACACCTCTGAGGAACCAGTTGGCAGGTGGGTGCCAAGGGCACACATATGGTCCAGGCTGCCCTCCTGGGACAAGTCCTGGGCCTCCCCGTCCTGGGTTCCTCAGGACATGTCCCAGGCTGGTAGGATGCTTGAGCATGCAGTGAGACTTGATTCATCCTCATCTTGCACTTCCGTAGAGATGGTTGTCCCCAAAGCCATCTGCCCACTCTGGTGAGGGGGTGATACCTGTGGTCCACCACCTCTGTGAGTACCTTCTTTCCTGCAAAAGCTCCTCTGGCATCCCCCAGAAGAGCTGCTGTGGAGAGTTGGCACTGCAACACCTGGTGTGGATGTGGCAGGCAGCTGGGTGTGGCTGGATGAGCCACACTCATGGCAGAAGAATGTGACGTGCCTCCCTGGGCTGCAAGGTAGCCTGCGGGCAGGCTCAGCACTTTGTCAGCTTCACAGCCAGTGCATTGCTCTGTCTGCCATGTGATGGATGAGCAGGCAGCGTGGCATGCAGCTGCTCTTCAGCTCCTGGTGGAACCCATCTGGAGAAGCAGTGAGCTGGTGTCAAGCGTGATGTGTGCTCAGGTGGCTAGCTGGGTGGACCATGAGGCTCTACTTGGGCTGTCAGCGCTGCTCCCTGACTGAAGCTAGCTCCCTGGGAGAGGCAAGGCTTGGGAAGCTTCCCTAGGAGGGGCTGAAACAGGGCCAGTGCTTGCCCCCCAGTCAGGTCTATGCAGAAGTCCCACCAGCAGTCCCACCCCATGTTGCTGTGCTCCATCCTGCCTCTTCACATCCCACTTCTGCTTCAGATAAGTGTCCAGTCCTGAAGACATAAACATCAATAAAAATAACTCTTTTTATATTGTTCCTAGACTTCAACCATGCCAGTCCCTTGGACCTTCCATTCAGAGCAGACTGCAGCTTCTCTCGTCTTCCTTGTGGCTGCCTTGACTGGAGTGCCAACCTCCTAATCCTGCCTGGGCTCAGACTTGGCCCTTCTCTTTGGGATTGACTCTGCCTTGCCCTGTTCATGCTTACCTAAGAGAAGAAGGTCTTTCTTTGTTGGGTCCTTGCTCTTTCCTTGGGGGACAAATTCTTCCCACTGTGATGGACTCGATGTCTGCCTTGGAGAACCCACGGGCTCAAGTCTCAGCTCCAGCTACTGGCAGCCCCAGGGTTTAGGGCCTGGGAGTCTGGAGACACTTGACAGTGGAGCTGTTGCTTTGGCTACTTCTCTCTCAGCCCATGTTGCCTACTCTTTCTGCTAAAGCTACAGTTTCATTCCCCTGAACAGTCTGAGGTGACGCTGTTGGTGAAGATTTAAAACCATAATACCCCATGAGAGACCCCTCACGGTACAAGAACTGGTTTTGTTGACAAGGGCCAGCTCATCGGCTGGAGTTAGTCAGTTCAGCATCAGTTTAGCATCTGTGAGGATTTGTTGATTTGCACATGCAGAGGATTTGGCCTCAGTGCCCGGTCCATATTATTTTACAGCAGATAATGAATGCAGCATGTCATATTTGCTTTTCCTACCCTCCCCCGAAGCTACAATGCTACTGACCTGAAAACATTTTCCCACTATTAAACTTTCAGTCAGGACATAAGTCCTTTTTAAAATGCTGAACGCCACGCAATGCCTTCTCCTTGTGTGGGAGAACAGCTCTGCTGCACCAAGAGGAGGTGTAATCTTGACTTACGGGATAGAGATTCCTTGTGGCACTGACTCATACGCTGTACGTTTGCACTCATTTTCACATCTTCCTCCTGATCCTGTTTTAGGCTGCATTTCCATTACTCCTCCACCCTGGGGGAGGAATCCTCAGCCAGCGCAGCTCTAACCCGGAAACCACAGAGGATGAAAAGACCTTTCATAGCAGTAATGATGCCATGTTCATCTCCTCTGCAGCTGCATTTTGAAAACAAAAGATCAGGAGGCAAAGTCACCACCCACAGCAGAGCTTGCAGCTCCGCAGCCATCGGGGACTGGTGCAAATGGGCCTAATGCAGATGCCAGAGAACATACTTTCTACTGACATCAGGGAACAACAAGAACTGAAACGATAACCTAATCTAGGGTGAACACAATGTCTGTTTTTCCATATTTAGCAAGAATAGGCTCCGGCCATGAGCTGAGAATTAGCTTTGCCCACGCCCTAAAATCTTCACATGTTTGTAACCAGCTGTTTGGGTCTATCTATTGTAAGGACCATGGGATGTCTGCAAAATAAGGTGGCGGATGCAATTCCACTTCGTTGCACCTCAGTAGATACCCATGCCTATGCATATTCCAGCTCCGGTGCCCATGAAAGATTCACCATAAAATAGATAGGAAGACACGTGGAAGCACATCCAGTAGTTTGGTGAGTCTGTTGTTTGACACAAAGTGTAGAAGAAGAGGTTGAAGGCCATGCACCCATGACCTCTTTTTACTCCAGCATATTGCTAGGCTGGGTTTAGCTGTGACTTCTGGGCTGAAGTGCTCCTTGGGCGCTGCTTTTCCAGCATGCCTAGCACTTTTGAACTGGCAAAGGGTAGGTGATTGACATCAGACAGAAGGCCTGATTTCATCAAGGCTTTGGCGTGCCACTTGCTGGAAAATCTATTCCAATAAGTGCCATCCAATGTTATTAAATGTGGCACTGAAAGGTAAACTAAGTCCCTGCCAAGGAACTGCCACTCTGGTCTTGTTTGCTGTCTGCTCACACAGGCAGGGCTCATGCTAGTGCTCAATGGGAAAAGGTCAGTGGGACTAGGAAGGGTCTGGCTGCATCTGGCTTTAACTTCTGAAAGCCCCAGCCACAGAGCAGCAGTGTGATCCTGTAAGCTTTGTATGTAAAAATCCAGCTCTTCCTTCCCTTGGACAGGCTCAAGAGCATGAATTGGAGGCAAACTGACTTAAAGTTGGATGGTCTTTCACATGCACTCAATGTGCCAGTGCTCACATGAGGGGCAGGATGGTAGAGGACCAAGCTGACTGTCCACGTGAGACACTGAAATGTCCATGGGAAGCCTTTAGGAGCTTCCCCAGAGACTGTTTCAACCCTTGTGCTAATTATTTTCTTCTTGACCTGCTATGAGTTCACTCCCATAGCTGCCCACGGCTTGATAATCTTCTCTGGATTGCAGGGCTCTGCTTGGATTTCTGTCACCGCCTCTGTGTGACCTGTCCTCTGCCAGGCAGAAACCTGCAGGGTCACATGAGGTGCCCGTGCTGAGCTGGAAACACGGGAATGGGTTATTTCTTCTGAGTCGAGTGGGACCCTAAAATAAGAACCTCATTTCAAATAGCATTTGGCACGGCAGAATGTGTTTGTCTTCTCCAACGTGCGAGGTAGGGAAGAACTATTTTCTCCCTGGCACGGAAAGGAAACAGGAGAACTGAGACACCAACGCCCACGTCTATGAAGGTATTTAAGCATTCGTTGGGATCTGCTTGTTGTGGCCAAGTGGTTTGTTGATAGTCACACACAGTCTGGGACAGCAGGTGCCTAAACCCCGTGTTTCCAAAGTCCTAAGGTAGAGCCTTATCACAGGGTCGGGTTTCTCCAAAGCTCCTTGCAGGACCAATCCTAGGAAAGGGCTGATGCTGCGGGTGCCAGTTCCTCTGTTTATTTCCATGGTGCCCCATCCCTGCAGACACTTTTCCACCCCATGCCGTGCAGGCGCCTCGGCAGAGGTTGCTCTCAGCGCCTGGCTCCGCTCGTCCCTCGCGGGTGCTGCGGAGGAACCACCTGTTACTCTAAATCTGGCAGCATTTCCCCGTCCCCCCTGCATCCCCATTTCAACTTCTGTAACTACATCTGTGCGGCTGGTTCTCTCCTGCTATGTAGAAACTTGGGCAGTCACATGGGGACTTGTGGGGTCACTTGTACTCCCCTGACCCTGTAAATGTAGAAGGGTCAGTTTATTTCCAGAAAGTATGGTTTACAAATGGTTTTCCTTTCATTATTTTAGATGTCAGCTAGAAGGGCTCTGCTTGTTCCCTTCAGCAACAGCAAGTAAATACCTGACCTGTTTAGAAAAACTTAACACCAGAGACCTGGAGAAATCTTTGGATGCAAGATGCATGCTGAACTGTGTGTGACCCTCTGAAGAGAAATATTAGCTTAAAATATTAGTAAATGTTTTTTACTGAAGATAAAAGAATATTAGAGAAAATATACAAGACTTGGGGTCAAAGGTCCCTGCGTAGTCCATTTCCCATTGAAATCAAATGGCCAAAATGAAGAGGTCAGCAGAAGTTTGCTTGAATTCGGGTTGCGGAAAACAAGGAAAGCTCTTTGCTCACTCCAGGCAGTGCTGTTATCAAGAGGATCTTGTCATATCAGACCCAGGCCAGGATTTTCAAAAGCAGTTATTTGGTTTGCTTGCCTTGCTTGAAGCACGCTGAGCAAAGCCGCTTTTTGGAAGGTGTGAGAAATGGTGGAGCACCAAGAAGCCCCAAGCTAGTCCTGGGAGCCTTAACCAATGCCCTGAGGCTGCTTTGAAGCATTTGACTCATCCTGCTGTCAGATCAAAATCCAGGGGATAAATAGGGAATTTTGACTTGGACAAGTGCAGGTGAAGCGTATACTGTTGAGTCCTGGGTTGCCAGCTTGGGCATCTCCGTGCTGCATCCCCTTTCGTGCCAACACAGGCACACAGAAGCCAAAGAACGGAGATTCTTCAAGTTAGCTTCAAGATTTCGGGATGAGTTGAGCTTACCAAGGCAGGTGGTGAGTGCAGGGACCTAAGGAGTCATGCTTGGAAGACAAGGTTGAAGGACTCCTGCAGTTCACAAATGCTACTTGGGAACCAGATAGTCAAGTACTGCCAGTTCCTAGGATCAGCTTAAAGTTAATAGAGTGATGGCGGGTGCCCAAACATCCTTGCAATCCTACATTTGCAGGCAGTTTTCATCACAGTACAGACAAAATAAAATGGTTTTTAAAAACAACACACCCCGCAGGTCTCTGTCCTTGCCACTGGGTATATGAAACTTAAACTACAAAAAAAAAAAAAAAAAAAGCTAACAGAAAGGAATGGATTCATATAAATAATGTAATTGGAGACTCTTGAAAGTAGCAAGAATGTGTGAGACTTTGATACATTTTTATCCTTTTAAAATAAAACAGATGCTGAGGGGAGGTTATAAGAAGGCATCTCAGAAAGGCTGGTGCAAAAACATTGAAAGAACTGAAAAACTTGCTTTTTCCAAGAGAACAAGCAAGGACCTGGTCCTATAGACCTTGTATATAGAAACACATGTTATGGAAATGCCATGTTTTGTCATTATCTGAAATTGCAGACTTGGGAATGAAATGAGTCCATGGAGTGCTCCATACATCATCACTCTGAATTTGGAAAAAAGTTTCAGATGACCTCAAAGGGCTGATTTTCATATCTTCAAGCTTATTTGGGAGATTGCCTCCAAGCAGAAAAGCCCTTGCTTAAGTGCATGCATTACTAGTCCATGGGCACAATCCACCTGCAAACCCAGCAGATATTTGTGTCCTTTTCATAAGGCCTGTTCTCCCAGTGGGTCTATAACTCCATATTCAATCCATCCTTAATTTCTGTGGAAAGCAGTGTACAAAAACACATTGTAGGAAAGAAGGAGGGGTCCAACTTCAGCCCTATTATTTATAAAGGCTTTTCTTAACACGGGTAGTCTTTAAAGAAGCATTTGGTTCCCTTTTTTTTTTTTTTTTTGTGTGTGTGTGTGTGTAGCCTCAGTCAAAATCAGACCCATATTTACTTTATAAGCCTTTGTACTTAGCCAGCTGATTACCAGTTCATCTCAGATCATCCTTATATTAATTTAAAAGCACTGTTTCTACAGGTGTGGTTACATCCTAAACAGCAAGCAGCTGCAGTGGGGTTGTACAACAGCAGCCTTCCGCAGTTCACAAAAGACAGTGCTTTTCAGGCTTTTGTGGATTCATTCACAATGTCCTTCTAGGTTTGGTGTCATTCTTGCTTTAATGATGTGGCAATGGAGACATAAAAGAAATAACGTTTTACCCGCCATCACTCAGCAAGTCCCACCCTTTCTCACTTGACTGATGATGCCACATAACTGCTGCTGATACACACCAACAAACTCTCCTGTCCACCATTAGTGATAACGAAGAGTGAAGTATGAGGTAAGGCAAGACTCGATGAACAGAAGGTGCCCTGTAAAAGAAGGGGCTTGTTTCCCCG
Organism: Falco rusticolus; assembly: GCF_015220075.1. Taxonomy (NCBI): domain Eukaryota; kingdom Metazoa; phylum Chordata; class Aves; order Falconiformes; family Falconidae; genus Falco; species Falco rusticolus. Next base: position 17,621,706 of record NC_051189.1, on the reverse strand, counting down.
TGGGTGCATCTCTGATTTGTCCCTCCCAGTTTCCCCCATCAAATGTGCTCACACAGATGCCAGGGGAGTCCCAACCATGCGCCAGGCAGGGGGATCAAGGTCTGGCTCCATAGGGATGCTTTGTACTGTCCTGAAAGCGTAACTTAATCCTGCTAGTGGATAAAAAGCAAAGCAGTGAGGATAATGCAGTCTTGAGTTTCTGGCTCCTTTGACTCCATCCCTGTCTTGGACAAACTTCATCTCATCTCCAAGGAGTTAACTGAGTCCAGATCTCAGTATTGTCCTCCCTAGAGTTTATTATGAATTTATTAAAAAAATCCAATCCCTTCAGCTATGAAAATTACCCTAATTTGTCTATAAATAGGCTTAACCTCTTAAACTGTGTCAGATGCTGCTGATTCACCAATCTGATCTAGATCTTCAGATGTTCTCTGCTCCTACAGCTCCAGGGCAAATGACTCATGCTGTTTGCAAGTGCCATATCCCACTGAGCCTGGCAGTACCACAACTCTGCTAGCAGTGTGTCTGCAGATTTCTACTGAAACCTGGGCAGGGCTTTTCTCCTGGTCAAGCTGAGCTCACCAACATCCTTCAGCCACAAAGTGGTATGTTGTATTTATGTGAAAATCCATATATTTGCATTAGTCCAACCACAGATCAGCCGAGGAGAACGTATTTTAGAATCAAGCAAATGCGACAAAGGCAAAACCCTACTGATCCATGTAATCATTTCCCCAACTGCATTTCTCTTCCCTGGTGGTAGTCCTAGGAATGTTGGTCTGCCCTACCTCTCACCTTATCTTTGAAATTGCTTTGGAAATATGAAAAGGAAATGCCAAAGTATTTTCAGTCAATCTAAATGACTTTTATAGTTTGTTCCTGGAAATCAGGGTGCCCTGACCTGTCTTGGTGTTCTCTCCTCATGCTATAAATCATTCGTTTTTAAGAGCAGAAGAGATCTACTTTCCCAGTTGTGTGCCCATTCCTAGAGTTGTCCCAAACCTTCTGCTACCTTTCCTAGGGAAGGGGAAAATCTAGATGTTGAAAATCAGGGGAAAAAACTCTTCTTCTAGATATGTTTTAGGGTAATGATGCCCTTCCAGCTATGAGGCATCTGGGGACAGAAGAGGCTGGTATCCATCTGCCACATGTTGCCTGAGTTTCCAGGAAGCCCTGGTCCTCAGCACTTGTTTGATGACATTTGTGTGTGGATCTGTAGGATGGGTGGTGGGCCAGGGGAGCCACAGGGAAGAGATGATTTTGTTTTTTTAAGGTGTGCTTCAGTTATCCAGGTTGCGGCATAAAGTGTTGCTCTTGCCTAATGAACAAGTTGGATGCTCTGAAACTCCAGCTGATGATGCTCTGAGGGTCATCTGTGTCCTCTGCTCTGAATCTCTCATAAGCTCTTTAGAGTAAGGGCCCGTGTATTTTACACTGCCATCACAAATAACAGACTCTCGGCTTGAAATCTGTGATTGACTGTGCATGTCACATTTCATGCCATTAAAAACATAAGCTCAAGCTTGGAAGGGCGAATGTGCTTTTGGCTTCTCTGCCATTTGTATTTCAGTCTGCAGGCACCACTTCTTTCACTGCATGTTGCTGTTTTTCTCTTGAAAAAATTTCCAGAGCCCCCTGTGCCTGCAGAAGAAACAGATTCTATTTACTGACATTTGTTCCAAGTAATAATGAGCAGAAAGACAACTCTTGTAGGCTCTAAACAGGGTCTCTCAGCTAGAAGCCTTCAGGGCTTCAGCCAGCAGCTCCCAAGCCCAAAGGCTGCCTTCTTTTAAAAAAGTCTGAATTATCCATTAAATACCACAGCGTCTTGAAGAAGGTCCATGGGACCTCTCTGCTTTCCTCCTCGGTCAAGGCTTGAGCTGGCACCCAGTTAAGCTGCTGGGAGTCTTCTTAGGATGCCATGGCTATGTGTGCGCTGCTTGCACAAGCATTGACTAGTTTATGCCATGGGTAGGGGGAATTTGGGATCCCATTAATGGTTAATTCAGGTGCTTGCAAGGGAGTCCCAGGGCTGGCAAGTGGCCTGAAGCACTTGGAGGCACCACTGACACAGCCTGGGTGTTGAGGAGCCTTTCTATGCTTTTGCACAGGGTGAACCCTGTGTCAGTACCTTGGGGAAGAATTGTCCCCTGCCACTGGCTTCCTGTCTCCGGACCTCAGTGTATGGCAGGGGACTCTCTTTTGGTGGCTGATCCCTTCACGTGTCTCTAAGGGATGCCATCCTGCCAGGTGGTAATGGACAATAGCCATGCATGCCCTGATGCCCTGGGCTGGCTTCCCATGTCATGCTCGCTAGCGGCCCTCATGCCAGAGGCTGGTTTTTTGACAGGCAGCATATTCTGCAGTGCTCAGGCTGTCTCTAAGACTAAGAGCCCTACCCGGGGAACAGATAAACAGAATAATGTTTGAGCCTCTGGTACTCTTTAATGTCATTTTCAGGGAAATATATGTGTCATAACAACATAAAGCAGGCATAATTCCCTTGCTTTCAATCTGTTTGGTGCCAGGGTCCACGTCATTTCAGCATCAAAATAGATCCAGCAAGCTCATGGTAACTTTGCTCTCCCAAGAGCTGCCTCTCTTGCCCCCTTGGTTTGTACTTGTCTCTTGTCTTCCAGCAGCCTTCCTCACCCCTGTCAGAGGATGTCACGTACTGTTATGGTTAATATCTAATTTTCACTGGAAGCCCTTGGGAATTGGGCCCTTATCTCCACATACCATACACATCAAAACGGTTTAATCAACCCTATTAATTCCAGGGCTTGTTGCTGATCCGGATAAAACACTGTACTTTCCCAGCACTGAATCTTTGTAGCCAAGTTTCACGTTGCAGCACCCTCCACGCAGATTGCTCTCTGCTTCTTGGGGCTGGACACATTCCCTAGCAGTCCCTCACCCCTCACAGAGAGATGCCAGGGCCCTACTATAAGGTTCAGATTGGTTTTGGCTGATTTGCCAGACCAGAAGCATCCCATCAGCTTGAAAATGTGGACTTGAGAGTCCTTGGTGTCACTTCCCAGTGCTCTGGGTAGTCATTGCCACCTCCAAACACGGGTGCAGGGCACCTGCAGAGCACATCTGCCCAGTTGTTTGGCTTGAGAAGGTGTCTAAGAATGGGAAGCATGTCTCAGCGACATGCTAAGACCAGGGAAAAAATGGGAAAAACTCAGGAGATATTACAGCTGTAGCATGGGGGGACCTGAGGAAGGGGACATGCCTTTGTCATTGTTCCAGCATGCCTGCTTTAGGGAAGGGTGCTGGGACATGACTTATTCATCAGGAGACAAGTCTGATAGAGTAACAAACTTCAGAGGACTAGATATGGAAGGATTAGACACAGGAGGATGGTCTATAGACATCTTCCTGACCAGATGAAGAAGTGGACCAAATTCTGCCATCTTTTCCCACCTCCAGCAGTATTTTACCTCATAGCTCACCCCCATCTTAAAGCCAAGAGTCTCCAACAGCTGTGGGGATGTCACATGTTTAAAGCAACCGCAAGATGTCCACCTAATGTCCCGGGGCTGCTCGAGACATGCTGCTCCTTGCTTTTCTCAGAAAGGGTTCTTGCAACATGAAAGAAGTGCAGGCAAACAAAGAGCCCCAGGGAGAGAAGTGACAAGCAGCAGCTGGAGCCGGGGGGTGACTTGCCGAGTGACAGAGCAGTTGGGCTCCTCGTTACTCTGCTACTATTTTGGAAACATCAATAAACAGAAGAGGCCAGATCAATCTCTCAGCGCTCCAGCACAAACCTTGAGGAGCCCTGTTGACTACTGTGGCAAGGGCAGCCTGAGACACCAGTTTCTCCACATGCATTGTGCTTTCTTTGGACCCGGGGCAAAGTCATCAGAAATAGCCACTGCAAACATTATTAGCAGTCTCCTAATTAGCAAGCCTCAGCTCCTTTGCTGGTGCAAGCTTGCACCAAGGAATTCATGCTAATTTGTACCATGGAGAGTATTACTCTCTAAATTCTGTGTGGGAGCTTTCAAGCAGCTGGAAAAAAAGTATAGATGTTTATATTTTTAAAAAGGGATAAAAGGGATTGTTTTTGCCACTGTCAATTATTAATGGCTCTCAGGTCAGGCTAAGGAACAATGCCAGGGATAAATTACCCTGTACGCTATTCATATGTGCTCTCCCCAATTGTTTCCTTCTCAACCAGAGGATTCACCTCGCAGTGAACTCCTTGGCGTTTAGAAAAAAAGACTGATGAAGCAATGAACTCAGAGTGCCCGTTTATTTATGCATCGACATCTTTCCTACTTTGTCAGGTGTGTTTAATCAGAAAGAAGCAGGAAATGCATTATAATTATAAACATATTACCATGCAAGAAAAAGGCTGCCCTTGCAAAGGATTGTGTTGTTTGATAAAATGATTAGAGTGAAAAAACACAGGCTTAACCTGCGAAGCTCTTTGCTAAGATCAAAGCAAAGCTGCCTGCTACCACAGGCTGCCTGTGCAGATTCAGCTCTGAGTTTGCAGCGAGGGAAGTGGAAGAAAGTTAGAAAGAAAATGCAATCTCCTCCCTTACTTTTTTTTTCCTCTGAAACTTTTCCCCCAGTATAAAAAATGAGTCAAACATTAGATATTTGCTGTTAAAATTAATAGAATTAGTGATGAACCCAGCTGAGAACACAGTAATTAGGGCCCGGTCCAAAACCCCTTGCTGAAGCCCATGGAGAGACTTATTGTTTTCAATGGGATCTGGCTCAGAATCCTGGTGAGCCAAAGCAAAGATGGAGTTACGGCATAACCCTGGGAGATCCTGGATCTCCTGCAGTCTTTCCATGTGACCTTGCCCAAACTTGCAAGCATTCCTTAATCCTGAGCACAGCTGAAACAGAGTCACTAATCTGCTGCTGCTGCAAAAAGCAAAAAAGTCCTTCTAGGCTGTGAGACCAGGAGCGCTGTAGGTAAGACGCAGAAGGGGTTTATTGCCTTCCTCAGCACCATGAGGCTGAGCCACAGCCCTGCTCTTAAAAAACAACAACACAGACATACTGGAAATTTTCCAGAGGATAGCAACAAAAATGATCAGAGGTCTAGAAAACATGACTTATGAGGAAAGAAAGAAAGGGCTGGGTTTGTTTAGTCTACAGAATTAGAAACATCCTAATAAACTTGAGAGATGTAAAAAAATGTACGGTATCAAAAAGGCTAATCAATTGCCCTTTATCTCTGTGGAAATGGCAGAAGGTACAGCAAAGATTTAGGATAGATTGTATGAAAAGCTGTGAGGTTAATAATGCACTTAAGTATGTTACTGAGGGATGGAGCAGAGTGTGTCTCACAGGAGATTTTCAATGTGGTGGACAAGTCCCTGCCATGAGGGCCTGGGTAACTCACTATTTCATGGGGCAGGCTGCTTTCAGCTATGGTTTCCATGATCTAGTGACTGTCTTGGGACACCTAAGAAGGAGACCTTGGAGGTGATGAGCTTTCACAGCATTCCCCGATTTGAAAAAAAGCAGCAGGTGCTCAGCCCTTTTACTAGTTGACCCCCAAATCACTGGCCCTTTCTTAAAATCCTCTTTTCCTTGGCTTCCATGGTTATTAAATAAAGAGAAACAAATTCCCATCTCTTCACAGGGCTGTCATGATATTTAGGAAGTACCTTGATGCTCTCCCATGGGGAATTCCCATCTAAGTGAATGCTGAAATGCTTGAAATTAGGATGATGATACCTCTGAAAAAACATATGGTGATGCAGAAAGTGATCCAGGTAGTGGTGACCTTGCAAATCCTGCTCAGGAAAGTCCCCTCCTGATGCTGGAGAAAGAGGTACCTTGGTCAACCTTTGCTAGATGTGCTTTCACCCATAGCAACACTAGGTACGACAGTTGCAAAGCACTTGGGATAGTACTAAGTATTGCTCTAGGTGGGCCAGGTGGTGGCCAGCACCTGATTAGAAAGGCAGCATCCTTTCTCCCCATAGCATCTGCCCTGGGGCTGCATATCCTGGGCCCTGAAGCTGCTGCCTCCCTGTGACTCTGCTGGCCCTTGTCTGCCTTGGTAAAGCTCAATGCTGTTCCCTGGTTTCAACCCTTTTTGCAAAGGGCCCCAAAAACTTTGATCAGTTTGCATCCAAACTGACCACAAGACAGAAGTCTATCAGAAAACAGGCTTTATATTAACTACCCAGCAGAACCAAATTCCTTGATTTACGGGCATGAGGTGAGGAGTCGGTGAAGTACCACAGGGTTGCAGCCAGAGCAGGGCTGGCCATAGCCCTTGGCAGCTCTAAGGACTTGGGGGAGATGTGAGGGCTCCCCGAGGGCCGGGGGAAGGATGCTGTGCTCAATGCTATTGCAACCGTGCCTTTTCTTTGCACTCCCCATTTCCTGCCCAGCTACAGCTGTGCAAGGTACTATTTGGCCCCTGCATGAATGCTGAGAAAATCACTAGTTATACGATACAGGAACGAAAAAAATCTGTTTGCTTCCAAGCACAAACCAATGACTGTGGCAATGGTTTGCAAACATGGGGTTATGGCCCCAAGTCAGCTTTTTCCCCTTGGTTCTGGGTGTAGTCACGAGCCTGGCAGGAATCCGTGTCAGCTAAAATGCATGGCAGCAACAGGCGTCTCCTGGAGTTTTGGAGCTGAGTGGGGTCACAACAGGAAGGAGTTTGGCAAGGCGGCACTGTAGGGTTAGGAATAAACATCTCCCCGGGGCAGACTTTCCATAATTGGCCATGACAAGGCTTCTTTCTCCAGAGAGCTGGAGCTGGTCTGTGAGGAAGCAGAATGAAATCACTGCTCTGGTCCAATTTGGCATGTGCCCGCGATTTAGCCCTGCTTTGCACAGGGAGGAGGTGATGATATAGACTGAAAGACAGAGGAGAAACTTAGCCAAAGACTTCCGAGCCGGGGGGTGAGTTTGGTTTCCCACTCATTTTTTGCAGGTTTACTCAGATCCTTAGAAGGAAACCCTGGCACAAAACCGCTGGTACAAAACCAATTCCCTTTATCAACAATGCCGAGAGAACAATGGGGACTCCTGAACACAAAGCTTATACAAACAATAACAACCATTTTGTTTCATATTGTTAAAACAGCAGTTGATACGCAATGCTTCCTTCCAGCCCCCCACTTTGTTAACTATTTCTGTCACCCTTCTGCTCCCAGATACAGATTTATGGGAGGGGATCTTAGCTGTTGGAGTGGTGTCCTGCAACGTGATGGTGACCACACGGCTGTGCAGCCTTCTGTGAAGAGGAAGGTTGGGTGTGGTTTCCTCTTGACACCCTGAACCCTTGGAAAAGCCACACTTTCTTTCAAATATGAAGAAAAAGGGGTGTTGTCTCTGTTGTCCTTTCTCTGGACGGTGGTCATCAGTGCTATCTTCAAAGCTCCCTGCTGTCTCAGCAATCTTACCAAGCCTGGTGACCTGACAGCAGTTTACAGCCTGTTCGGTATCTGATGATTAATCCCCTCCCTTTAAAAATATGCACTTAGTGGCAGAACCCCACAAAAATATTGGTGGAGCCAGAACTGCTTTGCCAAGTGGCAGACTTAGACTTGCTCTTCTTGGAAAGCTGGTTTCCTGTCACTGGCTTTTTCTCATCGTTGTTTTCCAGTGGTTTGGAGAAAAGAGAAAAAAAAAAAAATTGTTCCTCCCAAATACCTCTTCTCCTTTACATCCCTTTTCCTTCATGCGTCCTCTCTGCCATTCCAGATTACAGGAATTCCATCAGCCAACGGGCTTCCTAACTAACCCCACAGCTATCCCTGATGCAAAAGGAGAAGCAAGCTCCCTGCAAAATAAGACCCCTTGAAAAAGAAGATGCAATCTTCATTTCCATCCCACCTTCTCCCGCTTCTTTGGAGAGCAGGCAGATGGAACAAAAATCTTCCATGCACTATGAAGGAGCGGCAGCTCAGAAAAGTCACATCTGCATCTTGTTGCAATGTGAGAGTTTAGATCACAGCGTTAGCCTTTTGCTAATTTCTAATTTGATGCTAGGAACATTTACGTTTTATTTCTTATGAAATGACTACCATAGCTAACGCAGGCAGCTGCTGCTGGGCTGGCTACAAGACTAGAGCTTGGGGCTTCCTATTCTAAACATTCCCATCACTTGAAATGGAGGCTTGGTCACCACCAAGCAGCAAAGGGCTGCGGCATGCAGCTGAGTTTGCATGCTAACAAATGCAGGTTACCCAGACCTTACTCTCCCTGGAGAAACCAGCATTCCTATTCACCTTTCATTTAAAGTCTGTGCAAGGCTAAATCCTGCAGCAGGTTCTTACCCAGCATCTTTTTCTGGTTTTCTGCTGAGCCTCTGTGTAAGGCCCCCAGGCTGGACTTAGCAGCACCATGTGCAATACTGGTCAGGTGAATACAGCATGAGCACAAAGCTCATGACCTTTGTGGCAGAGCGTTTGGGGAATGACTAACGCAGCTGGTGCCTTCAAGGTCAGGAGTTTGTGGGACCCCATGAGGATTCCCCACGTCCTCTCTGCAGAGCAAGGTGGGTCCTTTCTGAGAAGGAAAGCACTAAATGTCCTGGGGAGTACCAAAGATGGTTTAGAGGAGTTTAGAACAGGGGACGCACTGGAGTGTAAGGCATCCATGGTCAAAGAGTTTGTGTGGCAGTTTTCCTTTTGGTGTCCATGTGTCAGTCTCTGGATCATAGCAGTCCAAGGAATCCAAGTCCTTGATGGCATTGTCCGTGGTGAGACATCGTCCTCCTGTGACATACAGCTTGTTCTTGATGACAGTGGCCCCGTGATGCATTCGTCTGTCCTTCATGTCTGCACATTTAACAAACTTGTTGCCTTTTGTATCATAAGCAATTATTCTCCGGGTGTACCCTAAATGCAAAGCCAAAGGTAGATGAGACAGGTAATATATTTTCTGCTAGTCTTCAATAAAACATGTTATACTAGCACATAATTTGGCAGAATTAAGATACCTAAGCTGGGAAGTAATGATGTGTTGCAAGAATGCCTGTCTATCTTCCCTTCCTGTTTGGCCTCACCCTGTCTCAATAGCACCTTGGCAGCCAGGGTTTGATGACCACCATAAAACCCCTCAGAAACTTGTTAAACACAGTTGAACCTTGCAGTTTTCTACACGTGCCTTCAAACAGCCCAAAGTATTTCTTTTCACCCAACAGACTTCTAGAGCTTTGCAGAAGGATGGCTGCAGAAGCATGGCCTCAGAATCTCTGAAGATCTGCACAATCCAGGCCTGGTATTAGAATAGGCCTGTAATCAGAATTGTACTGAAGTTGCTGTGCTGAAGTTAACAAGAAAGGTAGCCTTGAGCTATTCTTGAATCCTGAGACCAAGTAATTATGTTGTGCCAACAGGCCGTGGCTGTAACAAGATACAGCTGCTGGGAAAGCAGGTGCAGGGCCAAGAAAGATAGGGACCGGTATGGGAAAACAGGGAGTAACAAACTGCAAGGCTGAAGCACGGCAACACAATTAGCTACATGGGTAGAATGCTTATTTTAGTCATGATAATTAGGGGTGTGAGAACCGTGCGCGTTTAGAGACTACTAACCAATTATATTTCTGCTTTACGAATATGTATGTGTATCGGTTCTATATAAGTAGTGTTAGAAACTAATAAAGTTGAGCAAGATGCATAACTCGTATTGAGCGTCTTCTTGACTCCGGCGAACCCTTCTTCCAGCAGAGCTTCACTTGGAAATACAGAAACCAATGGCACATGGGGAAGGAGCAACAATGCCTGGTTGGGTTGGAGTCATAATTGTCTACTGCGTTGACATGGGTACTCAACAGCACAGTGCCACTGCTGCTTGCTCCACTCCCAAAGCACTCAGCGCTGTGTCTGTGCTGGCCATCACGTCAGTGACCCAATGGACAGCTTGTCCACTAAAGGGTGATAGCTAGTACCAGAGCCATTGCCCTGGAGCGATGGAGGTGTGGAAGCCTGGTATGCAGCAGTACCTTGCTCATGTATCCCTGTAGATAATCAAGAGTGCCCATGGCAAACAAACTGCTTTAGGCTGTGTTTTTCAGGCTTTGAAGCCACTTTTCCTAACAATAATCAAGGCCTGCCTCGCTTAGGCCAACCCATTCCCCTTTGTTACAATATGGCCAGTCATGAAAAGAGGACCTGAAATGTGGCAAAAGCTGGTTTTAAGAGAAAATATTAGTTTTGTGTGTTTTACCGATGTTGATAAACTAAGAGTGTTTGGCCAATGTTTTGGCACGGAAGGTGAAAATTAGCATGGAAGTAAAACCTGACTGTGGTGAATCTCTCTACTTTCACGCAAAGTGAAAGATGTTTAAAGTTAACATGAATTTCTCTGGATTTTGTTAGATAAATAAAAAACAAATTGAGAACTTAAGCTCATCATCATCAGACTTGGGTCAATGCAGGCCCTTCAGATCAAACCATCTGAAGATAAGAGGTTGAAAATACTGTATTCTGGGCACTGTGGTCTGGGGTCAGGGTAATCTGCCACACGGGACCCTGATAGTCTTGGACTTTTTGACTCAGCCCTCCCCCTATTCTCACTGCAAAGGGTGGCAGTGGCCTCCCTCTGAGAGATGACATCATGTTTGAATCCTGTGTGATTTGAGTTCAGTCCTCTGCTCTGCGAAAGCTTCCCTAGGTCTCATTTTCCCTTAAATAATATAACACGTGCTTCCTCATGCCAGTCTGTGGTCAGGGGAGTTGCATTAAGGACGGTAGTGCCAAACTATCAACAACATGTGATCCATCAAAGTGCCATGGCCAGAGGCTGATCCTCAGGTTGAAGAAGACACTGAGAAGTTTCCTTTTTTCAAGTGTTTCACCCCCTTTCAGGACATTTCACAATGACCCTAAGGAGGCAGCTACAGGACTGATTGACCCCTCATAGCCCCTGTCCCCAACCATCCCAACAAGCCGTCCATGGCCTTGTGGTAACCACGCTCTCCACTTTTCCAAGAAGAATAGACAGGGAGGGCCAGACTGTGAGCCAGCAGGAGGGAGCAGGTTCCCCATGCCCTTGGCTTCCTCCCTTCTGCAGAGCAGTAACTTGCATTGGCTTTTCCCCAGTCTTCCCCCACCCAGGTCCTGCTACTTGGAGTAAGAAGGTGCCTCATAGAGAACTTGTTCCCACTTCCATGGCCATGAGACCCCATGTATGGAGGCTGGACACACTCCTCCTTTTTTTTCCCAAGCTCCATGTGCTTATTGAGGGAGCACCCCAAGCAGGAAAGCTGTGAAATCCCACAGGAGCTGGGCAGGGGGAGGCAGAAGGGAGGGGGAAACAGAGCCCTTACCACCTACGATGATAATCTGGTCTTCAATAACAACAGCTGGTGCACAGACGTTCTTCACCACTCTGGTCTCCATCCGAAACCATGTATTCCTGGAGACATGGTAAACCTGACAAATAAATAAAGATACAGATGCAGCTGTTTATGTTGCATTTTAACTGGCAATTATAATTACAGAGGAACTGATGGGTTTTACTTTGTCCTAATGAATATTATTCTCTGGCTTCAACTGCTGGAAACCTGAGAATTTACCCATTTTTTTCCCCGAATACGTCCCCTTGGAAAGCATTCTAGTTCTCCAGGCTTGTCTGCTCAGGAGATGCTTGCACATGCACTAAGGCAAAGTGTATCTGCCATAAGCAAGCTCCTCAGCTGTAAATCTTTGTATGGCAGTTAAATCACTGTAACTCCTGGATAATGCTCTACCAAAGTACAAGCTGTTTCATTTAATTTTCCAGTTATTCTGTTTGTTTCTGCCTTAGCCTTACAATTTTCTGGGCAAACAAACCTCAGCTTCACCAAGCTCTGCTGGCAGCCCCCGTGTTTGCCCAGCTGCTATATTTGTGCTGGTGGCTGGTATGCACTCAGATTGGCAAAGGGACTTGTTAATGGGACTTAGAGTAGTATCTAAGTCATCAATTTATGTGAGAAAAGGAGCTCTTGCCAGATGATGATCAGTCATCTGTATATGGGTGACACAAACTTTTATGTCATGTCATCCACTTCTTAATATAGCAAATATCTCCAGGACATCTCCCCACTAACTGATAAATACATTTCCTTCCCCCTGATAATCAAGTAGCGTTATCACTGTAAAGAAGCATTGCTCATGTGCTGGCTTCATCTTATCCTTTAATGATCCTTTTTAGTTAAAACACGTAAACCAGTGAAAAATACTCATGGGGAAAGTAACACTACGACGTTGCTAAAACATCACATCAGATAAGAAAGGATTTACGTATTTTTTCCTCCTCCTAACTGCTGAAAACAGGCAGAGAGCCAGCAACATGTGGCAGGAGGCATATTTTTAATACAACTGTTTACACGAAATAACTGTCAGTTTAAGTCCTGGCCCTTTGATGCGTGAGAATCTAATTGCTCTAATGATCGTGAGTCTGCTTTTGCTGCAAGCGAGCAGGTGCATGGCTGAGACCTCAGCTGGGCCACTGAGTGGAAAGCACTGGTTTTGGTGAGATCAGCTACAGGCATGAAGCCAGGCAGGAGGGTCGGCCGCTGCCTGCCATAGCATCACCTGCAGCAGCCCTGGCCCCGGTGCCCACCAGCGGCAGGGGTGACTGACACTCGACGAAGCACCTCAGGGCTTATGCCTGAAAAACTCAAAGGGCAAAATGAAAGAGCTGCAATATTCCTTGCAGACAAGACTTCCCTGAAGCCATGTGTCAACTCATCCTGCGTCTTGCTGCAACTCACAATAGTTTTCTTGGGGAGTTTGATTTCCTCAGGAGTGTGATGAACTGCTGAATACCTTAGATGAAACAGCCCTCAGCAAGTAGGACTGACCATTACCTGGATCAGCCGGACAGGGTTTTGCATAATGTCTTCTCCCCCAAAGAGGTAGACCCTCTGATCTTTGGCAGCAACAGCAGGGTGAAGGACAGCAACGGGCATGTTTGCCATGCTCTCACAGGTGTTGTAGATGCTATCGTATCTTTCCACAGAATTCAGGATTTCCTGGTTTTCACCAATTCCACCGAATGACAAAATATAATTTTTATATGCCAAGCTTCTGTGGGAGTAACGTGGAACTAACATGTGCTCAACCAACCTCCACTGATTGAGTTTGAGGGAATAAATGTAAATATTATCACTGACCGGGCTTTTCTTATTGCTAACAGGCATCCCTCCGAGCACATAAATATTGCTGTGTAAACTGACTGCGGAGGCTTTGTACAGGCGCATGGGAAGTTTGGCCAGACTTAGCCATTGGTTTGTCTTGTTGTCATAGAGCAGGACATCCCTTGTCGTCTGCTGGCTGTCCTTCCTGCCACCAATGATGATGAGGAACTCTTGGTTGGAGTACCTACGAGGAACGTGCAGCATGGGCTTGATGTCAGGTGCATTGGTGCTGTACAAGGAAAACATATGTCTCCGGGCTGACTCAAGGATGCTCCTGCAAGTGGGTGAGGATTGAACGAGAGCGTCATTGGCGATGAAGTGGAAGAGGAAAGTTGGATGGACGTACTGAAGCCTGACCTTCTTGAACAACTCTTGGATGTAGCCTTGCCTTGCCTGGAGGTCGTGCCGGATCCAGACCATCAGTGCCTCAAAGACCTGCTCCTCCTCCCCACAGAGCTCATCGTCCCCAAGGTAATCGATGAGCTCCAAGAGACAAAGGTCTTTTAGGTCCTCAGAAGAGGCCACCTCAGGAAAGCATTTCAAAGCCATAGCCTTGGCTTTCTTATTCAGGCTTTGGCAGTTCAAGACTTTTGCCAGCCTGATCATGCTCAGACAGTTGTCAGGAGCCAGCTTATCTTGGAGGTAGGCAGAGCAGGCCTCGAACAGCTTAGCATACTGCAGCATGGAGGCTGTCTCCAACAGGCACAGGACATTCTCAGCGCATATAAGAATCTCCCCTGTGTAAGCGTAAAGGATAATCAGATCCAAAACCTTGGCGTCGATGCCCTTCAGGATGACTTTAGCCTGGTGGCTCTCTCTGAAGTCATTACAGAACATCGCCTTGAAGTATGGACTGCTGGAAGCCAGCACGTTTCGGTGACAGGGGATTTCAAAGCCCCCGCAGCAGAGGGTAACATCAGTCAGCATCCCGCTCTGCCGCAGAGCATTCAGCTGCCTCAGCAGTTCAGAGGAGAAGTCCTGGTCTTTGAAGAGAAACTCCTCAGCTGATCCCTCCTCCATAGCAAAACAGAAGAGAGATGAATTCTGGACTTGACAGAAAAAGACCAGTTCTTAGCAGCTTTTGTTGAAATATCCAGCTCCAAGGGAACAAACTGGGACTTTGATGTTGCTCTAAATATGCATTCACTGTTACACATAAAAATGGAACATGGTTTAAGCACAGTGGGAAAACAATAAAGAAGCTAAAAGGTCGCTAAGACCCTTTAAAATTTCCATAAAGTTATCAGATAGGTTGTAGCTCTGAGGTCAGTGCTGCCTGTGTCCCTGGCAACAAGCAAAAGCACTAAAGTTATCTCACTGATTTGGGATTAAAGCTGGATGGCTGAAGCAAATGGTTTGTTCATTTTAATCACGATGAATAAATGCACTTAGACATTTATTCACTATTTTAAAGTATTAGCAGTTTAGTAGCTTGCGCCTCTTCCCCCTAGAGTTAGTCACTCCCAAGGAATGTAAATCTGGCAGAGCTGAACTCTGCAGCAGGGCAAACGAAACCCTAGAGACTGGGAATCTGCATTAAAACGGTTATTTATTAACTCTGCTTAGCTGTGTATTTTTTTTATGTTAATCAGACACACAATGACTAAATTAAGTGCCAGGCAAGAACAATATGATGAGTATCTATTGTCTATGAGGCTAACTGCTCAACCTGCAGTGAAACGGTACGGTAGAAACGTTTACCTTCTGTCGTCCTTCACTGCATGCACTTACTCTCTGTCGTTTATTCTCGGCTGAGATTTTCCATAGCTAGAGCCTGGATAAAAACCTATAAACCCACAGGACGTTTCTTTCAGTAGGTAAGTGATTCATAGAGGGCGATTTCTGGATGTGTTTATTCTGAAGTCACTTTTGCCGCTTTCAGGAGCTGCGCGCAGGAGTGGCGAGGCGGTGGGGCATTGTATACATTCCAGCGCTAAGAATAGGCACACACGGGCTTCTCGCTGTTATCACATGTGACGCTGACGCTGCCTTTTGCAATGACCTGGCCGGTACTGAGCATGCCCGAGTGGTGTTTTTCTGGCAAATGTTTACATATAATAAATAGACAAGGAGAGGAAAGTTCACTTAAAAAAGTCCTGGCTGTCCATTTGGAAACAGCGGCAGGACCCTGTCCTAAAGTGCCTGGGAACTCTAGAAGCCTGTAAACAGTCTGCAATGCCTCGTGCTAGGTAATGCACTGTCACTGTAGTTTCATGGAGAAAGAGGGAGAGAGAAGAGCTTCCAGGGACCCCGCTGGGAGAGACCGTGTCTCCACCTTATGGAGAGATCTGGGGAGCAGCAGCTCCTTGCAGTCTGTGGGAGATGTTGATGCACCAGGACCCCTGTGTCCAGGGCTGCCCCAAGCTGGGCAGGGAGACCCCAGCTACCTCTGCTGATCAGAGAATGAAGTTCATTCTTGGAGCAGTTTATGATGCTGCTTGGTATTTCATATGGAAAATATCAGGTTGTGGCCGTTTCTGTAAGGACCTCACTGTCTGAAACCCTTGGCAAAGAACTTCTCAAGCAGGTGACTTAAAGAAGCTCAGTGTTATGGGTGGGGGGACCAGAGCAGGTTGCTGAAGCTAGTGCAGCAAGCTGGAAACTATAGAGTCCCAGCGTGGCATTTAGCTCCTCAGGGTGGACACCTCGCTGGGGTTCCTAGCTACAGAGGCCTGCCCACGAACAAGGTGTCCGAGCTTCTTTTGCAGCCGGTGAGGTCTAGTCAATACAAGCACATCTGCTGAGTTATTCAGGTCACCAGTAAGTACCACCTATGTTTGGGCAGGTGAGCAGTCCTCCAGGCACTGCTAGGTCTCCACAGGTGCTCAGCTGCCTCAATCACATGCAGGTGTCCATATTTAACACTCCCGAGTAGGTATCTGCGATGATGAGCCTAAATCCATCCCCAGGGCTGGGATCAGTCAAGTGCCTCATGCCAGCAGAGGATCTCCCACAACCCCAGCTGTCCCCCAGTGGGCGTCTTCAGCAGATCCAGTGTGATGTGTCCCAGCTCAGTGCCAGCTTTCTGGGTATTTCCAGAAAAACTGCATGGGCTGCCCACGGACCCATGGACTGGGTAACTGGATTGAGCCCTTCATCTGTGCTGAAATTCCTCCCTTTGTTCTGGGATGGGACTGAATCCAAAATGTCATTTCTAAGCATTGCTACCACAGGGAAACACAAGGTTAAAGCAAAACTCCTCATATTTTCAAAGCCAAAGCTCATGGGTGAGTCATGCCTGCATCTAGTCACAGCGAGGCAGATGAGTGAAAATCGTTGGGAGCTCAGTGCCCTTATGTCAACTCCTGTGCTGCGCTGGTGTCTGCAGTTCTCCATATGTCCCTGCCCCCGCATCCGCAGCCCAGCAGACTGCAGGGATGGGTGCAGCCTGTTTCTCTAAAAACAGCAGCTTTGCATCACGGGTCATGCCATACGTGACCTTTCCCAGAGACTTTTCAATGCAGCGTAACAACGTGGTGAAATGCCTGGAGGCTAACAAAACCCGGAAGGCCCAGATCCATGTTAGAGACAGGGTGGAGTTGGGCTGGAGTAAGGAGCTTTTTGGAGGTTGTGGCATCTTCCCTTCTGGCACAATCTGTGTGTGTGTGTGTGCACACGTGTGTGAATGGCCAGGTGAAGTGAGGGAGGGGAAGGGCAGGAGCCACTGGACTTGATTCCTGTAAATGAGCCCCTTTGAGGGTGAACTTGGCAATGGGGAGCCTTTTCCCTCTCCTTGAGTAAAGAGGCAACCCACAGGATGATGTTGAGGCGCTGGGGAACATGCGCCCTTCTCTCCCTGCTCCCCGCCGCCGCTGCCTCACCAGCTGGCCATGATCTTGCTATAAATATTTAGAGTGGCATTAAAAACCCAAAGGAGAATTTCTCTCTCCTCGTCCAGAGAACATTAGCTACCCAAACAAAACGCCCTCTCGCTTTCTTTGTTGCTCAGTATGTATATGCTTTCGTCGCGGTCCGTTTTGATGATTGATTTAGGTTTCTATCTCTGTTCTGGCTCTAACTCTTTGCTGCCTGTTTAGTTCTGCCTCTTCCTGGCAGTGGCTGTGGATTATTTTTTTAACCCTTAAAGAAACAAATGATGCTATCTGACTTCACTAATGACACTGTTTTATGGGGTCGTGGAAGGGTAGGAGGGATGTTCTTCTGCTTTAGATACTGATAAATGTGGCATTTATTTAGAAGATCCCAGGCTGGAGGGCTTTGCACGGTTATGCAAACTCCTGCTAACTCAGAGTACAGCGTGTGCTGTTTAAACAGCTTATTGCTCTCGGGGGGGTTGCTGCTCCCTGCTGAGTCCCCACACAGGTCCCTGCCAATTTGGGGCCAAGGCTCCCAAGCAATGAAGCTCTTGCTGCCTGCTTTACAACTGTCTCTTCTTTCTTTCCCAGAGATTATGGTTTCAGACACATCTCCAACCAAGTGGGCACATCAACACTGCTTAGCTAGGATTTCCTTTATAAATAAACTAGAAATAAATTTTCATGGCATATCCTAGAACAGTATGTCCTATATGGCCCCTACTGCCGCAGCATGACCCCTGGTGAGAGGATAGAGCTGTTTCTCCTGTGGGACAGTGCAACTTGTCTGAGAACAGCTGTTTCTGAATGAGTTGTTGAGGCACATTTCCTAGGTTGGCATGCTATTGACTGAACCAGGCCTGGGCAGTCTTTTTTGGGAGGACAGGATACTGCATTAACCACAGGAGTGGGATGTCGCACGGATAATGGGCTGGTCTGGACACCATGTGCGCATGGGAAAGTGGGCTTGTTCGCAGGTTATGTGGGCCAGCAGCACTGTGAGATGTGATGCTGCAGGTCCCCCCTCGCCCTTGAGTGGGACTGGGAGCCACTGGGGGCTGTTATAAACGGTGCCCCTCTGCAACTGCTGCTGTGTGAACTCCACCAATGGCCACTTTCTAGAAAATGGAAAAGTCTGCCAAAGAACTCACCCTGCTCCTTCTGCTCTCTCTCCTTAAGTGTTTGGGATTGCTCAGTTTTGGAATTAGGATGTCTGAACCTTTGATCTGACCCAGAGCAACTCTTCTTATGTTTTAATGTAATGGGATGATGAAATTACTATTATCGTGCACTAAGCAACAGAGTGGAAAAAAGCTGTAATCTAATCGGCCAGCAGACAGGTGCACGGAGAAGATTGGTGACGTCAGACAACTTCTAAAACTCATACATTGATCCTATTACAATTCAGGTGAAAATGAACAAATACGGATAAGGATAAAGGACTATTCAAGGCACAGACTTCACTGAGCTTAGTCAGTGTTATGTGCACTGCCTCAGTGACTACCAGCCCCCACAGTTATCAAGGGAGAGATCATCCCTTTCCCCAAATTTTCAGTCTAAAGAGACAGGGGGACAAGAACAAATATTCCTTATTATGGTCTTCATAAAACCGGGAAAGGGAACAAACCCCAGGATTAACATTCCTCATTGTAAAAAGAGACAATTACAGGGAGTGCAATTGATCAGATGCCATGTGTTGGAGAGGATGGGAAGATGCTCCAAGCACCAAGTGGTGGCTGGCTGGGGTGACAGCCTTCAGCCCAGGCTGGGAGAGCAGCCAGCACTGCCTGGGATGCTGCATGCCCTGGCAGTGTGGGGGTTGGTCATTGGGCCATGACACCATTTTGCTCATAAATGGGAGGGGAGAGAAATGCAAGAGTAGAAAGGAAGACTCGTACGTGGGAGAATTATTAGATATCTCTATTGCATATTTACACATGCATGTAAACATATATAACGGATATGTGCATTGAAAGAGCAAAAATATGTCTATACAGGCAAACTACTATCAAGAGATAGCATGGACAGGGACCTTTCTACTCAACATGTATGTCTGTTTCTCACCCAGCTGATAACACCACCAGGAGACCAAACTCCACACGTGATGTCTGAGCCAGACCTGTGAAGAAAATGTTTCCCGACAACCAGCACCCAGTTTTTGACTCATCCTGACACTTCCCACTGAAGCAGCCTCCTCAAGTGCTGTCCATGCTCAGCTGGAGCCCAATGTAGATTTACTATTTGCTTCACTGGACTGGGACAACAGCCCTTTGACATTGTCCTTTAGCTCCCTTATTGACATCTCAGGGCTGCTGAAGGCAATGAAACTCCCCAAGCTAGCAACTAGCAGAGAAGACACTGAAAAGTAAACAGAATCCAGTGTGAATATGGGGAACCGATAGGCAATCACACATGACAAATAAGATGAAATCCTTTGTGCTACTCCAGGCAACAGAAATACAATGACTATTCCACACAGCACTGCCAGGTGGGGTCTCCTGTTCAGAAACCACCCAATTCTAGAGTCATGGGAAGATTGGGTTGGGGACCCCCTGGGAGCAAACTTTGTGCAATCTCCTGCACACAGTAGGGCTAACCTCAGAGTTAGATCAGCTTGCTCAGGGACTTGTCCGGTTGAATTTTTGAAATCTTGAAAGATAGAGATTTCACAGCCTCTCTGGACAACCTGCTCCAGCTCTGAACCACTCTCCTGATGCAAAATTTTTTCTGTATGTCTGACAGAAATTTCCTTTGTTGTGAATTGCGAATGCTGCCTCTTGCCCACAGAAGTCTAAATTCCTTCTGCTGCTACTAGTTGCCAATATCTGGTCTTCTTCCTATTCTTTAAGTTCAGATACCCTTGTGGTCCTTCTCTCTCAATCCTCTGTAATTATTGCATTACTCATTTTCTATTTAGCTGCTCAGCAAACATGGTTTCTCCGAGTGCCCTATCACCACAGCTGTTGTTCACATTGGTATGATGCTTTAATTCTGAACCAAGGCTTAGTTTAAGACTTGATTGAATCTGTCTTTGGTTCTGATTTTTTGGGCAAGGTAGCAGACCACATCTGTAGATACTGGTCTTGAAATCTGAACTTGAATTTTGAACCACTGATCTAAACTTTTGTTATAGAGGCATAGGGACATGTTTTACAGCACTGGAGACACAGAGCAACTTCCCAAGTGTCTCTGCCATCACTGTATGTATTGTGCACAGATAGAGAGATATAGCATGTAATTCAATAATTGCTTTGGCCCAGTATGTGTGGGTGTGAAGATGTGTGGGCTTCTGGCTTGGTTTCAGGCCAATCTCTAATTAAAGAGTGAGAGATTAAGATGAAAGCAATTGTACTCATCCTTCTTTAGTCAGAATGACCTACTAGTGTTAATTAAAACAGTCTTCAGGCAAAAATAAATTTAGCTGCCAAAGTTATGTGCTTCACATTAAATAAGGAGATAGCTGGGTTTCAAGTGTGCTGAGTTTCTAGAGGTTTCACAGAAACCACTCATATAGCTTTGGGCACTCTTGTTGGAATATTTTAAAACAAATCTTTTGCCTAAATCAGCTCCTTCATGTGCATTTCAGCAACCTGCTGGCTTTTTCTTCTTTCTACATCGTTTGAGAATGGGTACCTGCCAGCTTATCTTGGATTGAACATACAGTGTGGCCTCTGGAGGATAAAATATCACCAGAAACACTGGACACCTAAGTAGATCATTCATCTATCCTTTCTATAGTCTCTGGTTACAAGAGCCCCGTGGCAACAGCAACAAGAAGATATGCAGATCCTGCACTGCTCCGCTCTTTCTGGGTCTGAACGTTAAAATGCCTTTGATAAAGGCAAACCTGGAATCAGGTCTTTCATTTCAGGTTCAGGATCTTCCCCTGATATTTTAGGTTGCTAGAAATGTTTCCAAAGGAGGATCAGACATTTAAAACTCCAGAATGTCCTTTGACACTTCTGTGACACACAGATCATTGTTCTTAAAAGCCTTCACCTTTCTCATCTCCCATTTATTTTGCCTCAACTTTACAGACTGTAACTAGACAGCCAGGTACGACTGCTGTGACGTTGATACAAGCAGAGAGAAACAGGTCCAGTGCTTCAGAAATATTATTTTCAATGGGAAAATCAACTGTGGTCATAAGTATGATGGCCACCAGCCATCAGACCCTCAGAGGATCTAGGCCCGAAACGCCCTTCCCCTTGCAGAGCAGTGCACTCAAAAGAAGGAAGGGGGCAGATGCAGGGAAATGCTCGCAAGCCCAACTTCTTGACCCAGACTCTTTCTCTCTTCTTATTTATCAGGCCCTGTCATGTTATTTTTCATCCACATCTTCTCTCATACAATTACAGCATTTTAGGGTAAATCAGGGAGGAATTCTGGTGGGGGTGAGCCATGAGATCAGACCAGCTTGCTCAGGGCTTTATCCAGTCAGATCTTGGAAACCTCCAAGGATGGAGACTGTGCAGCTGTCCTGAGGCCCATGCCTGCCTCAGTGGGAACCTCATTTCCCTGCCTGGCAGATCCACCTCACAAATCCCCATCTCTTCCCCAGCTATGCTTCTGCACCATATTCCAGGATTTGGTGCCAATGGGGACCACAAGTCCTTATATCCTTCACAGGATAACTTCGGAGGTCACTATGTTGGGATAACTTAGGAGGTCACTATGTTGAGAGGGCAACTCACAGACAGGGAAATCACTCTGGCCTTCCCAGCTGATAGGAGGATTTTAATCAGGGCCTGAATTAAATGATTAATTCGCAGCCCTCAGGTTGTTTAAAAAGCTGTGATAATGGGCTGAGAAGAAATTACTGTCCGTTTTCTCTTGGCAGGACTGTAACGGCATGACATAGCACCCGTAGAATTGGGGAAAGAACAGGGATAATCTTCAGAATGACAGAAAGACAGAAAATCTACCCAGAAGAAATAATAACAGAAGATTCTTCCACATACCCAAACACAAAGAGGTCAATTTAGATTTAGATTTTTTAACATGTCTTTATTGCTTAAGGACATTTGGCGAGATAGCCATAACATAAACCTCATGTCCAGCATTACTTGGCAACACATTTCCCAGCTGGAAAGAAAATAAATTGGATTTTTTTTCTTTGTGCTAATGCCACATTTTTTGGATGCTATTTTGGAAACTAATCAAGAGGTGGCTGCTCAGCATGCCTCTTCATTCTTGATGGCTTTTTAGTGCAAAAGAGCCAGCAGCAACTTTCTGAAGTCCCCAGAGGTATCCGATCGGACAGCTTCAGCTAACGACTTCTTGTACATTTGTTGGAACTTCTCTTGTATTGCTGGCAGGTCACTCTAAGGAGACACCAAGAACCTCTTTAGAAGCACGGGATGTACTTTGAGTGATATGCCCTGCTTCTACTGGGACCCCTGGGATCTGATCTAAAGCCCATCGCACCCAGTGGGAGGAGGAGAGGAGAAAGCAGATCTAAAAATCTTGGGAGGACTTTCAGCTTAACTTTTGGATTTGAGGTAAGCCCATGTCTGATGGTGTGGTGAGGGGATGCTAGCTGCAAAGAGGGGTACGGGCCTGTGTGGAGAGCTGTGCTGGGGTGACCAGCGCCATCTCTGCCCAGTGCTCAGCAGTGCTGTGAAGGCATAGCCTTGGGACCGGACAAACTCAAATGGGTTGCTGAGACCTCCTGAGGCTGCTCCATGGTGGCAAGCAAGGACAAAGGCACTTCCAGGAGTGTGGCTAAAAGAGAGTTTTGTTCCACCCACAGAAGTAATTTTCTGGTTACTACAGGGGGAGAATTAAATGCCTTGTCTCAAGCTTTCCTGTGAAAAGGCACCCGTTGGTCTGATCTTTACCACTTTGGGTTGTAAATGTTATCATGATTGGACTACGGCTTAAGAGAGAGACTACCCTGGAGCCTAATTTCTCGCACTGCGGACCATAGAGAAATATGCTCTTCTCTCTGTGAACGACTCCTCCTCTTTGTCAAGACTGAAACAGTCCTGGGGTTACAACCTACACAGCTTACAAGGAAGGAAGACTTAAAGACTGTGTTTAAGATCTCAAATGCCTCGTGTAGTTTTGTGCTTTTTAAAATGGCAATTATCTTCTTTGGCTCTTTATTTGTCTTCCCTCCTTCCCATCTGTTTTTCCCATCTGGAATCAGAGAGAATTTGCAACATATGTTTATAAACAATTCTCAATTTGGGAACTGCTGCTTTATCATTACTTAACTAGGGATTTACTTTTACACATCCTAACGGGGCCAGACCTCCCTGTGGATTAGTTTTAACCAGGTATCGTTGACTCCACTTGAAATTGCCTGCATGCTTTCTGGTTTAGTTCTTTTGAAAACTAAATAGATGCAATATTGAAAGAGCGTGACCACCAATGTTGTTGAGCTGAAGTGGGTTGACTGAGCACATGATCCACCAGGACTCACTCCATATCCTCTACATTTATATTTCTCCCACAGCTGATGTGAGGTATTACAGGTCACAGGGTTCCCTACCTCAGCCCTGGTCACAAGGATGCGGATCAAGGTCTTTTCGTCAGTCCCACCTCCTTTCATTGAGTTATGCAGAAGTGTAGCGAAGTAACCTGGGCAGTCTTTGGCACAGCTGACTAGAGAGAACAGGAAGAGATTTCATTATACTTGTATCTTGACATTTTGCAATACACCTTCAAGGAGAAGGAAATAAACAAGGAAGAAATAAAGGAAACTCTCTAGGGTTTACTTGTGAGCTAGTGGGGCTTTCATCCTGTGACTGGTCTCCTATGGGTATGCAAGGAGAAGTCTTGGAGGTTGAATGGGATGTACAGTTCTCCACTGGGAAAGCATGTCACACCGTGAATTATCAGTATGAGCACTCTGCCATTCCACAGTGAAAATGAAATTGAGGAGAATGAACATTTGCCCCTCTGGGGTTCCTTTTCCCCCATCTATTCCGATGCTCACTCCGCAGCTCACAAGAACAAGATTTGGGAGAGCCCAGACCCAGATGGATAACAGCTATACCAGCAAGTTAACCAGAGCCAGGGCACAGGCTTAAACACCAGTCACAGTCATCCCCAGTGCTAAATTGCTGTTGAGGTCACTGTACATTTTTGTGGTGGCTGGATAGCACACTTCTGATGATGCCCAGGCATCCACTGGAAGCTACCAACAGCCATGGCTTCAGGGGCAGCTTTGAGGTGAGCAATCTGTGTTAGAGGGCAAAAAATTTAGCTGCATGGAGAGGAGCTGTGTTTAGCAAATTTTATTTCTAATACCAAGGAGTCCAAATTGCTACTGAAAACTGTCTCTTCTCTTCCTGGCTCACTTTAGGGCTATCTTGATGGCTGCTGCCAGGCTATACACAGACACCCAAAAACCAATGTCAGATGATGGCAAGAACTAGAAAAGAAAGCTCTTGACACCTTTTTTTTTTTTTTTTTTCTTTACCAAGAGTGAGATAAGCCTTCTCCAGATCTCCAGATGTTTCACTTTTAATGGATTCTTCTATATCCTTCCCACACACCTATGAGGACAACAAAAAGGAGCTATAAGAGCTGCTGTTTGTACATGTAATCCCACTGTCATAAAACCAGCATCAGATTTAGGATCCAATGGCAAAAAAACAGTTCAGATCCTTTAGAGCCTTTCCCAGGGAGTAATTCAAGGCCAAATGAAGTTCTCTTCTGGTGCAAGTGCTCACAGGTCCACTAAGAAGAGAAGAAGGTCCATGGAGCCAGGTAAAGGTGCAGTGGTTAAGAGATGGATAACCTACATCAAGCAATTGCACTGCTATCTGAGGGCTTCTAGGACAAAGAAGATGCAGCTTCTTTTTGAGTGACCCCTAGTCAGGAGAAACTGCTTGAGCTTCCCCTAATCCCTCTATCAAAGGCTCTGGATGGCTCTCACACAAATATGATAATTTTTGGAGCTTTCCCAGCTCTATGAAGTTTTGTTACTTATTGTCTTTGGCTTCCCAGGGAAAGTTTACAACACTGCAGTTGTTCCTAAGTTTTGGTATTATTCTGTAGGAAAGGGAAAAAAGAGACTGACACTTCAAAACAGAGTTGATCCTGATTTATGAACTCCATGAACCTCAAAGGCTTTTACTTTGCTCTGTTTTGTCTGTCAGGATGGCCCCGCGTGGAAGACTTAAGTGGACTTTTAGGTCAGAGCTGGGAGACCATGTGTACAAAGCTACCCTTGTAGGGTACCTTGTAGCTCTATTTAGGCTTTATTAATATATATCATATAATATATAATATGTAATATACAATATATAATAGATAATAGATAACATATAATAGATAATAGATAAATAGGCTCTATTTAACTTTCCAACTGCAGAGGGGGACTGAAGTCTGCACAGCTCTTATCTTGACGCACTTCTGCTTAAGTACAGCCAGGCAGGATGTGGTGGACCGGTTTGGGCAACCTGATCTGCTTGGCTTTTGGAATCAAAAAGCCAAGGTAGCTTGGCTATCAGAGCACTTAACTGAACCCCCAGGGTTTGAGCCACTCCAAGGGAGAGAGCCTCAGTCAGCGACTGGGTTTGTTCTCCTGCCAACAACAAACCAAAACTTGGATGAAGCTGCCAACATTTTTCCAGCTATGGGCTCCTTATTATGCTGACGCTGAAATATGGCCTTGACTGGAGCTTTTTTCATCTTCAGTGCCTAGGGTTACAGTTTTCTGGTGAACTCAGAGTTATTCTAGGGAATTTCAGGACTGTGAGCCAGAGGCTGGACGGGGGACCTTCTCCTGAGAATAAATGTCACTGCTGAGCTTCCACCTCACTGTCAGGAGAAGGACCTTGAATCTCCCATTGCTTTGACTTTCTCAGGCCATCTCCAGGTGAGGCATCTCAGTGGGGGTCACCTCCAGGCCCAGGCATGTGTAAAATGTCCCTGGTGGGTGACACAGGGAGAAGTACCAAACGGCCAGGATCCCGCTGCCTACTTTGCCTTATGTTGGGAGACAGAGAGTGCAGCAAAGTACCCGCACAGGCTGTCTGCCCAGCGTGGGCAAAAAGGAAGAGGCTGTAGATGTGCCTCTGCCCAGCCACAATGAGCGTGTGAAGCAGTGGGATCTGGAGGAGAGACCTTGCCAGGCTCTGCCTTGGAGAAATAGAGGAAAAGACTAGAAAAGCAAAACTCTGCTACAGGGCAGGAGTTTTTAAACCTGTCCCTTTGCTGGTTCTCCTGCAGGAGTGGGGACACCCACCATCGTGCAGCTATGGGAGGGAAATGACATTATGACATTTATTTGGCTGGATGTTTTGTAGGTTATGAAGGGGAATAGGTTCTTCAGCAGCAGCAAATATAGCTTTTATCCCCTATTTCCGTAAGATCAGGATCCAGATGAATAAGAATGTTTTCCGAGATTCTTAAAGCACTGAAGAAGTTTTAAAACGGCAAAGAAAGGATGGCCTGGTCTACATGTTGTTGTAGGGTCTGCAAACTCATGCCAGGCCCTATGCGACCCACATCGCAGAAGAGAATAACTCACCTTTTGGTACGCTTGAAAAGTAGCTCTCAGCTGACTGTAGCTTCTCTTTGCTAAGACCACGTTGAAAGCCAGCTCCTCTGTTCCCCAGCGGCCTTCTCCTGCCTTAAATATTACACGTTATTTTTTTGAATCACTTGTTTATTTGTCTTTACTGTTAAAGACAAAAAGTCAGCCAGAGCTCTTGATCCACCAGGCTCCAGCCTGTGCCCCCCTTGCTCACCTTCCACTGCCGTGGCCCCTGTGCATGGTGTGTTTAGCCACCCCCAAGACAGCACGGGGCAAATGAGGATTTCTCCACAATTGCACTTACTTTGTACAGATCTGTGGCATCTTGCTCAGCGAGCTCTGCATTGACCTGTTGGGTCTCATCTCGGGTTGCCTAGAGAAAAAAGGACATGACCATGAAAAAACCAGACCAAGCGCAGGTTAGGTTTCATAGTGGAAGGGAAGGTGGTCAGCCTGTGGCCCTCACAAACATTTTGGTTATAGTTTTGCTGCCATCTGCTGACAGATGTCTCGTAACGGGGCACGGTGGGACTTGGTGGTGCAGCTTTGAACACGTTTACTACAGCCTCTGGTTTTGCTGACTTCAGCCTGGATGGTAGGGTTTATCTCCCACGTTTATTTGCTATGTGCTGGGACCCTGATGAGACAGTAACCCTGATGCCTCTGGAGCAGGAAGGGACTCTCAGGGGTGGGCAGCTGCACAGCATTAGACCATACCCTGCAGCAGGGTGACCCGTTGGTCCCCCTTGTCCCCAGACTCTTTGCCATACCATAGGTGCTCCTGCTCCCTCCCCCAGCCAGCATGTGTCCAGAGCAGAAAACAAAATCAGAGGAAAACCTGATCTGAGTTTGGAGTTACGCTTGCTTTGAGGAGGGCTGGACTAGAGTAGCTCCAGAGATCCCTTCCCACCTGGCTGCTTCTTTGGTTCTGCTTTCTGCCACTTTTTGCTGCTATTTTTCCACTGGTGGCAAGTGGTTGCGTGCGTGGCCAGAAGCTGGGGTGGGAATGGGGCTGAGATCTGCAGGCAGAGCTGGGGCAAGATGGCCCCAACACGGCCTTGGGCTTTCACCCCTTGAGGGCTGAGCTGCTGGGTACGTACAGCACCCGGGGCTCAAACCACAAACTGGTTTATCTGTTATACAGCTACTGCAAAATGGCTCCCAGTACTTGCGGTGAAGTGCTGGTGGTTTTCATCGTGCTGGATATGCCCTGATAACTGCAAGATATCTTCCTGGCTAACCTATATACTCTGACCATTCACTAACACTGTAATGCCTGGTAGAAATTATGAAGGACTAATCTATGAATAATATGTATTTGCCACTCCTGAAAATATACCCTAAGTGGTTGAAGAGCTGTGACAATGCTTTCCAGAATGGGAATCTAACTGTGATATATTTAGTGATGTGACTGTTAGGTCTTCAAAGCGTCTTCTGTTTATTTAATCTTGTAATTTCTCAGGGCTGTCTGACCAGACTGGCTACCATGCTGCATTTCTAGGTGTGATCTGACTCTTCTTAGTTATCATTCTTACTTATGAATACATATATTCATAAATGTCTTTATGAAAATATTAATTTTCTTCTTTATTTCATGTAGGTGGTTCAAAATAAAGTGTGTTCTAATGGAAAATATGCATTTTTGGTGAATGGAAAATAAATAGAACAGCAATCTCTTTCTTTATTGTTCTGGATCTATCTGAACTGTAAAATCCTCAGCTGAGATGGAAATTAGATTTTGTTGGTTTGGGGCAGAATTCAGCATAATGTAACCATGCCCTTGAATGGGTATTCTAGCCATTACCATGGCATAAATAATGATAAAAAAATGCTATTCTCTTCAAAGTATCAGAATTTATAAAATTACTTCTGATTTTAGAAATTAAAATTGTATATATTAAAAGGCTATAGATTAGAAGGCTCTTATACTGAAGAATGCCTTTTGCTTATGATGATTACCTCATTATTATATCACATATTGTAATTACTTTATTATAAATACAAGCCAATATTTATTATGATTACTCAGGGTAGAGAAAACTAAATACTTCAGTCAGGCAACTGCATAAAAGGAAAGCCCCCACCAGCCTTACCTCGAGCACAGTGACTAATATCTTCTGTAGGGAGCCACTTGTGTCACTTTTAACATCAGACTCTAGATCCCTATCAAAGACTATGGAGAAAAAAGAAAAAAAATCCGTGAGGGTTCGCCCAGTGATAAAGGTTTTAAATGAAGGCATTTGAAGGACAATACTACTTACGCCGTTTATATGCCTCCTTTATGTTTACAATTTCCTAGGCAAATAAATAAAATAAATAAATAAGGAAAAAACACTTAGAAATAATAAATACAAATTCAATTAGTTAATAAATAAACAAGCAAACAACCCCCCAGTATGTCAGTGCCATGACCATGTTTGCATGAGGTGTAGCAGGCGTGGGGATGGGAGAAGCTGAATTCCCATTCCCCACTGGTGCTGGGACCCAGTGTGGTGCAGACCCACAACTCAAACCCATCCCTGTTCAGGACAGCATTTCAAGGGATGCCTGACTCATGCAGGCATCTCTCTGGTTTCACTTGTTTTTTAGTGTTAGCTAAAGGGCCTTTTGAAGAGGATCTCGTTCCCATAGCTGGTGGGAGCCACCTCTGAACAGTCAGAGCAGTGCCAAAGCTGCCTCTAACAGGCACCCGGGGATTTCTCTTCATCAGCGCTGCTTCTGGGCCATCCACGGAGATATGGACGAAGGAAGAAATTTGCATTCTATTGCTCTTAACTCCTCCAAGAGTTTCAGCCCTGGTATGGCAACCTTACCGCTGCAACCACAGACAACAAGCATTTCAGCTGTGGGAGCTGGTCTGATCCCTCCTCCTCCTCCTCCCGGGGGGACACACGGGACGACGCGGAAATGCTCTTGGCTAGCTCTTTGCCCTGCTACCTAAAGAAGGTCATGCATGGCGTCCCAACCTTATTGTTTCGTGTGCAGAGAACCTCAATCAGCAGCGACTCATCCGTCCCAGCACCCTTCATCGCCTTCTGAAGCTCCCGGGCCTCATACTCGCAGGGCAGGTCCAGCAGAGCCAGCACAGCCATTTCGAAATTCCCACTCAAGTCTCCCTTCAGGTCCTCTACCAGATCCTGAGGGGACAGTTGGAAGGGTTAGTGCAAATGCTGAGTTGAGATTAGAGGGTTTCTTAATTTGTTTCAGGGAATTTCACAATTTCAAAGCTTCTTCTGTACCAGAAAGGGACAAAAACATAAAAAAGACTTTAAATACGTAGACTTCTTTTTTGCAAAATAAATTCCCTAAAAAGTTTTGTTTGGGATTGAATGAAATGATTGTCCCATCTTCAAATACCAGCTCATATCAGTCCAGTTTTGACTCTTGTTTAAATAAATGCAAACTAGTGTTTTTAAAAACTTAACAGGAGGAGACTTTACACTGAAACTTCCTGCTTCGAGCTGCAACAGAAGGGATTAAACTTATTAAACTTCTCTTCTTACTGGAAAAACCAACAAATTTTTACAAAGTGCTTTGGTGCCAAGCAGTCAGCATTTTTTCCAACAACAACAACAAAAATAATAATAATAAAAAAAAAATCAACCTTCTGATCTACTTAATTCAAAACGTAGTAAGACCCTGGAGTATGTACACTGGAAGGCTGCCTGCTGATAATTCATTTGAAGCCCTACCTCCAGTTAACATTTCCTGTAGCATGGGAAGCACTTGACAAGTTCAGAACAACAAAGCCCAGCTCTAAATCTATTGTTCTTTAATACCCTCTTACACAACCCCGAGTGAACACTCAGTTTATTCGAGCCAGATTGACATGGGTGTTGGAGCAGTTTCCGCACGTGTGCCACGAGCCTTGCTGCTGCCTGGAGCAGCGACAGAGCGAAACGGCACAGCTTGCGGCTCCTTCCCGAGGGATTCAGGCTTCCCAAGCAAGCGAGAAGGGTTGCTACGTGCCATTGTAACCGGGATGTCTCGCGGCACTTGCTCATTTCTAATGACTATTTTTCTTTATCCTCATTATAGAACTAAATTAATAGTATTTACGTAACCAAAATCTTTATCATGCTTGCTGTAAGTTCTACTTACAGAAGGATTTCAGGTTCAGTGCTGCCTGTCTTATTAATATTGATTAACGACTAATGAGCAAGCAGACCTTAAGAAAATACCAATGTAATGATAAGCTCTGAAGGAGTCCGCTTTGCACCTAAATAATATATTGGAAGATTTATTTTTCTTACATGCAAAATCATTAAGGCAGTCTACGCTTCCTCCTCCAGAAATCAAGTCCCCAGTGAGACTTCTTAGTTTTACAAGGTGTATTCTACTTCATCACTGGAAGAAATCAATACTACATCTACTAAACTCAACAAAAATATCATGATGTAAGATCAAACAGTTCCTCTGAATTTGCATCTGGTCTAAGAGGGATTCTGACTTAAAAATTTCCCTTTTACATCAATTCCTTTTTCTGAATGTGCTGAAGATGAACACAAGCTGAAATATTTTTTTTATTTCAGTTATGAATTATTTTCTAGCTCTCCCAGCTTTGATTAAAACACTCTGATCTGGTTGAGGCTGAACTCAAGAAGACTCTGAGGCTAAGATTAGAAATATAATCTGTATTTTAGGAGATAAAATAAATTGCTGAATAACTGGTGTCCTCCTGAAATCCACTGTGCCCTTGTTCTTTTCAGAAGTAGAGGCCTGTAGGCTATATTTCTAGCAGGCATGCAGTTTGAAACAGGGGCCATTTATATTGAAATACCTTATTATACAGAGTTTTGTACTTCTGTTTTATTTGTTGTCTCTGCTCTGATGTTCGACTCGACAAGACTTCAATAATTTTCTTTTCATTGGTTCCTGTAAAAGAAGTTGCACATAGTAATTACTTAATCGTGGATCTAATGCAAAGGATAGAAAATGTGATCTCTAAAGAGAAAAAAATTGCTATACGTATATCCCCACTGATGCCAACTTTATGATTTGTAGCACCTAAGGTTCTTTTGCGGATATATTTAATTGTAATCAGCTACAATGATCAGACCATAATATAAAAGTTCACCATCCCGTGCCACTCAGATTTTACCAGGGCAACTCAGTCTTCTGTTTGAGAAGGTCAGGCACTACTCCCAAAATCAGGGTTATGCCAGCACCGGCAGCCTGACATACACGTTTTTGGTAGCAACGCTTGTTAGAGTAGTCCTGAGGGATCACCCACCAGCTTGTGCACTAAGTGCACAAACACTTGTGCCGGCACAACAGGACAAATAGCGTGGGGTGAGAGGCTGGGGCAGGTGAGGATGTGTTTAAAACAGCTTCATTATCCCACTGCCTGAATGTACAGCCTGTACAAAATGGGTTGTGCCTTGTGCTAAGCGGAGTCAGGAAGAGGAGCAGGAACTGGCCTTTATGGTCTGAGTCTCTGCTGATGCCATTGTGCTTGGCAAAAGTAAGTGAGAGTGAAGGGGGAGCATGGGGTGCCCCAGTGACAGGCACCACAGCAGCTGCATCTCCCGGGAACCCGCAGGAGAACTGCACACGGAGCACACTCCATAGGAAAGCCCTTGGGCAGCTTGGAGCTGTAACTTACGCAACGGATGGAAGCAGCTTTCTAAAGGCGATGGCTTTGTTCTTGTACTTTTCTTGCTGTCAGCCTTATAAACAGATGTTTGCACTAAACAAAGCTGCTGGAAGGCATTTGTTATGTTTGTGGAACAGGACCACAGTGATGTTACTTGGATGCCCAAAAGACACTTTAGAGTAGCTATTGCATTCACACACGTGCCCTAGTACCCTTCCATCCAAGGGCCAGCAGCCTGCCTCAGGCATTATTTTTTCAAGACAAGTATTGAAATGGGGAATGTGTATCAGGAGAGACCTATGACCCTGCATGTGATGGGCATTGCCAAAATGCCTGTGGTGCATAAAGGGTTTAGATGGCAGAGCAAAGGCATCCATGCCAGGTCTGCTGATGCATGCATGTCATGCTGGTGGACGCTGCCCCATGCTCTCCTTGTGCTCTTCCATCTGTTGCATCCACATACTGGGCTTTGTGCTGTGCCTCATCACAGGTTCTTGGGAGCAGGGACCAACAAGGCCTTCCAAGGAGCTACCAGTACAAAGGATAAAAATACAAATGATATTGGCATTCAGCAGCAGCTGATGCATTTTCATGCCTGCCTATCACCACCAAGTACATACAGGGCAAGTTTAAGGCATCTGGTCCAGTTTTTCCTGCTTAGAATAGAGGCAGAAGGCACGGTCCAATTTCAGAAGGAAAAGATACCTTTTCTCCTATCTGGCAATGAGGGGTTAAACTGTCAGTAGGAGAGTCCTCTGGGGAGCTCTCTTGAGGGGGCTGAGTTGATAGGATAGGAACAGTTCCTAAAATTCAGCACATAAGTAGCTGATTCTGAATGTCAGTGCTACACCAGGAAGAAATGTTTAAATACTTGTTTACTGTGCAAATACCTGGAGTGAATTAATGACTTATTGCTCTTGTGTGCTGCCTGGCTGCTCTCCCTCTGCTGGACATTGTCACTTCCATGGACCTGAGGATCCCATGAACACTGTGCATTCCTGGTTCCTGCCAGTGCACAGTCAGCCAGCTTACTTCAAACTACCTTAGAAGATGGTGGGAGGCAGTATTTTTGGTTAAGAATCACTGATGCAGATTGAAAGCACTGTATATTCCTTTCAGCTGATGGAGCTGCAGTGGGCTTTGATGAACATTTGGAGGTGGTGATGTTTTTTACTGGTCCTTGAAGGCCTGAGAAAGGACATATAACCATGACCTTAGTCTGACTGGAATAGCTGGACCCCATGACTGTCATATCAGTCTTGGTAGCTTGATGTTCCTATCGCAGGGAGCAAATATCATGTTTATCCCAATCCCCTGGAGCCAAGCAATTAACAAACTTGACCTTACCAGTTTTTGAGAAACAAGCTGGCTTCCCTTCACATTTATCTTATTCGTATAAAACTTTGTGGGTGTGCATATTCTTTGAGTCAGTGACAGAAAGCATAAAGATTACCTGAAACTTGTTGGAACAGCTGTTTTGCCCTAAGTTTATGTATACGTCTTTCTAATATTGAAATGTCCTTTGTATAAAACCCAGGAGGTTTCTTACCTGCTCCTTTGCAGGCACTATGTAGTTTCTTGGCATCTTGGTCTGCATCAAAACCATGATGATGGTGTTTATTGGTTGACTAGGAAAACAGGAAAACAAGATAGATGGGAAGCAATTTTGCATTAGTCTCACTGAACGACAGCAGTCTGGGTCAGGTTCTTGCTTGATCTTTGTTCTCACCATCTAAACCATTCACTGGTTTAAGAGAAGTTCACACTGGGCTTTGCTGAAATACTGTATCTATCACTAGGGTGCCTAGAATGGATCTGCAAATAGCTGTCACCACATGACACACAGTGCCAATCGTATATAACATTGTTCTGCCAGTTCAGGCTTATTCAAATAATTTAAAGGTAGTAACTCCATACTAGGCACCTTCATGGAGATGTAATATTATTTGTTTGTACTGCTTTAATAACAGGCCAATATAAATGCCTTAATCAGATGCATACAGAACCAGGCTCTGTCTCTGCAGTACGTTTGTTAGATAGGAGCTTTTACAATCCCAATCAGCTGAATAAAAACTGGTCCTGCAAACCTTTCTTGCGGCGATGCATTCCTGCAAACAAGATAATTGGACATACGTAATGTGATAAAGCTGGTGCATTTTATATTTTGGCAAAATACTACATGTGGTTGCCTTGAGCTAAATCCATGGGGGATAATAACTCAAAGTCCACAGCCACAACAAAAGTTTACAGCCTGACATATCAATGTAAACAGTGGCTACTAATTTGGCAAGCTGTGAATCACAAGGTCTGAAATGCTGGTACATCCTCTATTCTGCTGTTTCTCGGACAAGGATAGAAGTACCTGAGACCAGGAGGTCAGCAACATTTGCAACACCTGTAATCAGAATCATGAATCAGATCTTTTAAAAGCCTAAGCTCTAAAAGAATACCTGAAAATAGGTCTTAGGTTCCTAAATCAAGTAGAGCTGTATCCACAGCATGGACTTGGGGGGTCTAAGTGGGCACCGCAGGTACTTTGGCATTTCCATTCAAATAGCAACATGTCGATCAGGCTAGTTGCTTTGCAGGGCTGCCAAGCACTGGCACCACCACTGTTAATTAAGGTGTTAACTTAATTGTTACACTGTTAACTCCAGGGCATGGCACTCTGCTTTCCACTAAATTAAGTGTTGTGACACCCCAGAGTATGGCAGTCTACTATTAAGCCCTTTTGAAAATGCCACCAGCCTACTGAAGAGCAGAAGAGGCTAAAAGGCCTTGTCTTTGGGGATAGCACAGGGCAGAGATGATTCCTGAAAGACAGGAGGCACAGGATTGTTCTGCTTGTGGGATAAAAATAATTTAGCCATACGGCTGTGGGCCATGCTCTGCCATGCATCCATCTGGCCGGAGAACAACCTTTTTATTTACAAGTATAGCTACAACCTGGAAGTTTGTTGGTATTCTTCAGAAGTTTCATGCTGTGATTCACTGGTGGAAGAGCTACATCTCTGGACAAAGGAGTCCTCTGTCAAAAGCCAAAGGGTCTTTTCTCAAGGACAAAACCCAAATCCAGTCCCTACACTGCTTTACCGATGCACCTTTGTGACAGACTGAAGACCATTCAGGTACCTGGCTTTTCTCATGCAGTTAGCAGCTAGGGTACAACTTATTGCTAATGGTAGCTGCATGTAGTGCAGCCAGCTCACTGAAACTGGAAGTTATTTTGACAACAATAGCAATTAGTAAGGTACAATAACACAATAATTCCTCTTGGTCTCTACAGCACAAGGTAAACTTTCATTGCCATATCAATATCACAAATGTTGCTTGTAAATGCGTAACCTACTGTATGCTCTGACACACACACACTTCTCTAAACCTTTCAAACAAGGTGGAAATAGATGCATATAAGTAACTAATACTTTCTAGTGGGAGATTTTACTTAATTATCTTCAGATGTCCCAGAATTTTTGTCAAAAAGGAAAGGTGAAAGTACAAAGTTAGGAAACCGAGGCACTGATCACTGTCTTTATCCAAAATGAATTGCATTCACTTTTTTCTATTATGATAGGGTGTATGTGCTTCTCCTTTGATGGAATCATGTACAAAAGAAAGCTTTTTTGCACAACATGCTTGAAAATTAAGCAGCTTTAATTTCTTTCTTCCTTTCTGACTGCTACATCCTCATTTTCATTCCTGTGAGAATAAAATTCACCTCTGTTCTCTGTAACACCAAAGCAAACGACAGCTAACCAGACTCAGTGATGAGCGTGGGGGAACGGAATAATGGGATCCCACAATACCATGGAGGTTTATTCTGGATATACAGACCCAGGATGCAAATGCTGCATGCACAAAGGGCCTCTGCTGGAGAGTCATACGGGCACAGTGTTGCCACAAGGAGCATGGTCTAGGTGCTGCTCAGTGCGTGGCGGATTCAATGAACATCATGGTGTAGCATTCAGGAGTATGCTTTGCTGCCTGCTCAGCTGAGCGTGTCCTGCAGACAGCAGCTTGTGGTGCCAGTATAGTTTTCCCCTCTCAATAATACCAAATTTAACATGCAAAATGTTTTCAGACACTTCAGTCCATACTTTAACGTAGGATTGGTAGTGCTGTCAGTTAGGACTACGTTGCATAATGCACTCCTAATTACTTCTTGCATCTGTATCATGCACCCTGGAGCAATCCCAAAAGACAGCATAAGATGGAGAGACAGTATCCCTGCCTTTCCCCTGATGCATGTGGAATGCTCTTAGTTGGAACGGGGTACAATATCTGAATGGAGTACATGATGGTGACATTAAGATGTCATTTTGGCTCTATAGTGTTAGTATGCTTTTCAGATGATGTTCATGCCACTAGTATGGTTGATCCTGCTGTCTTTGTTAGGCAGCTGGTACGGAAGTTGTTCTAGGGTTGTTTGCAAAACATTTCTTTGTGAGGGTGAGGACCAGGGAAACAGCTGAAAAATCAGCCAAAAAAAGGGACAATTCTGGAGCACAAAATCCAGATAGAAATGCTAACATATCAAATGCATAGATTTGACTACTTTGTAGTATCCAAGTGCTATTCTAACTTGTAACTTACTATAGCCCCCAAATTGGCTCCAACAATGAGTTGAGAACTGTTACTCCACATTCATTTCCTCATGACCTGGGACAGAAGATGTACTGGTGAGGAGTGAGAGGAAAAAGGCTTTGTCTGGCATTTGCCCCCACTTTTCAATCATTCAGCCTGGACAGAAACACCTACACAAACACCCAAAAGCAAGAAGCTGGTTTGCCTTACCCACCAGCAGTGCTGGGCTGTGGGTATCGCTCTCGTCATGTTAATGCTGCCGCCTCTGCAGCTCCCACCGCCTCAACCCTACCACAGATGCACCGGGTCCCCGTAATGTCATTACAGGACTTTGGGAGAGTGGTTTGCTCCCTTATGCCTTGATGGATGGTCAGTTACACTCAGGTTTTAGTGAGTCCCTAACTCCTAGGTGCAACTTGTCGTAGCTGTTGTGTTTGGGTGTAGCACAGTTGCAACAGGCAGGAAAACAGTAGCACCAGCGACTGAAACAACATTGTGGATTTATGAGGATTCATAAAGATACGTATTTCTTTTCAAGGGGAAAATCATGCGGGAGAGAAGGAAGGCCTGTTTCTTAATGATGTTCAGGACATGTTTGTTTTAAAGCAGCACTGTTGAGTCAGCTCTGCTAAAGCCTCCATCTACAAATAAATCACTGTAAAACATTAAAAGATGCACCCCGGGGATATCATTCTTATAGTACTATGTGTAATCCCAGCATCAGCTTTATAGATGGGAAACCTGATACTCTGGGTAAATGACTGTCAAGGCCAACTCCTGAGTTATTTGGAAAGCTCTGGTTAAAATCCACCACTGGCTAGGTCCCAGCCTTGACCTTGCCCACTGATGCAGCCTTTCTGCGCAGGAGGGGGAAAGCTGCAGGTTTGGAGAGGTGGATTTTCCTGCAAGGGATAAATGGTGAAAGAAATGGGTGTTTAATACCATTTGTAAGTTTTAGGCATTTTTATTTTAAAAATATGGGCAGAATCACTTTAATATAGTTCTTGTTTTAGAGTTAGGTTCTAAGTTTAATTTGAGTAACTAATGACTTACAAGTGTTACAGCAGTTTAGGTGACAGCATGATGTGCAGTCTGGAACATCAGGTGGACAGATTGCATACAAATGTTGCAGCTGGACATAGGATGTAAGGGAACTTGCTTTCATAAATTAGTCCAGCTCCATCTACTCAGTTACTTCATATTCTTCCACATTTCTCTCCAATAGCTCTATATTAATTAGTGTCATCAGAGTTCTGGTGGTAAGAAATCTTCTTTTTAACTTCCAGCCTGGCTGAATTCATGGCCTATGTCTACTTGTTTTTTCTGCCTACAGTGTTCCTTAGCTTGAAGAGTTTTTGCCTCACTTAAGCATATTTTAAACAACAATCATTTCCT
This sequence comes from Falco rusticolus, assembly GCF_015220075.1. NCBI lineage: Eukaryota > Metazoa > Chordata > Aves > Falconiformes > Falconidae > Falco > Falco rusticolus. The sequence goes on along the minus strand of NC_051189.1, from coordinate 17,583,697 downwards.
CTTGCAGCTTTGGCTAGAATTGCCACAGATTTATTTTTGTTACACTGTATAGATTATAACTGATCTAAACCTAACACTTCTACATTGTTGTGAAGCACAGAAAGCAGTTTTTCCTGCTGTAAATTAAATTTGACTTTAAGGAGATGTAAGATAAATTTATGGTTGAAGATGGTTTGCAATGCTTATAGCAGCATTTGGAGACTGTTCTTTGCTAGTTCAGCACATGGAGCCCTTACGGTGCACAAATAAACATTTTAACAAAAGGGTTAGCAAAACCAAGAAAGGCATAGTGGCGACGGGGGGTGGGGGTGGGGTGGGGGTGGCAGGGGGAATAAGAGCTCTGGTGGATTCAAGGCATCAGTAGTTAGAATTGGTGGGGTGTTGCAATACATCGCAGACATTTCTGAAGACTAAGTCTAGTATCTTCCTTGAGCCAAATACAATCAAGCTTGCAGTAGATACAAAGTGCTTATATGTCAGTAGACAAGAAGAGAAGAAACACTACCATGAGCATGCCAGGTAGCTTCCTGTATTACAAAAAAGAGAGAGCGTGCCCTACTTGAAAATAGTGGAAAATACAGCTGAGCAATCACGGCTATTTTTCCATTTCCATCATTTCAAGCAGATGGCGCAACCGTGCTCAGGAACAGAGGTTTCTGGAGGAGTACTGTCAAAACAACAGAAAGGGTAGCTGCTCGGGATGCTGCTGACAGTGCTCACCCACTGCAGCTCTCACGCAGATCGATGCTGATAATGTACATTGAGAGATGCAGACACAGACCCTTCTAGCAAGCGCCAGCAGAAGCGTGGCCGCTGACAAGAGCAGGTCTAATAGCTATGGGCAGAGCTCTAGAAAGGGCTGGATTGATCCAGGGATGTTGAGTGCCTGCCCCAGTCTTCATTTTTGCCAGATCCACTTAATGTGCTTTATTCAGTGCATGCCTAATTTCAAGCTTCTCTTTGGTTGCTGTTTTCATTTTTCTTTGGCTTAACAAAAATAAAAATTAAATCTCAAAATGGCTGCACATAGAAAGGGCAGACTGACTCGTGCTCTTTCTGGCACTGACTCCTGCAAATCAGTGTGGTCTGGAATAAAAATTAGGGCTGTATTCAGTTGTCTAAATGTAGGTATCTGTTGCTGTTAGAGATGCCCCAGGGTAAGCTGGCTGCTGCCTGTCAAAAATGAGCAGTGTCCTGTGGGACCTGCCTCCGTCAGCCCAGTGTGGATGTCTCACATACCTGAGAGCATACCAGTGGTTACTGGAGGTAGGCAACAGAATCATGCCACACCTATTTCACCAGTTTCCTTATTCTTCACGTATACGTAATCATGTTCACAAAAATGCATTGAGAAACCCAAGGTTTTAAAAAGAATGACATAAACCAGTTCCATGCGTAACACTCTGAGCTTTCCTTTCTACCAAGCAGGTGAGCGTCAGTTTCCCACAGATTTATGTCTCCTGTCTGGCTGATTTTGGTGCCTCTACCACCTACTGCAGCTGAAGCAATTCCTGTGATGGGCAGAGGCATAATGGCCCATCGCTGTGGGGATTCTCTGGTGTCTTACAAGGGTTGAGCTCATGCCTCTGTCTTTTGTTCAGCAGACTTCTAATACAGTCTCTCTCTTCTCAAGATTTTCAAGAAATGTAACAGGCACTAAGAACTCTGAGACTAACACCCTGCTGGTAAAATCTGAAAATTGTCCAGTGGCTTCAAATATTTTTAGCTAGGGTAACAGAGAAATACATACAGCAGTGTCATGCATCCAGTTTCTTTAGGAAGCCAAGCCCCAGACAATCCATAATATCCCAAAGGTGAGCACAGGAATGCCAGAAAAACAGACAGACAAGCCAAAACAATTGAAAACCCATCACAGATAGGAAGCTGTGGAACCTGTTGAGATTTTGCAGTTCTCACTGTGCACAGTCACTGGGTCACCAGTTCAAAGACCTTTGGGGACCCTCATCTCCAACTAATGAACCAGTTCTCTAGCTCAGCACTGCCAGAGCTGTCAGGACTGGTTTGGGCAGAGCTGATCTTGCTGTAGGCAAAGGATAAGTGAGCTGACATCTCAAAGTGCCTTCCAGTTCTATTGTTTTCTGTATTTCTCTTTTGTGTGGTGGGGAAAATGCAATTTCTCTGTCTGCCAAGAAATGTCCCAAACCATCTAGTCACCTTGTTAGCATAATAAATGAAAGGACTGGGGTGTTTATCTCATTAGTTAAATTGTATCTATTATACTAGGATCATGGAAGACAGCTTTTGGCAAATCAGCACCTATGTGATTAATTTTTTATCAACACACATACACTCCAGATTAATTATTTATCCTGGCAGAAGCCTTCAATAAGCTATAAATGCAACTGGAATCTAAGGTTAACTAGACTAACAGTACTGGATAGGATAAAAAGAAAGGGCATGTTATCTTAGATCCTGTGGTTTGTGTCTTCTAGTACGTAACACTTTGTGTGCATGACATCCTGTTAGCAGAACAAACGCTGAACTCCCACCCAAAGGGACAGTCTTAATGACAGCCCAAATCTCATTACTCATTTTCAAGCATTTCCATGTGTTAAGAATAAAACACAAGAACAAATATGGGAGTAGGCTGATATATTTCGATTCTGATCTACTTCCAAAGCGTGGATTGAAAACATGATGACACATCCCTACTTCACCAATAGTCTGATTTACTGATTTACTAAAACAAACGTTGCCAGTTATAAAGATTTTTTTTTCGCCCTGTTGTAATGCCTCCTTAGGCCCTTTTGACCTGGGTCAATTTGTGGATCATTGCAGAAGGTATGAGCATAACAAGAACAGTCACAGCCTCCTCCTGCTATATAAGGTATATTATATTTCTATAATAATGTCACCCTATTTGAAACCCATGCATTCCTAATAGAAAATGTATCTTCCTGCTTCTACCAGTGAAAAATGCAGCTGAGGCTGGAATGAACACCAACAGAAGCCATTTCAGAGGTAGCACCCAATCTGCTTGTCAAGCAGCATCCCTCCCTCACCCATGGCAAAGAGCCTGGAGACATGTATCACACATCTAAACTGTGGGCAGGAGAGCTCTCGGTGTCAGCAGGCAGAGGATCACCCCTCCACTGGGAGCCTTTGGCTTTGCCATGGGATGGATGAGGCTGGCAATGGGGCCCAGCAACCTGTGGCTGCTCTCTGTGGAGGGAAAGCCCTGGGACACTGGCACAGACCTGCTCTTGGCTGTGTCAGCCAGCCTGCCACAGGGCTGTCAGTGTTCCTGGGGAATAAAAGTGTGATTTGTTCAGAAAGCTCCAGACCATCAATCGGAAAGGGCAGAAAAGCAGATAAAGCCCATTTCATTTCAGTGTATAGGTACTTCCATGAGAAAGACTTCCAAATATTAGAGAGCTCTAATATAATGGAGAAGCAAAAGAAGCAAAGAGCAATTACTGGTAGGCAAGGTCAGGTCTCGTCTAATTGGGAAAGGCTGTTCAGGGGTGAGGATACCTGGTCACTGGTGCATGATGGGTTCACCATTGCCTATCATCCTTGCATCAAAGCAAGATGTTCTTCTGCAAGCTCTTCTTCAGTGAAATTCAAATAATTGGTCTCAATTATTCAGGTAGGAATTTATGTGAAACGTAAAGCCTTTTAGCATATGGGACAGAGTAGATGGGTGCTAGCATCTAAAAAAAACCCCAGAAGCGAACAGCAGCAGCATGTTGGAAGTGGGGCAGTGTCACCAAGCACCAGAGTTTGTGCTATGGTAATAAAAAGGTGGGGTTGCTAAACACCTTTTTTTGACATATGCCAACCGGCAAAGTGGTACCTTAAGGGCTATGTGTCCTTTTGACTGCAAGGTTTCTTCCTCTGCTGTTTTGTAAAATGTACCTGTCATTTTTGTTTGAGCAATTTTCTCAGTAAACCACAACACGTAATTGGAATATTGCCAGCTGCCTTCTTGTTGACTGCTCTGAGAATGGTATCAGCATCTCCGAATGCCGTCCGCCATCTGCCAGGCAGACTGTCACTCTCCCAAATCCTTACGGCTGTTTTAGGTCTAACAGCTGCACAACAGCAACATGCGCTGTCGGGCCAGCTTATTGCTGACAGTTTGTTGCTATCAGAAACAAAGCAATTTCTAGATGACTTCATTTATATATATGTATTATATATATAACTACTGGATATTACAATATATGTAAATCATGTAGATTAGATTTCATTACTCAATGGCCTTTGCAATGACTCGGTGACTCTTTCCAAACTGAGAGATGCAAATAACTTTTTCTACGACTGAGACTAAAACTACAGTGATAACAAGATCCTAATAGAATTAGTTGTATTTACTTTTTCCTATTACAAACATGCGGCAACAGTGCAGGTAATTGCTCTGACAGTTATTTAAACTGGAAAATTAAAACCATCTCTCTCTCTTACTATGCCCCTCCTGTTTCTAAGTGGCTGTTAATGTATCATCTCATACTACCTTATGGCTAATTTTTTATCCACTCAGTTTATTCACACTCATTACGATGACAGAGAAGTTCATGATTAAGAGAAAAAATAAGTTTTGGGGGGGTTCTCTCATGGCTGAATTTTAAACTGTCTGGCTTTAATGTGTCCAAACCTTCCTGTGGCTGGTGGAACTCCTTAACGCAGATTGCTTTGAAGATCAAGAGCTGGCTACCAGTGGAAATGCCAAAGCTGCAAACCTGCAGCTTTTATTTCTAGAGGGTTCAATCCAGATGCTTAAACACAGACAACCTGGAGATGTGCCAGAGCACCCAGCACCTGCACGGGGCTGGCAGAGGTGACACAGGGCTGACAGGAACCTGACTCCCCTGGTGTTGCAGCTGAAGCCAAGGCAGCAAAGGATGCTAGGATTCTCCAGAGACACCACGCCTCTGTTTAGTCATGAGTCATGCCTCACATCACTTCCTTTTAATACTTAATGGCTTTCTTCCCCTAGGGCAAACCTGAAATTTCAAGTCTGGAATAATTCTCTGTTATGCTGGGGGTGGACTTGACTACTTTAGTTTTATTGACCATAATGCCTGGTTGGCAAACACTTTGTATGCTGGGCCATTAGGGGTAATGATAGCTAAAATGATTGGAAACTGCCATATTCTGCCTCTTTTTTCAGCTGAGATACCAAATCTCTGTCTTGCACGCTGATACAGAGACAGCTAAAATGTTCTTCTGTCTTACTAAAAATTTTACACTCATTACGTCAATTAAGACTTGTGATGAGTACTGGTAAGTTAACATGGATGGAACTGAAATAAATTCTTGTGTATGCCAGCATGAAAGTTAACATGACTTAAGTACACCTATGCAGGGCTGAAATACATGAACACAATCTTTGGAAACATGATGATGACTCTCATGTATTTTAAAGCTCAATTATTTAAAAGGAGAAGAACCTGAAGGATGTTGCACCCCATCAGGGAAGCCCCAAGATTACACACTTCTCCCCTTGGTTCATTTTAAAACATTCCTCTGCAAGATGCATTATCTGAACACCAACCATACATACATAGACACATAGAAGGGCTGTTACTATACAGACATTACTTGTTTAGTGTCTGACAGCCAACTGTGTCTACCGAACTTGGAGACTTCTGTGTCGGACTCTTTTCCACCTCACAGGGTGGAGGAAGTCTTGGGATACTCCCTGGTCAGCTGAGTCCCCTACAGCAGCAGTAATCAATCTATTGCTTCTGTTAGTAGTCACAGTTAACAACAGAGGCAGAGTAATTTTTCTAGATAGTAACAACAGAACTTGATAGAATATGCTAAAACTGTTGTATACAAAGAAGAGCTTTAGAGTCCAAGTATTTTGGAATTTTTTTATGTTTTTGCAAAACATAGTTGTTTGACCTATTTACATTATGTAAAACATAAATGTAATGACCCTTTGATGCTTCAGATGGATTATTTTTTTTTTTTGCCACAAATGCATCATACATTTTTCATGGGTAGATGCTTGTTAACGTCTACCACGGCTGCACTCACAGGACAGACCTAAAAGGAACAGCAAATATCCTGGATAAAAGGGGACCATGGAAATGAAAAGAATTTGCCACAGTTCTTCCCCTGTGTTGGGTGGCTGAACAAGAAAGTATCTCTGTCTCCTGCTGACTGTGGGCTTACGGCCAGGGACTGAACAAGATTCGACTGTCCCTGAATATTGGTCTGTCAGGGGAAGCAACAAATAGCTATTGTTGAGCTTTGTCATGAGATAATAAAATCATGCTGTGGTAAGTAGTACTTGTACTAAGGGAACATTTCTACAAGGATAGAAATGTCCATAGGCAACACAGAGGTCCTCGTGATGTTTGTGAGCTTATGCCCAAGAGGACTCCTCAGGCGGTATGTTCTCCATGTTATACTTACTTTTTTACCTTCAGGTTCCCCAACCATCTGGCTCACAACAACCTGCCACCCCCTTCTCACATTACAGAGTCTTCCCTGGCAGAAGGTTTGGGCTGCTTTACAATCAGAAGATGGAACTCAAGGACATCCCAGAGAACCTCAAAAAGTGGTTTAAATTACAAACACAGAACTTGCCCACCCACTAGATTAATTCAAGTCACAAACATCACAGAGAACACTGGAATAATGCACAAAGAGTCGTCTTGGATTCTTGAGAGACAGAAGGTAAAAAACCAATTACACAATTTCACAAAAGTCAAAATCCATCAAACTTTTCAAACCAGCATACCATCAGAACCATTGCTGCTTTTCCCAAACTGCCCCCAAAGCACCTTGCTTACAGCAGAGCAGCTACCCAGATTTTCAGGTGGATTTATTCCACTTCTGGTGATTTTGAAGACAGCAGCAGTACAGATAAGCTTGATGCAAGACCGCAAACAGAGAAAGTAACTAGCGACTTTAAATCTCTAAGGAAGTGCAGTCAAAAACTTTGTTTGATTGTAGAAAAAGGGACTGGATCGAGTTCAGAGAGCAAAAAGCATGTGGAAATATGCAGATTTGGAGCGGTAACGTTGCATGGGGTGCAGATCTTGACTGGGAGTTTGGTTTCTAAGACAAAGGTACACTTTAGGGCTAGTTAGAAATTTTTTGCTGAAAGCGTATTTTTTCAGTAAAATTTGGTACTTTTGATCAAATTAGCATGCTCAGCAACATACTAATTTTGATAAAAGCTCCATTCTAAAATGAGACATTTTGATATAGCTGAAAAGTTCCATTTTAACATCCATGTAATGGAACCTTTTCTTTGAACAATGCTTAGCTTTCACTGAAAACTTCATTTAATAATGACATTAAAAAAAATATAATTAAAACCTAAATCCATTTAACCAAATAAAATATCTCATTTGACACAGATGATTCATTCTATATTTCTCCTAGCAGAATTTGGGCTATTCAAAAATTTTTCACTTCTGAAATTTCAAAGCAGATAAAATTTTGGAAAGATGCAGCATTCAACAGAACGAAACAACCCAGTTTTACCCAGCTTTCTAGTGCTGAGATGGACCTCAAAGGTGGAGTTGCCTTTGTGCACTGCAGTGCCTCCCAAAGCCACCATAAACCACAGCAACAGGTGCTGCAAGACCATGGTGCCCCTTTCATCCTTCATAAATAAAGTGCTTACTGGCTCATCTGCTGACAAACTGGTAGTCCCTATGGCTGGTTTCCGTATATCCTCTGTGAGTCTGTAAGACTTGCTCTGGAGGTTTAAAAAACACAAGATGTAAGACACTCATGAACCTACGGTTGCAAAACAGGAGATTAGGAAAAAGAACAAATTGCAGCTGAAAAGCCTGGTTAAGAATTTAGTATTTTCAAGGCTATTCCAGAAGCAGTTCTCTGATACAGATGTAGGCATTTCTCCAAGATAACTTGTAATTTCTAGGGACAAACAGAATGATGCAATTCCCAGATAAGTCACGGGCTGAATCATGGAATTCTCTTCCAATGTGGGCTCACACCTCTTTCCACTGAAGCTTACAGCCCAGCTCTGGTGTGCTGCACCTACATCCAGGGTGTAGTATGGACCAGTGTGGAGCTCATACAACTGCTAAACCTGCCCGAGATGCAGTGCTGTGATCTCTCTTGCCACAGACAGAAGTCAGCTGGCTAGCTTAAACCTAAATTGCGTATGCCTGCTCTACACTGCATTCAGTGAACTGCCCAGTGAAAGGCTCTCCAGGGTCAGGACCCTCAGGAGGTGCCTGCTGACAACCCTGCAATGTGTGCTTATGTGGACACGTGGGGCTGTGGCAGGAGCCTTCTTAGTCTTGTTCCCTAGGCAAAGACAGGTTGCTGAACTGCTTGCTCCTCTCTCCTTATGCAAGCAGCCAGTCCAGAAAAGGATGGTGTGGAGATGGGACCATCCACCCTTCCACAGGGAGACAAAATGCTCCTTGACTTAGTAGCTGGAGCTTTGTGTGAATGGCACAGGCTCTCTTGCTCAATCTGCCAAAGAAAAATGTCCTGACGAGCTGGTTCGAAAGCAGCAGATGCTTGGCATCTCTCAAAACCTTGCTGAATTTGAATTAAAAAAATAGTCACATAATAAAATAATATAAATCTTAGAGGAACTAATGCAACATTAGCCTGTATCAGTAAACAAGCTGTCTTCTATTGATATATACTGTGAAACTGCAGGGTTTCACCATTCACTCATGCACTGCTGAATAAATACTGCCTTTTATCCATGAATTTTAAAATTGAGGCTAAAACCCCCCAACTTCTTCAGCACAAGCTACTCAGCTTTCAGAAGGACCAATCACTCGCAGCTACCACACACAAAATTTCGACAATCAGGTTGCTTTGAGGTTAAGTATCTTTATGCAGATTTAGATATTTATTATTAAACACCTAAATGTTAGCCAAAATTGTCTCAGTCAAAACTCATATGGTAATTTGATGTGTAAAACCTGACACCTTTTTTTTTCCTCAGGCCCTTCTGTGAGCACCACATTTTGAGATTCTACTATTACACTACCATTCAGTGATAAACAGCCAGTTTTTGAAAGTGTTGACCTTTGGGACAGGAATTTTTTCATACATCTTTAGGGAATTATTTTAGTGTTCAGAATGTTCCAGTACAAATTTGCTAAACTACTTACAATTAGTTTTCTCCCAACATCCTATACATAATTTCTTTTTCTCAGAATTAAAGCGCTGCTCTTTTTAACTAAGCCGCAATGAGCATTAAAACACTCAGAACCAGTGTGCTACAGTAATAGTTTCATTATTCATGGACTGCAATTAAGCGATGTTACCAGCTACATGCAAGTTTTCCACCCACGCTTAAAGTAGATTTTGAGGTTAAATCTTCATTTGCAGCTGTATTAATGTCATTTAAAGTGAAAATTGTCAAAAATAAAACCAGAAAATTGTTGCATTTTTGACAATCCAAATTAAATAACTACTTACATGTGAACTGCCCATTTTTGCTTAGCCTGAGTGTGTAGAAGATGCAACTCTTCTGCACTTCAATAAAACAAGCATACAGACTGAGTAGTCAACTTTTATTAGAGCAGCTAAACCCTACCCAACCCCGGGTTAATCAATAACTTCTAACATTATTTAAATACTAGCCATTTTGAGGTGGGGTGTATTCCTAGTTACATGCTGGCTTTATTATCTAATATCACATCCTGTTGGGTCATGGAGCTGGCTGGTTTCTCCAAGGAAAATCAGGATTTCGCAATATAAGCCTCAAGATTGTACATACTTATTTATCTAATTGCTATTACAATGATTCAAAACATATGGTGGTGCCCAACATGAGCTTTCCAAACAGGATTAGAAGGAAGGATGCTCCTCTGAAGAGTTTATATTGGATCTTATGGGATTTAGTGGTATTCAATACATCACTGAGGACCCTCAGCTCCTACAAAATATTTCTAACAGAATCTCAATGCTTTTATTGGGTGTAAATGGCAAGGTTTTGGTGGTGGTGGTGGTGGTGGGGCTTTGCAGGGGTGGCCTCTGTGAGAAGAGACCAGGAGTTGCCCCCTTGCTGCACAGAGCCAGCACCAGCTGACTCTAAAATGGACCCACCACTGGACAAAGCTGAGCCTCATCAGAGATGCTGGTGTTGCCTCTGTGATCACATATTTAAAAAAGAGTAAAAAATACTGCACAGCAGCTGTGGGAGAGGAATGAGAAAGATGTGAGAGAACCAGCCCTGCAGATGCCTAGATCAGTGAGAAAGGAGGGGGAGGAGGTGCTCCAGGTGCTCCAGCAGAGATTCTCCTGCAGCCTGTGGAGAAGACCATGGGGAAGCAGGTTGTCTCCCTGCAGCCCATGGAGGTCCACAGTGGAGCAGATATCCACACTGCAGCCTACGGAGGATCCCACACTGGAGCAGGTGGACATGCCCTGAGGGAAGCTGCGGCCCCTGGAGAGCCCATGCTGGAGCAGGCTCCTGGCAGGAATGATGGCTGGTGGAGAGGAGCCCACACAGAGGCAAGTTTTCTGGCAGGACTTGTGATCCTGTGGAGGACCCCATGCTGGAGCAGGGGAAGAATATGGGAGGAAGGAGCAGCAGAGAAAGTATTATGGAGTGACTAAAACCACCATTCCCTGTAGCCCTGTACTGCTTGGGGGAAGGAGGTAGAAAAGCTGGGAGTGAAGAAGCGAAGTTGGGCCTGGGAAGGAGCGGGGAGAGGAAGGTGTTTTTAGTTTTGTCTTTGTTTCTCACTATCCTGCTCTACTTTTAATTGCCAATAAAATCAATTAATTCCCTTAATTCAAACCTGTTTTGCCCATGACAGTAAGTGATGAACAATCTCCACGTCTTTACCTCAGCTCATGAGGTTTTTCATCTTATTTTCTCCCTTTTGAGGCGGGGGTGTGAGAGAGTAGCTTGGTGGGCATCTGGCAGCCAGGCAAGGTTCTGCTTTAGACCTCAGGTAAGGCACCCAGAGGAAAGAAAGAGAAGAAAACAAGTACACTTGAATTTATAGCAGTTCAGGAGGAAAAAAAAAAAGTTAAAATTCTATGTGATTATCTAAACAGTCAGCAAAAAAACCCACAAAAAATCACAGTGTTACTGGAAGTGTGGTAATATTTCTAGGTTTTAAATGATTTGATAGACAGTACTTTCCTGCAAAGACCTTGCTACCATTCAAACACACGTGAAAACAAATGATCAGCTTTGATTATGGTGTTTGAACATATGCTATGTAAAATTCAAATGTGAATGTGAAGAATTTTATACAGAATTCAATGTTTTGTAGTAACACACTGTCTCAAAGGCATCTTCAAAGTCTTTACTGAGCTGGGAACTACCCACTTCTTTCATAATATTTTTGGGAATAAAGCCGACCCAACTAACATTAAAGGGAACACTGAAGTCAGAGGGAAAGCAACTGCAGGGTTTCTCTGGAATCTGTAAGATCTGAGGGCACTCATATACTCAAATACAGACTGGTAATCCTACTGCTTTTACTGGTTGTGAATGAAGTACAGCAGCTCAGCTCATTAAGGATTTAAAACAAACAGCAGACCGAGTCACAGTATATCGTGCTGTGCATGCAAATGATCTATCTGAATGTGCAAATAGGGTGTCGGTGGGAAAACTATGTGCTACTCCCACTGATCAGTTTGGTGGACTTAGCTTATGTACCAGAAGTTTGTATAATTTACAAAAATTAAGGACCGTATGGTATCTTTCAGCTTTGTAAATAACAGGACTGACTCCCTGCAGAAGATCTGAGGACCGTACTCCTGTGGGTGACATACCCCCAGGCAATGAGATAGGGGCATCTCTTGGTATCTAGTGAATGGAGTCCGCTTCTGCCTATTTCTTCCTTCTTTTGCCAGCAGCATGGAAACCTGAGGGACAGGTATTATGCCATGGCAAGACCAAGTAGGCTGGATGCAGAGGACAAGGCGGCACTAGAGGCTTACCAGAAGGGTGCCTATAAACATCCTCCTCTGAAAGGTGGAGCGGGAACAATTCAAAAAGGTGAAAAAGAAATGAAATAATATCCCAGGTAAGAAACATCACACACTGCAGAGCATAACTGTTGATGGATAACACTGCTATAGGGAGAAGAGTCCGCCGGAGTCAAGAAACTACTCAATATGAGTTATGCATCTTGCTCAATTTTATTAGCTTCCAACAATTCTTATATAGCCTAAATACACTATCATGCTTTCAAAGCTTAATCATGATTGGAACAAGCATTCTATTCATGCAGCTTTTTGCGTCAGCTATGTCTCGGCCTTGCGGTTTGTTACTTCTTCTATCTACCTCCTGTTCTTGGTTTTGCACCAGGTTTCAAGAATAGATCAAAGTTACTTTCTTTTTAACTTCAGCACAATTCTAATTCCAGTACACTTCTAATTCCAGGCCTGGATTGTGCACTCCAGGCCTGGACTGTGCAGACCCTCAGGGGTTCTGTGGCCACGCTTCTGCAGCCATTCTTCTACACACTGCTACTCTGGAGATTATTGCTGGTGACCACCAAGCGAGTCTTTGTTCTAAAGGCAACCACAGAACTGGTTGCAGTCGATGGGCCTTCACCAAGGCTAAATGGTAGAGGCAATGAAAATCTTGAGTCTAGTGAAGTAAATAAAATAATAAAGGACTGAGATAGTAACAGGTAAGAACTAAGTGAAGCTGAGTTTTGTGCTTTTTGCAGAGGGTATTTGTGGGTGGCAGTAGTGCACCCACAGGGCTGGGCAGTGAGATGGTGCCTTCTCTGTCTGCAAGAGGCAGAACTTTCCCTGGAGAGACAAACACCTGGATTTGTGTGACAGAGAAACACGGCTTGTGGATTACATCAGAGTCAACAGCCTTCACCAACTTTGACTGCAGCATTGGTATGAGCCATGAAAGGGCTCTTACAGTGGTATCACTGCCTGCCACTCCTGTTCAGCTCTGTTGATCTCTGGAAAACCTGTGTGAGACTGAGAATTTGCAGAAAGTAAAGACAACCACAAGAATCCTGAACCGTATTTGGAGATTGATACAGACCAGACAAAACGGGTGGTGGGTTGACCAGAGACTGATCAGGCACTATCAGTCTTATCAGATTTTCAGACAGGTATACCAAAACATTCACTATCAGGGGTAAGTTGCAGGAAGGACTGAAGCTTTCAAATCTTTCAAATGTTCCCTTTGGAGAAGAAATGAAGGGGTTGAAAACTGAAGTGGAAGTCCTAAAACAATTCAGCCCATCAACAAACTTGGCTAAAACCAGGCATTTACAATTGATTTGTCTCCTGTTGGAAGTCGGTGTCCTTGAAGGAAGTCAGTGGCCCATTCCTGGATATGCAAAAAGCATTATTTCAGAGGAAATAATTCCCTGGGAACTATTTGGTCTTGAGATCTGATCAACAGTTGTCAATTTGAATAAGCAGCTCAGGAGTGCTGCACAAATCACTCCCAAGGAAGAGAAAAGAGTCACCTTGGAGAGCAGATATTCTTCACTTGTCGGTGAAGGTGGCATGCAGCTGCTCAGGCCAGCCAGGACTCAAAGAAGGAATGTGACTAAGAGATCTCATTGCAATTTCTCAGTGCAGGTGCTTAGTTCAGAGGAGAGCTGCACTGGTTCAGCTCAGGTCACTCTTTCAGAGTACTGTATATTATACCTTCAGAGTACTATACGTTATACTTTCAGAGTACTACACATACCGGTAGATATGTCTCAGCTACCTGTTGGTGGGAAAGGCAAACTGGCAGGCCCCCACCAGTCCATCAAGCCAACTTCTGTTACAGGAAACAGAGGAATTCACTAGAGGAAGCCAAGCTGCTACTTCTGATCTTGGACAAGGAGGAGCTGGTTGAAAATCCAGAAAGGGAAGGTAATTTGTCTGAAAGCAGTACTGACACATGGAGTTAAATTGTTGCAAGGAAAAAGCACAAAAGACTTGGAATAACAAAAAAAAAAAAAAAAAAAAGCAGACTTTTGAAAAGTCAGTGAACCAAAAGGTAATGTCTTTTGAGAAGGTGATCTCAAGAATGAAGGCTGCTGAGAATAACTGGAAGCAAATATATTGAAACTCAAGAAGCAAATGTTCTCTATAGGGAGGAAAGATAGGTAACACAGTAAGAAAAATGTGTAGCAGTAAGTCTGCCGCAAATGCTCTTTGAGAAAGCAAAACTCCACAAGTCAATTAACAATAACTGAAGCTGCCAGTAGATAGAGAGAACAACACAGGAATCAATTTAGAAAAGCAAGTGGACAGAATGAGTTACGAACAGCAAGAGACAGCAAAGGCAAAAAGAAGATGGTCCAAAAATATCTCAGAAGTAAGGGATAAGCAAAGGTAAATGGAGATTTATTAGAGAATGTGGAAGAAGAACAGCTAATGGATGATGCATACCACGCTAAAGTTTTCAGTCCTTGTTTTGCTTGTCCTCACAAAGAAATATTATTCCTGCCAGAAATTAATGCATTTAAGTAAGTAGTCATGTGTACCAACCGGAATAGAAAAAAAAAATAATAAAGTAATGAATATTCATTATATATAGTCAGCAGCACAGGTCTACTGAGCATCAAACTAGGTGTAGCAATCTCTGAACCAGTTGATTACCTGTGAGTTCTAAGAGAGGTCAGGAAAAGTTGTAAAGGACTGGACAAGCCTACACATAGTGCCTCTGTTCCAGGACAGATCTGTTCATTGCTGCAACTTCCTGAAGGGTCAGCTGGAGAACCTGTAAACTGTGCAACATCCTACACATAAATATCAATCCTGATGAACAGAGCTGGGAAGGGAAGTGGTTTTAATGATATCCTAGGCTTTGGAAAAAAGGATCAGTAGCCTGATCCTCACTGCTCACTGTATTTTATATACATGATTTAAAACAGTGTGATTATAACTTCAGAGTTCAATAACCTCAGGTGAAGGTGCAGGAGTTCAGAGTGTTTTATCTATGACCTTAATTTAGAAAGTGAATTTGAATCACTTGTCCTGTTTTTTGTTCAACAAGAACAAAATCCTGTTGAAAATCAAGTACTTCTGCTATTGGCTTCTAATCAGAGCTCTGCTCAATTATTCTGCCTCTCTGAAGATCTACCCTACATCAATAGTTGCTTTCTAATGGTCTTGTTTTTCTTCCCTTTTGCCAGTGCTATCACTGAAAAGTCTGAGACAGCTGATAGCTTTAATGGAAGAGGAATAATGCATACATTACTGTTATTCTAAGCACTTGAATTTTTAGCTTGTGGATTCTCATATCTGTGTCTTACTAAAAGTATTATTCAGGTGCTGGTGCCACTAACAAGATAATTTACCTCAGAACCATTGAAGAAAAAAATTGTCCTGCCCTGTTGAGAGGTATGTCCAATTGCTCATATCAAAAGCAAACAAACAGTACCAGCCAACTACCCGTACCATCTGGTTATATAGCAATGGGCAAGGCAAAAAAGGTTTTTTTATTACTATCTTTTCATAGTTTACTTATAAACCATTGTAGGGTGTGACAGAAAAGGGCTCATAAGAAACCTGAGAGCTGGGGTTAAAAGAACTGAGGGATGAAGTCAGATTCACAGGCTGTGACTGTTCCTGGACTGAAGCCTGCCAGTGACATGAGCAGGGAGGTCTTATCTGAAACTCTGGAGATCATGTGAGCTGTTCACCATGTCCTCAGCTGCAGGGATCTCTCTGTGTGTCGGCACCATGGGGCATATCCACTGCTGAGGCTTTGTGTCTCTGCAGTTAATGCAAAAGTAGGATCCTAAAGATAGCAGTGACGCTAAAAAAGGAGAACTGGGTCTGCAGTTCTCTGGGGAATTAGTCGAAGATAACAGAGCACTGAGATTCTATTGCTCTTGGTCCCCTTTCAGCCCCAAGGTTATTACCAAGCACGCATGGTAACAGCCTTAAAAATAAATTACACGTGTGATCAGGGCCTCACTTGCTTTGTTTATTCTAACACACTAAATCATTCACTAAAATGTTTTGTAGTGTTAAAAATATAGAACTCTTCCCCTGTCTCCAATTCCCTGACACTTAAAATGCTTCTGCATGGCAAGCTGCTGATTTCAACACAGGTAAGACTTTAAATGACACACAAGAACCTAGATTGTAAGATAAGGAAGGGCACCCGCTGCTATTTATTTGACGCAGCTTTCTTGATAATATTAATCCACTTGCTCGAGACCCTGCGTGAATAGGATGGGTGGCTGGTGGTATCAGAACTGCAAGCTTTCAGCCCCCACACTGTGCAGACCGTGTACTGGGGGCACAAGCCAGTTGCCGTAGCCCGGGGCCACTCCTAAACTAACATCTTGCGCATTCCTTGTACTGAAATGCTTATTTGCTGTACCTGCCCTTGCTTTGAGCAGGGAGTAGCATTCGTCCAGGTGTATCATCAACTGCATTAGGGAAATGAACGTTAAAACTAACCCAGCAGGTAACAGAGGTATTTTAACCTGGGCTCTGTTCCCAACCTGTGTCAGCCCACGGCCGGCGGCGCGGGTGTCTGGAGGAAGCAGCCCAGGGGAGGGTTTACCTCCCCAAGGCACAGGCACCTGGGCCTTAGGGCCGCTGTGGCAGCACAAGGCACACCAGGCCGCGACAGCCCGGCCGCGTCCCCCTGCTGCTGCCGGGCTCCAGCACCCCGACTGCGGAGAACAACCCGCTCCGCTTGCAGCTGCTTTTTAAAATCATAATGCCGCCGCGCTCCCCCGCCGTCCGACGATGCGAAGAAGCGTCAAGCCCCCTGGGCCGCAGCCGCGCTGTCCACCCACCGCCTCCCCTCCGCGCATGCGCAGCCGCACTCGCGGCGCTTCCGCCGGCCGTCTCCCGGGGTGACCGCCACGCCCCGCTCCGCCGGAAGTGACGCCTGCAGGCGCTTCCGGGGGCGTAACGCGGAAGCGGCGGCGGGCGGGAGGTGGCTGTGGCGGCGGCGGGGGTCTGAGGGCAGGGCGGCCCCTGGGCTGCAGCGCCTCCCGGTGGCGGGGCCCTGCGGCGCGGCCGGGTCTGCTCGCCATGAATATCGACGTGGAGTTCCACATCCGCCACAACTACCCCTGGGGCCGGCTGCCGGCCAGCGTCAAGCAGGTGCCGGCCGGCCGGCGGGCGGGCGGAGTCCGGGCTGCCGAGCTCCCGGCCCGGGGAAGCGGGAGGGTGCGGGGCGGGGTGCGGGGAGATGGGGGGACCCGGCCCTGGCCGGCTCATGGGGAAGGCAGGCGGCCCTGTCCGCGGGGGCCGTGAGGTTCCTGCGGGGGGGAGGGAGGCGTGTGGCTGTGGGGAGGGGGGGTTACGGCGGCGGGTGTGGGGATTCCTGCGGGGAGCGGCGTGTGAGGAGGGTGTGGGGCTGCGCGGCCCCCCTGGGGCGAGGGGGGATAAACGAGTGGTGTCGGGTCTGTATGTGAGGAGCAGGATATACCTGTGCGTTTGGGGCGGCCCTCCGTGAGGAGAGGGAGGCGTAGGGGTGGTTTGGGGTCTCTGGGCAGCGGGGGATGTGGGGGTCCTCTCGCAGCTTGTGCAGACACAAGACCGGCTGAGCCGGGTGTCCCTCATGCAAGCCCTGGATACTGTGAGCTGAGCCGGGACGCAGGTGCCATCGGATTCCGTAGCCAGGGAACTGTTGCACGAGTGGCTCGTGGAAAAGAAAACCTCATGAAATTTTGATTTGCTGGATTTAATGGGCCTCTAATAGCAGAGGGGAGGTATTGTGTCACATGGAGGGGAGGTTCTCATCTCCAAAGTCTTACTCTGCTTGAAAGCAGATGCTGTTAAACAATTCCTGCTCTTGCACAAAGGAAGGATGGAGAGGGCAGTGGCTGCAGGCCCTGAGTAACTGAATTCGTTGAATTTGGGATTTCAGGAGCTGTAAGAGGGGCATGAATGATAATTTTTTTTTACCTGTGCAGCTGAAGTGCTATACTGTTGGCTGTGTGATTCAGGATAGAAAACCTATTAGTATTTAATGTGTTATTTACTTAAGTGTAACTTCTGGAATGCTGTTTTGTTTACATTAGTGTTAGAATAGTCCTTAATATTTTTGTGCTTTGAGCAAATACCTGGATCTCTCTTTGGATACTTAATCAATTATGGACCCTGTCTGTGATACCAGATGTTTCTTCTCTAATACCTGATTCTGTAGTATGTGTGCAACCTACTTGTTTATCCCATATATGCAGTAAAGTACAGTTTTATCTGAGTATCTTTGTTAATATTAGCATCAGTGAAGGAACCAGGACAGGGTGAAAAAAACCCAAGAAGATCACTTGTTGCGGATGCAGAGTAGAAGAGTAATACGAAGAATTTTGCGGGGACAGTTTTTGAAATGAGGCATTTAAAGCATCAACCAGAGTTCTTGTTCTGTCTTCTTTCATGATAGTCAAGTGATGTGCTGTGCTCACACCTTAATCTTGTGACCTAAGATCACTTGATTGCCTTGCTTGTGTGAAGCTACAACTTGAGCTGTTTCGGTATTTATTTTTTGCGTTAATAAGCTTAGCTGGAGAAGTGGAAGTTTACATGTCATTCACCATGCTTGGTTTGTGTTAGGCTAATTCTGGGTAATTTTTCAAGGCTGCAAGTGGCTGAATGCTTGGTAAAATGCCTGATGTTTCATGTCTTCTGGAAGATGGTTGAGATGGATGAGAATTAGACGCTGCTTTTTTATCCAAATGGTACTATGAAGAAAAAGGCTAAAGATTATTGCTTAAATCTGCATCCTGTGCAGTGAGCTATTTAACTAAAGGTACTTTTGACCTCATACAGAGACTAAATACAGTATCACTGTTGAACTGAGGGACTCCCTGAGTAATGACAACTGCCTGCATATGTTTCTTCATAAGACACTGCCGTGGTTTAACTCAAAGGGGTTTTGTGTTTGTCAGCTAAAAGGCCTTTATGTTTTCAAGGGTCTTGGAAACTCTCAGAGGGAATATGAAAGGCAGGTCGTACTCTACAGCATCCGCAATCAGTTACGATACCGGAATAACTTAGGTGAGTAAAGAAGCTAAGTAACTTCTTATTGTTACCCAACTCTTCTGCATGGAAGCTTGTCTTACTGCAAAACTGCAAGGATTAGCCCTGTTCAAAGGTCCCTCCTTCCCTGAAAAGAAATACTTTTAAATGATAAAACATCAAGAAAAGTCTTGACTTCTGAGTCTGTTTGGCAGCTTTTCTAGTGAAGCACTCTTTAAGGTTACTGAGTTGGCAGGTGGAGCTGAATTTCTGCTGTACTTATCTTGCCCTTTTCCAAGAAATTAAGAGATGTTAAGAGAGGATTTGACTAATAAAATAAAGCCTGTCACTAGATGAGATGCAGACAGTGGCCCTGACTTGTTTGCAGACTTTGATTAGTTTGCATTGACTGCCTTCATTTGTCTTCCCAAAGTAGATTATAGCTTCACTGATTTTTATGGTGTGTAGCAATAGGATAAGGGCTACTGGCTTTAAGCTGAAAGAGGGTAGATTTAGATGAGATATTAGGAAGAAATTCTTTACTGTGAGGGTGGCGAGGCACTGGACGAAGTTGCCCAGAGAAGCTGTGGATGCCCCATCCCTGGCAGTGTTCAGGGCCAGGCTGGATGGGGCTCTGAGCAACCTCGCCTAGTGGAACGTGTCCCTGCTCATGGCAGGGGGGTTGGAACTAGATCATCTTTAAGGTCCCTTCCAGCCCAAACTGTTCTGTGATAATTAAAAGATGATTTTCTACAGCCTGTGTTAGTTCTGTGCCAATGGATCCCTCCCTGTTAACCTATAAGTTAAATCTGCTCTGTTTTAATGTCATCCTTAAAGGCTGTAAGAGTACTGCTATCATACATAGAAATCCTTGGATGCTGAATGCCCTGCACCACTCCTTTATTTTGTTCTTCGTTTTCTGTCAATTGCCATTATACTATTCTTAATACTTCTGTTGTAACGTTTCTTTAAAATTGAACATCATAGAATAGTGTAACTTTTTGTTTCTCCACTTGTAGTTAAGCATGTCAAGAAAGATGAACGTAAATATTATGAAGATTTGTTAAAATACAGCCGAGATCATCTCATGTTGTACCCTTATCATTTGTCTGACATCATGGTAAAAGGCTTGAGGGTAACACCATTTTCCTATTACACAGGCATAATGGAGGTGAGTACAAAGCCATGGTGAGAATATGTTTTCTGTCCTAGAGATCATGGTAATGGCCCTGTAATGCATACGAGGCAGTGTCACGTAGTTTGTTTGGTTTTGAGGGGGGTCTACTAACAAGTAAGGAAACGTAAGGAAAGGGTCTAGAGAACTACTTGTACCTGCAGTTTCTTCCCTTCTGCCCCTGTTTGCCTCCCAAGAGCTGGGCTTCATCATGTGGAGCTGGGGTGGGACGCACTCTGAGGCCAGTCTTTCTCTTTTGATGTTTGAGATTTATGACTCTTCACTTCAAACTGTAAAAGAAATACCTTATTCTGTTCGATTAATAGAATGAAGAGATTCACCATTTTTAAAAACCAGTACATTTAAATGGTTATTTTCTTTTTTTGTTCTTTTTCAAAAAGGACACTTAACTGTATTAGAAGCTTTTGTAAAAGCTTGAAGTAGATGCTTTTTTATGAGAACAAAGATGGTTCTGTTTTAGGTTAGCCCTCTGGCAACCTTTTATTTTCATTGGATATCAGAAGTGCTTTTTTAAAACTTTTTTTGTGTATAGTGATGGCAGACAAAACAGATTGTTAGCTTATTCTGTTATTACTGTTAGCAATTCTGTGTGCTGTTTTTTTGTGTGAAGACAGATACAAGATTTTGGTTATTCTTTCAATCTGCATTTTTCTTTGTAAAGCTTACATTAAACAGAAGTCCTTTTTTTAGGTATTTAACATACTGTATAACGATTAATCAAGCAATTGGCAAATTTGATAAGGTAACTGACTAATAAATTTGTTTTAAGTTCATTTTTCTCTTAAAAATAAAAAAAGGCAGGCAGAATTTTGGACCTACCTGCTTCACTGAAATGATGACATTCTTGTTGCAAGTAAGTTTTGTTGTCTTTTTAAGGATATAATGAACAGTGAAAAAAGCTATGATTCGTTACCCAACTTCACTGCTGCTGACTGTAAGTATTACCTAGTTGTTACTGCTTTCAGTGAAATAAGGAGCTTCTGAAAACAGATTTGTGGGCATCTGTTTGTTTGAACATAAGCATGTGAATGTAGGTGTACAAGCGTTTAAATAGTGATATTAAGGAGCATGTGCTCTCCATACAGGGTTCTGACCACGTGGTCAGCGCTGGAATTGGGCTAGTTTGAGTACAGATAGGCCCGGTGCAAGACCTTGTACAGCTTCTGTCTGTCCTTATATCGCGTTCCTGTTTGCTTGTGCTTCTGGGTGAAAAGTCTTACTGGCTGTTGGGCATCAGCAAGCTGAGTTGCTGGTCCTCTCCTAGTGCGTTTTTTGGCATGTGTCGGGCAGAAAGCTTTAGCAAGTTACTGAAAGGCTGTTGACGCTCCTGTGAATTAGAATCAGTGTGGACTAAGGGATGGTGTACCAGAAAAGAGAATCTCCTATTTTATGATGTTCCTGGATGTGCCAGATGTTTTATAGTGTTTTCTATTAGACTGTTGTGAGTATAGGATGGGGAGATTAGGAAAGCAGAAACATTGAACCTGGTGGAGGGGAACAGAGTAAGAGCAATAGCCTACTGGTAAGTCTTACGGAGCAAAATGTAAGCTGCTGGTGTAGGGAAGGTGTTAATCGCACCTGCCACTGAGAAGTTATAGCTAAGACTTCATTCCTCACCTTGGGTATGAATTTATATAAGGATAGTGTGTAGTCAGGTGAGGAGTAGCCTGCAGCTTCTGAAAACAGTTGGTTTGGTTTTGTTTTTAAAAAGATATTGTCAGTTAACTGTGCTAATTTGCCTCTATATTTTGTTTTTGTTTTTAAAAGGGATCTTGTTAATGGTGCTAATTTGCCTCTATGTAATGTTCACACTGGGGAAACATACAAGGCAAAACCTTTTTTCCTCAGCTCCATGTAGCTTGTTGGAAATCTAGTGATAGGAGTATGAAGAAAGGAAAGGCTTCTGTGTTTGAGTGGCTCTTTGCATTTGGTTATTTTTCCATAACAGTTCTGTTACTTTAGCAGCAGCTGCCAGTCAGTGACTGTGGTATAATTAAGTTAAACATCTTTATTAACATTTTTTGATTAAAAACTGGTGTGGAACTACAAAGCTGGAGTTAAAACTGAGACAGAATATGGGTTAAAACTAATGAGTGGTTTTCCATTATCTGTTCACAGTTCCTTAATGGTTGAAGGCTAGAGATTATAGAATTAAATTTTGATTCAGTTTAGCTCAACTGCATCTTAATCATCTTCCTTAGAGGCTTAGGTGGCCTTTTTTGCTCTAATTCTTAGTTTGAAGTTCTAATCCAGTGTGTAGTGTGGGCTTAGTTTTTATTCCTCCTAACTTCTGACCAAAATCTGGTACAACTTTAGTCCTGTTTATTTGAAGCAGTTATTACCTGTTGATGTGAGTGTAGGAGAGAAAGGGCTTGGATTATTCCCATATCACTCAAGTCACAGGGTAGAAGGGATTTTTTTTAACCTGTACAGAGTAAATGAATGGGGATGGCTTCTGGTTTTAGATGCACGCAGTTCTCTGTCAAATTCTGTTTGAACTGAATTTAGCTCCTATAAATATCCTTTTTTTTTTTTGGAAGAAACAGTAATTAAAAATAGTATTATAGAAATAGGTGTGATTCTTTGAGGAATGTTTTATGTACCTTCAGCTTAAGACTGTCTTAAGAGAAATAAAATCTTATTTATTTTTTAGGTCTAAGACTTCTTGGTATAGGAAGAAACCAGTATATAGATCTAATGAACCAATGTAGGTCTTCAAAGGTAAGTTTGTCTTTAATTTTCCCTCCTCTTTCCTTCATCTTTCCCAGTGCCGTGCTGTGTGTGTGTGTGTCCCCCCCCCCCTTATTTCATAGAAAATGAAGATCAGAATAATTTCGTGGGCCTGGTTAGTTTAATAGTGTGACTACCTGACTGTGACATAATGTATTTCTGATTATATTGTCTTTCCTGAAGTTAATGCAAGAGCTCTTTAATTTAAAATCAAAGTATACTAAAGAAAAAGATATTCAGTGCTATATTTTTGGTTTGGATTTTTTTTAAATCTTATATTTTCAGAGCTATATTTACTTGTGACATCAGATAACTAATGTCTTCTGGCCACTATAAACATGGAATAATGATACTGGTTCTGGAAGAATTATTGCATGTTTCTGTGGGTGGGCTTTATTCTAGGATAGCCCTCCCATCTAGGTATAAATTTTTATAATACATATGTTTTCCTCTAAGACAATGGTAATAAAGATGAACAGGTGTCCTTGCACATGAACAGCACCTGTGGAAAACATTGTAATGACTGTCGATAGAAGTAGGCCCTTTAGTTCACAAAAGTTCTTTTCTTCAGGAAACTTGTAAGTGCTCTTACAGTAGGTTCACAGTGCTCTTTCAACCAAAAGTGTGCTTACCAAAATGTGAAGCTGATAGTGAACCAAAAAGTAATGGCTGCACATGGAAGAGAAGATATTTAGGTCTATAAATAAACAGTATCATCCAGTTTTTCTTTCTTGGACTGACATTCAGTGTACTTTTTAAGAACCATGCTTATTGAGAATGTGGGGTACTTTGTCTTTTAAAGTAAATAAAATTGTTCATAAAATGTTTTTTTTTTTTTAAGATCACTGAATTCCTTTAAAATACCCAATTTGTATACTTTGTTTGCTGTGCTTTTACCTGTTCACATCAGGAAAACGTCCTAAATAGTTTAAATGTGGACTTGATCCTAATGTGTTCGAATAG
Organism: Falco rusticolus; assembly: GCF_015220075.1. Classification (NCBI taxonomy): domain Eukaryota; kingdom Metazoa; phylum Chordata; class Aves; order Falconiformes; family Falconidae; genus Falco; species Falco rusticolus. Next base: position 17,559,960 of record NC_051189.1, on the reverse strand, counting down.
TGTGGTTTTTAATTAGTGACATGTACAGTACAGATGAAAGTATGGGTTTATATGAAGACTTAACAGTATCAGATGTAAATAATTTTTTCCTTCTTAATTTCATGTGATTTGAGAGAGGAGGGAAACTTAGTAAATGACAAGGCTAGCAGTATTTGTGTATGTCCAGCCTGTGAATATAATGTACTTAAAAATGGATGTTTATAAACATCCATTTTTATAAAGGTAAATGGCTGTCTGCAGATGTGACGTGCTCTTTATTACTATCTCAAATGGGCTGTACCACTGCAGAAATTTTTCAGAAGGAAAACTGCTCATGATCTGTTACCTGTGAAACCCGTGGAGATTGCTATAGAGGCATGGTGGGTTGTGCAGTCTGGCTACATCACTGAGGATGACATCAAGGTATTGTAGTATGGGTTGCTTCTCTAATTTTAGTTGAATACTGATAGTCCCTGAAAGCAGGGGCTTCCTTTATTCTACATAAAGATTATGTTGCAGGTTTATAAGTACTCTGTAATGGAAATTGTGATGTTTTCTTTGTTGACATATTCTGCCCTCTCCCTTCTTTGTACTTTCTACATTATGTACAGTGCTGAGGTAGTTTTGTGTTAACTATCTGTGGTAACTGATACGATAATGTGCTTTGAAGGAAATAAAGAACAAAATAAGTTTTCTTAAATTTCATATTTAATCTCAGAGAGCTCAGTTTTGACTGAATCTTCACCTTGAGTATAATTCGAATCTGAATGCCAGTGGACTTTGAGATATATATATATATATATATATACATGTTTTCATTGTTTCTGCTCCTTGTGTCTCCTTCTTGGTTTTTTTTTTTCATTGTTTGCACATGAAGAACATGTGAGCTGCCTTAATGTTTCATCCTCATTCTACTTCCATTCTCGCAGTTTCTTTTCACAGTCATTTGATCTGGATTTAATTCCTTCTCTGGAAGTCTTTTGTTTAGATTGAAACATATTTAAAGCAGCAATGGAATCTTTTTTGGAATATCTTGGCAGTAGCCCCTTAAAGTCTGACATCTGATCAGCTCAGAGTAGTTGACCTGATGCGTATTATTTTGATACTGTAATGGACCCCTTTCTAGAACGGTTCCAATTGTGTGGCTGAATGCTTAGTTTGAAAGCTTTAAAGAGCAAACCTATTACACTGTGGACTTCACTTGCCAAATACCTGTGCAATTAAGTACTGTTCCTGGAGCGTGCGTAATTTTGTATGAGGACAAGAGTAAAAAAATGTTAAGACTTTAACAGGAACTGCAGTGAATTCTTCAGTGCACATAGTTTAAGAACTTGCATTACTTCCTATATTCTTATATTACTTATGACTGATTTGAGGCTGAAATTTTTGGCATTTTTTCAGTGGTATTAAGTTACATACACTCATTTCTACAAGATTAACATGATTTCTTTTACCTAGATTTGTACTACATCGGAGAAGTCTGCTATTGATAAGATCATTGATTCAGGTCCTCAGCTTGCTGGTTCATTAGACTTCAATGTAGTTCACAGTAAGTTTTTAATGACACTTCTCTTCTGTTTGTAGATTTTGCTTAGTAAGTTCTGAGGGTACTGCCTGAAAACTGGCAATAAAAGGGGATGCAGGCAGCTGAAGCATAAGAGGAGGTGGAGGAAAATACTCAAGAGCTTGTACAGGCTGCAGTCCAGATCTTGTAACTGTTTAACAGTGAGCCGCGAGCAGCTGTTGTTCTGTTGTTGTTTGATTCAACAAATTCTTTCATTAGAAGCTATCACTAAAGATTGTGGGGGAAGGGTATGTAGATGAGGACAAGAGAAACTAAAATTAAAAATGTCAGAGTTAGTAATCCTGGGTGGTAAAACTTCACTTCTTGCTTTTCAGAGAAGAGTTGTGATTTTTTTTTTTTACTGTTTGAAGACCATAAAATGGGGCTTAAATCTAAGAGTGTGTCGTATTTCTCAAAGGTCTGCAGCTGTTACTGAAAAGTGATGTCTCCCCCCATTTCAGTGTAACAAGTATTAGATATACACAAGTCATATTAGGCAAGGAAGTACATGATGACCGACAGACTCCTCCTTGAGAAGTCTGTCTGTAAATGCTTGGCTTATTACAAGCAACGGAACCTGTGCACTGTAGTTTTCTGAAGAAATTGAGTCAGAACAAAACAAAAGTGAAGCAGGGGAAATTCAAGCTGTGGAGTGGGTCTGAATCAGTATAGGGCTTAAGAAAATTTGAATTCTGAAAATGCTTCATAGTTATTCTCTATACATGGCCTGGTGTTGCTTCTGGAGAGGGTTACAGCTCAGGTTTAGTAGGTTTAGGAGGATGTAATGTAACTTTCTACGTTAATTCATGGGTAGAAAAAGAATGTATGGAAATTTGATGTAATGGACTGCCAGTAGGATGGGATTTTATGGGGAAAGAGGACTGTTTAGTCCAAACTGCGATGTCATCAATACATTTCAGGTACGGTAAATAAAGATGTATGAGAACTGAATCTGAAGGAGAGACAGTGAAAAGCACCATTAGCATGTTGATGGCTCGTAATGTCATCCTGATCCATCAAAGCCGATTTGCTGATACACTCAGCTGTGCAAACTCATGTGTGTGTCACTGCCCATGTTGAACAGCCGTTGTATCAGCATGAATTCAGGCTAGTTACCTGCATTAAACGAACATTTTATTTCAGATCTGATTCGGGGTGGTAATTTTTCTAGTTATACTATAATATATACATACATGCTATAGCTGGGCTGAGCGATGTTTGGGAAACATCCTGACAATTTTACTTCAGGTGTTTGGCTCTTCACCTGAGGGCGGTTGGTACACGTGCCCTGCACTGTAATGAATATGGTGTAGATGGGAGTGATCTTGGGTAAGAAAGGAACCGCAGAGAATAAATTTTCTTATTTTATACAGTGTAATTTAGCTTTATGCTTTACTGTTATGGTGTAGCTGTTACAAACCTTAAACTCTAGAGATAAGCATGCTGAAATGTTTTGCGCTTCCTTAAAAACTTCTCCCAGGCCTATCTACTCTTCAGAACTCTGCTGATATGCTTAGTGCTCGAATCAATCTCATGTGGAGAAAGTGTAATTTAAAAATCTACCATATTATTGTCCTTATTGTATGTGATGTCCAACTGTATCTGCTGCAGCTTTGCTGATGACTTGTGCTGAAGTGCCCCAGAATTTATTTTTGCAGTTGTATAAAAAAAGACTTTTCTGTGAAGATGTGTGGGAAGGATGTCTGAGAACCATCAGAACTGATGTGATTTAGTTTGTATCCTTGCTACGAAGTGTGCAAGTTCCAGCCTGAGTTAGGGGAGAACCAAAATGTAGCCAGCATCCTCAGCTGACAAAACTAATTCAGGATTAAAAAAAAAAAATGCACTTCCTGACAGTACAGTGATGATGGTGAAAACTAAATTAACGTTTAGGCAGAAAAACACTCCTCTCTGTCAGATGTAGCTGCTTCGATTGGTGGTTGTTCTGCTCTGCTGTCCTGAAAGTAGCTGTAGAGCTCCAAGTGTACTGCATTAGACTGCAAGTAAAGAACTCTGGTTTAGGGTGACACCTGTTTAATATTGTGTGTGGTTTATTGATCCATGCATTGCAAAGTAATATTCTGTGTTGGAGGCTATCAGGAAAAACCTTGAATTCTGCATTGGCTGATGGGGAAGTTTACTTAGTGTATCATTAATAGTCTGGAAAATGCTTTTCTCTGAAACGATGTGCTTTTATTTATGAAGGTTTGTATAACAAAGGATTTATTTACCTTGATGTACCAATATGTGATGACAGCTGTATAGCAGGTAAGTAAATCTGTAATGGTATTATACCTATGTTTTCTTGGCTTCATTTCAGTTATCCTGTAGTTCTCTGCCTTGGAAGCTGTGCATGAGTTTGCTTCAACAAAGCATTTGAGCTATAATTTTTTTTCCTAAATGTTTTAAACTCTGTCAAACTGTTGTTTTTATTGTGTATAGTATTCACTTCAACTTGAATTCTGAGATTTTAATCCATATTTGGGCAGATAAGATTCTGTAAAAGAGTTATGGCATGAATTAATAATTACCCTCCTATATACATCTGTAATGAAAAGGGAGAATAGCATAGAGAAACATAGTTGCCTTACCAAAAGGCCATGGGTTTTTTTTACTCCTATTTTCTATACAGATGCAACATTTTTATAGATGCTGAATTCATCCTTCATGATCTTGTCACCTCAATTATAGACATGCACTGTGTCTGGGGACTGTGTAGGCGCTTAAACTAGCACAGCGTACGGCTGCCCTTTGAACAACTCATTATGTTATGCTAGGTCTTGGGGGTGTTGGAATGCCATATTATCTGTAAAGATTTAAATTGTTTAGAACTTGGTCATGCAGAAGTACCTGTCATTGCTGTAGTGTAGAGATCAGTTAAGGAAAAGTCCTCTAAATACAAGAGACTTCATGCTTATATAATACTTTGGGAATCTTAGCTTTGGAGTGTGGTGTGGGGTTGTTTTTTTGTATTTCATTCCAGTCAGAGCCATGATGTAATCTCCAGACACATTACAAAATCATTTTATGGGCTGCATGACTGGAAATTCTGTGGTGGATGAGCCAGCGACTGCAAGGCTATGATGTAAAAGTCAAGTGGCTTTAGTTTTTATAAGAAAACACATTGACAACCATAAATTTTCTTAGGGAGTGGGAGAATTTTAAATACCATGTATGCTATCTTTAGGCTCTTTGTGACTGGAAGAATCTTCAAACTTACAGGTACCATGAAAACTATATAAGTGTATATTTATTTTTCTGGTCTTATGCAGTTTCAGTTTAATTAAATAAGTTACCAGATTGTAATTTTGCAAGTAATTCTTCTTTTTTAGTACCACCACTTGAAGGTTTTGTGATGAACAGAGTGCAAGGTGATTACTTTGAAACACTCCTGTACAAGATATTTGTTTCGATAGATGAACACACTAATGTGGCAGAGGTAAGTAAAAATTACCTCCCTGTGTCAGGGAGGATAGGAATACTTGAAAGGGCTCAAAGCACACTGCTGAGAATACTCAAGGCAGAGATATGGATTGATACAAGTGATTTCATTTAGAAGTATTGCCAGGCTGAAGATCCAACGTGTTTCTTTTATCTTGAACGTGACTTTTATAGTGCTTCAGGCTTGAAGAGTACCTTCAATTCAGTGAAAAATTCCATCAGCTGGAGCAAATTTATTTAGGGTTGACTAACTTAAACTGTTTTATATGAGCTAGAACTGGAGAAACAGCATTTTCCTAGTGTGAAATAAAAAAAAAATAATTCTTTGGCATTGAAAACATGCAGAGTATTAGAAGACGCTCAATACGAGTTATGCATCTTGCTCAACTTTATTAGTTTCTAACACTACTTATATAGAACCGATACACATGCATATTCGTAAAGCAGAAATATAATTGGTTAGTAGTCTCTAAACGCGCGCGGTTCTCACACCCCTAATTATCATGACTAAAATAAGCATTCTACCCATGTAGCTAATTGTGTTGCCGTGCTTCAGCCTTGCAGTTTGTTACTCCCTGTTTTCCCATACCGGTCCCTCTTTCTTGGCCCTGCACCTGCTTTCCCAGCAGCTGTATCTTGTTACAGCCACGGCCTGTTGGCACAACATAATTACTTGGTCTCAGGATTCAAGAATAGCTCAAGGCTACCTTTCTTGTTAACTTCAGCACAGCAACTTCAGTACAATTCTGATTACAGGCCTATTCTAATACCAGGCCTGGATTGTGCAGATCTTCAGAGATTCTAAGGCCATGCTTCTGCAGCCATTCTTCTGCAAGTATTGTCTTAAATAGGAATGTAACTTTTGCTAAGTATTTATCATTTTAATGAGAAATATGTTTTCATAAGGTCTTATTCTCAAAACTTCGTGAATAAGCACCTGAAAAATACCCATTAAATATATCCAGATTTGTTTTTCTCTTTGTATGGCTTTTGATATGCATGAGTAACCTAGAAATTACACAGTGGAAGATGACCTCGTATTTCTTTTGCATGCTTTCAAGTGGGACAGTTATGAAACTTTATCCCTTTTTTTTAATCACTTGTGGTGAACACAAAATTGCTTCTGCAAGTACAGGCTGGGTTTAAAAATAAAGAAAACCCATAAAAAGAAAGCCCATGAGTGGTGAATTACCTTGTATTGTTAATACTGTATTGTTAATTTTTTTATTTTTATTTTTATTTTAGCTTGCAAATGTCCTAGAGATTGACTTATCTTTAGTAAAGGTATGTGTGTATAATGCATCTGTTGAACTTGACGTGGAAAGTTCATTGTCTTGCAGCCTGGTTTCATATAACAGTTGCTTATTACATGTGTGTCTGTTTCTTCAGAATGCTGTGTCCATGTATTGTCGGTTAGGCTTTGCTCATAAAAAAGGCCAAGTAATAAACCTGGATAATCTTCATCCATCATGGAAGAATGTTCCTTCAGTAAACAGACTGAAGTAAGTGTCTTCATTCTTTCACAAGGCTTACTTTTCTCGTTGAAGAGAAAGCTTTGAACCAAAATCTGATTGTAAAGCTATTGGTTGTTTTCTTTGACTTCTGAGGCAACAAATGTCACTTGGCTTTCTAATGTGTATAATAACAAGGATACTTGATCCTTTTTTTTTCTTTTTTTTCTTTCTTTCTTTAATCTGAGGATAAGGGGTGGTAATATAGCCTGTAAGTTCAATGTACTACTTTTGTTGCTGTTACTTAATGCTGGCTTTTTGACCTTTAAATGCCTAGTTGCTCACTTTTGAAGCAGAGAAGTGTATACTTGCTTTAAACTCCTAGGGCCAGAAATAACAGCTGTTACTGTGCTAGTACAGAGACAATGTCTCTTGGCACTGCTGTCAGTGAATACGTACATAAAATTTGCTTGCTTGGTATCAGGTACCATTGCAGTTCTTTCACTGACACCTATGTATGTCTATATCAAATCCTGGAAAAGTGATGTTAATACCAGTCAACAAAGGATTCTCCAAGTTGGAGTGCAAAGTTGCATTAATTAAGAGTTGTCATGTGTTCTTAGTTCAGTATCTATTAAGCCCTTTAAAATGACCACTATGCCTGAGTTTTCTTTAATGTTTATTCAGACTGTGAGAAGAAAGTGAATTAGATTTTTTTTTTTTCCTTTGGACTCTTTGACAGCGGTGATTTGAATTTTCAGATCTCTTTTTCAAAATCTGGTATTTTCAAACCCCTAAATAAGCTCTTCTGCTGAAGCTAAAGCAGGACTCCGAGGGATGTCAAGCTTGACTGATTCAGGGCTTAGAAGTATTGAAAGGCATGTACTGGGTATGCCTGTGCATGGACTACTAGCACTGGAAGGCAGAGATACTTCTCTGGTGCTACAGTGACCAATAGATGTGGATTTTAATTCACATTAATAGGAGTACTTTGGACGCTCAAAAGATGCTGCTTTCATGGGACAGTGGGGAAAACAGAAGTCCTATACAGGAAGCTGGGTCATCAGCCACAGATACAGATACCAACAGCCAAGATGATCCAGGTTAGCACTAACAGTAAACTTTAATACATTAGGATCAATTACTTCTATATTTCTAGAGTGCCATAGGCTGTAGAGGGGTCTAGAAACAAGTAAAACACAGATTGTGTAGATCCTTTTTTCATATGGAACATACAGTGGGGGAGGTGGTGTCTATTCTTGGTTTAAAATTCTGTAGCCATATAGCTTTTCTTCTGAGGATGAGACTGACCTGTATTATGGATATCAATTGATGCAAAGATACGAGCTTCAATTGAGAAGTCAATCAATAGTTTAGTAGTGATAAGGGAATTCTGTTCCACTCAGTATGGCAATAACTAACTTTTTTCTGTATTTCTTCAACTTGATGAACTTATTGTAAAAGAAATAAAATGTGATCATGTATTTTCTTTTTGTTCTCTTAGCTGAAACAGCCAGTGTGAGCAGCCTGAATCTGTCTAGTGGACACACAAAGCGTATTGCCTTCCTGTTCGATTCTACTCTCACTGCCTTTTTAATGATGGGAAATCTTTCACCAGTATGTCAAAATTGTTCAATGTATTATGCCAAGAATAAATATGTAGAGCTTTAAAATACTTTGACTTCAATATAATATGGTTGTAATTATTAAAAAAAACCTTGTGTTACTTGTTAAAAAATGTTTTTGCTTAATAAAACTTTACTTACCCATTCCATTCTCAAAGAATTAAGACAGTTTTGTTTTGTTACTCCAGAACTTGAAAAGTCATGCAGTCACTATGTTTGAAGTTGGGAAACTGTCGGATGAGAGTCTTGACAGCTTCTTGGTGGAGCTGGAAAAGGTAATCTGTTTGTTACATGTTTGATCAAATGCTTTTTCAGCACTTGGAAGTGTTTAAAGGGCCAGAAACACCGAGTATTTTCATTGTGTAAAACTGCTTATTTAGCAATACAACGATAAGAACAAGCACCTTATCATACTGAACCTGGTTCAGTTAAATGTTTCTTATTCACAGCATTTATTTCTGTAGTGACTTTCAGGTGCACACTGTGTATGCATATGAATGTGGTGAGTCTGGTGAGCAAAGTGAGTCCGTGAACTACATTTCCCTGAGTCTGTATGTCGACACACCTGCATTAGGGCTTGTTCAATAGAAATCACTTTCTTTTTAGTAAAGTATTAATATTTCTGAAAGTCTGCATGTCATTTTTGTAGGAAAATTTGACCATTATGTCTGGAATGCTTAACCTATCCACCTTTTAAAGATAATTCTAGAAGGACAACTGTAGAATTTTGTAGGAGGACCACTGGCAATTGCTGTATCGTTGTATACCAGTCAGCATGACTGGACATTTAAATCCTTTAACCTAAAGACTGTGTCATAGTTCTGATTTATAGATGTTGTATTTGTGTACTTTTTGACTGTTTGACTAGCATGGCCAAAACTCAATTTTTATTTAACAGCCTCTGCATATGAGCGGCAGGGTTGTTACTCAATTATGAAACTTTAAAATGCCGATTTGTTAATCTTTCCTTTTATGTAATTGTTGCTTGTGGAAACTACCTGCCACTTGTATGCATTTATGTTTGTTTTTTAGGTTCAAAGCACAGGTGAAGGGGAGGCACAGCGGTACTTTGATCATGCGCTTACGCTGAGAAACACAATACTGTTTTTGCGGCATAATAAAGATCTGGGGGCACAAGCTGTACAGCCTGATCAACCTAATAATGGTACTGTGAATACTCTTGAGGAAATCCTTCTAAGTTTGTTTACTTACCTGCTGTGGGCTCAGTTTTCTGATTAAGCTGTTAGTTCAGAAAGCAATTGTTTCCTACTTGTTTAAAAATAGTTTGAAGCCAAAACATCACTTTTCCATCATCCTTTGAGCCTGCATTACTGGCTTTGCCTGTTGAATGACAGATCTGGTTGCCAAAGCTTGGACTTAACATCCAAAGCAATAGATTAAAGCATAATGAAGGCAGGACAAGCTGAACTTGAGGAAGAGATTGGTTTCAAATCTTGTGCTTCTGAAGGCCATATAAAGGAGTCATTGTTTACTCAGAGTTGCTCTGTCAAATGAAACATTTTTCAAGTGGTGAAAGGGAGTGTATTCTTCTAATGGGGGTAGATATTTTTTTTAGATGTTTCTTACTTCCTTAGTATCTCTGCTTATTTCCTGGGCTCAGTTAGTTGGTGAGAAGCAAGCTGTAGTTCTGCCAGACAACCCTGTATGAATGAAACTGCTAAAGTTATGTACAGTTTTATTAAAATTCACCCCAATAATTCAAAACTTAATTGTGGAAAATGTTGTATTTCATGGCTTAGCAGGGGAGAATGGAAAATCTGAAATAATATCTTGGGTTGTGTGTTCAATGCTAAGTGATAATTTAAGAATCTTACACTTTCCACATAGGGTTTCCATTGGACCTCTTACGATGTGAGAGTTTGCTCGGCTTGGATCCAGCTACGTGCAGCAGAGTTCTCAACAAAAATTATACTTTGCTGGTTTCCATGGCACCACTTACCAATGAAATTCGACCTATTAGCAGCTGTACACCCCAGGTGAAAAAAATACGGGGGGTTTCCTCCCCAGTATCTAGTAATGTGGTATCTTAACAGCTTTGTTTTGGATACATCTGTGAGATGTCCCTTTCAAAGTAACCCAAGTACTGGCATGTAGAATAGTATAGCAATTAATCTAAAAGTGTTTAGTGAGGGGAAAACTCAAGTATTCACATTTGTTTTATTTATTTACCTGTTCAATTTACCTGTTCAGGTAGAGTCAATGACAGATACTTTGTTCTTGAATTTGTAGTCATAGAAAATACTATCACCTTTCTGTAAAGTCTTGCAATACTGGACTAAATACCTAGAATATTAGTAGCAGAGTAATACATTTGAACTCCTGTGCTGCAAAACTAGATTTATATTTCTTTAAAACTGTTGATTCATAAATGATAGCTGTACGTAAAACAGTTGCAATGTTGAGTTCTTCCTAATTTCTTGAATAACCTCTCTTCAGCATATTGGACCTGCAATACCAGAAGTCAGTTCAGTTTGGTTCAAACTGTATATTTACCATATAACTGGACAAGGACCACCTTCTCTGTTGCTCTCTAAAGGAACACGTCTTCGAAAACTTCCAGACATTTTTCAGGTATGGTATTCATGGATTTATTTTTCCTCCCTTCTCCAAATGTTTTAAAGATACTCTGTACACTATTTAGGGATGGCAGTTATGTCTCCTTGTCACAATGTCACTCCAGTGTATTTATGCCACCCCTTTCAATTTTAATGTAAAATATGCTACTGCAGTCATTGTGAATTTAAGTTTATGAGCCTATCCCTAGAGTGTGTTACAAAGATGTAGAAGACCTATATCAAAAGATAAAAACCTAGTATATTGTGCTTTTTCTAGTATCATGCGAGATAGGACATCTCTGCATATATCTTTCCCTGGTTTAGAAGATGGCTAAGATGATCGCTTTCAGTTTGGCCACTGTAGAAATCTGTGATGGAGGCTTTGAAGTTCTAGGCTGTAATTATCCCATCAGTTTAAATGACGGAATAATAAAGATTGCACTAGGTTAGACAAAAGGCCTTCCTAGCCCAGTAGCCTGTATCTAGCAGTGGCTGGAAGTAGGAGGAACAAACTCAGCATGCAATACTTCTTAAGACCTTTCCAGCCCTCGGCAATGTTCTGGTCTGGAACTTCCTGATATTGCTGTATGTGATATTGCGTATATAGACATTGTGACTGGAATTCTTGTCTCTGCAGTGATCTGTTGCTCTCCTGAATTCCTTCTAGCCTTGAATCCACCTAACTTCTTAACATCCATACAGTGCTTTGGCAAGGAGTCCTGCAAAACAGTGCAGGTGATAAAAGCATGCCTGAAAGACTTCAGATGCTGCCTTCTCCCATTCTGCCACTTGAGATGCTAATAAGGACAGATGTGCCGCAAAGGAGTACTGTTAGGTGTGTGTATGCTAGGCAACCCTAGGTAGAAGTGGCCATGGCAACTTCTAAACTTGCCTGAACCAAAAATCATTGTACCTATTGACTTTGATTTGAAATACTGCAGATGCTTAGTAGTGTTTAGGTCTTGCTGCTCACAGCGGAATTAATAAAATAATATTGTTCAAATTCATAATTGTAGAGAGGCCTCTACAGTTTGCATCTCATCGCTCTTGAGTAGATGCTTGAGGAGCTAAATATATTAGAACAGTAAGGAGACCTTCAGAGAGAGATGTGCATTCTTTGGGGTACCTACATCAGCAGTCGTCTCTGGCTCTAGGATTTGTAGATGTATTTTCCATTCCTCAAACCTCTTTCATGTGCCCCTTCCCTTTCCAATTTCAAAAATTTGGTAGATTTCGATTTCTAAGACTTACTTTAAGACAACATAGGATTAAGTGAATCAAGGCTTCTAGAGCAGAAGGCGTTTTGTAAGGCTGTGGGTGATGAGCTTGATTCAAACCTTAGTCTGTCATTAGCCTAAACTACCAGTAAATGTATGGATTGTGCACTTTTACTAGTAAAAGGCATTGAGTCTGTAGCCTTGGAAAAGTTCAATACGGATTGAATCTCAGTGTGCTGATAGGTTAGGCTGTCTTGTACTAAATGATCTCACGTTCTGCAGTGTCACAAACTTGCTGGAGCTTTTTTCCTCTGCATGTATATGTGAATGTTTCTCTCCTGCTACTGTTTTGCAGCTTCTTCCTTAGGAACTGTCAAGATATTTCTAGAAATCTTATGAAGGTTCAGGGGAATTCAGTCTTGAAAACTGAGAAACTAGGAAATTATTTCCTAGTCAGTGTTCTTGTTTTCCTGTTTCTCCCCCTTGGATAGGTATTTTGGGGACTGATATACCTTTGTTTCTCTGGTGGTTTTATTTTATCCAGTTTATATTTTGCTTTCAATTTTATGCAGGTTTATTTTCATCTCCTACTTGCTGGGAGGTAGATAGCTCTACAGGAATCGATGACAGATACCTCCTGTTCAAAATAGCATCTTACCTTTGAGATTGGCAAACTTCTGTCTTTACCAGGAATATGAACATGAGTTTGAGAGAGATGAGAACATGAGTATCCTTGGTACAGAGAATAACACTGTAGAGTTGTAGTTAGCTGTTGTGACTTCGTGATTGTAACAATATGCTCATGCCTAACTCTAGTATTTCACTTTATGTGCTTGGATGGTCCATTACTACTGTAAATATTCTTAATTTCTCTCTTCTAGGGTTATGATCGCTTACTAATAACGTCTTGGGGTCACGACCCAGGAGTAGTTCCTACTTCAAATGTGCTCACAATGTTGAATGATGCTTTAACGCATTCTGCTGTTCTAATCCAGGTACAGTGTGCTCTGTATAAATAATGAAAACACAGAATTTTTTTGAGTTAAGCTGCTACATGGTAGAGAACACTAACAATGTAGGAGAGCTACACTTTTGCCAAGAGCTGAAAAATGTTTAACTTCCCTAGCCAATGCTGCTATGATTCAGCCGTGGTTAAGGCATGGGTTTTGAACTGAATGCCTATTACGTATGCATTATTGTATTACAGGCAGATGTAATAGAGTTTTGCTAGCTAAAAATGAGGTGTGGATTTATGAGAGTAGGGATATAGGAAACTGGAATGAAAGTGAAAAGCCCACAAGCTTTTTAGACAGCGGTAGTGTAAAGCAACAGGGAGTAGAAACTGTATTCAAGAAATGGCCTTTTTTTGGGGTGCTTGGTATTTAGCTCTTACAGTAAAGTATGAGCAAAACATGTTTTTTATCACAAACAGCAGAAACAGAGTGGGTTTTTCTATTTGAGAGAAGTAAAATAGCTTCTTCTGTTTCTTCTGTTCAGCTGAACTCTCAGAATGAGTTGTTCAAATAAATAGATATTTAGTATTGTAACAAACATAGTTACACATTCTCAAAGGACCACTTGTGACAGCCTTGACTGCTCAAAAATGTTCTGTACTTAAGGGTGGAAGCTCTGTTTTGCTTCAGGAGCGCTCAGTGAATAGAAAATCAGTTTATAACCAATAATTGGAGAAAAAATCGCTCCTCTTCACTGAAGCTGAACTTTTTTGCGTTCACTCACATACATTTAGGGGGAAGGGTGGGGTATTTTATTAAATTACTTATTTCAGCTTAGTAGGAACTTTAATGTATAAATATCTTGATCTTATTTGTTTCATCACCTTGACTGGTACTCCTTAAAAGGAAGCACAAGTAGGACTAAGCTAAGCTGATGAGTATATATTTTTTTTTTTTTGTTCCTAATTTAATTACTTGATGTTCAGGGGCATGGCATGCATGGAATGGGAGAAACAATGCACATACCTTTCCCATTTGATGAAGCTGAGCAGCAGGGAGGTAACTGATTGTCTTTAACATAATCTTTATACCACCATTTTTAACTCTCTTGCACGTTACCTTGTGCAGTAAGGTTGCAATAAACCTTTTGATACAAATTTTCTTGGACTTACAAGTCAAGTTAGATGAGAAGATTTAAAGAATACTTAAAGGGTTGACAGGTCTGTTCTGAGCTTAGAGATAAAGTCTTCTGCTTTCTATCTTCTCTCTCCTAACTGGAATGTGTTTTCTGGCCTCTTCTTTCCTAGCACAGGTGTAAAGTAGTAACTTCCACAAACACATCTGGATCTTTCTTTGTGTGTACTTGCTTATTAACTAGCAAATATTTAATATATTTAACAGCATAAATAAATCTTCTGTATGTTCTATTCAGCATCTCTTAACTGTAAGACAGGTGAGATGAAAACTGAACAAACTTATCTTGATTAGTAGCACTAGGAACTATTACGGAGGCTTTTTCCCCCAGGAAGAGCTTTGCTAGCAAAATCTCCTATTCCTTCAAAGTCTGCCTAGCTCAACTGATTTTGAAAGGCAGGAATTAACATGTTCTGAAATACGCCTTGATGAGTTAGGGCACAAGCTTTGCATAATTGAGACCATAACCTTCCCACCTGAGAGCTGCCATTAAAGTATGAATTTCCAGATATGAAATCTAAAATTATTTAAGCTACCACTTAGAAAAATCGGGGCCAACTAAAAGCAAAGCTAAACTTTCTAATTTAATTTTCACTAGGTTCAAAATGAGTTATTTTCAACAAAATGAGTTACGTTTGTTCACACTCTGAGATGTCTGTTTTCTTCCAACTTGATGCTAGGTGAAAAATCTTGAAGGCAGAATCTCTAAGTTCTAGCATGAGCAACTCAGTGTTGAAACTCATTGTTAATCTCTAATATTCTATTCTAATTCTTCAGAATTTCAGATATGTGGAACATGTATCTTGTATTGAATTTGCCATAAAAGACACTGGCACTGAAAGAGCTGGACATCTGATTCCTAGCTGAACCTTTCCATCTCTGCTGTCTATATGTGTCTGTGTGTGTGAGAGAGATCATCTTCTGTTTGTATTTTTCTTTTTCCTTGGCTTTTTTACTGTACTATAAAATTCCAATTAGTGCTTGGTGTGGGAAGACTGTGATCACTTAGGTGTTACCCTAGATCTACCAATGTGATCACTAACATGGAGCATAACCAGAGAGAAAAATCCAGATAAAAAAAACTTAGCCTGGCCTAGAGATGAACTTACATGGTTATGGAGGAGGCTTCTTGTAAAATAATGTTGAGTATGTGTTGTTTTTCTACTAGACTTCTCTCGTGTGAACATGGGCATTCATGCGGCTTTAAAAATACTGAGAAGCAAAGTAGACTTGCAGCATTTTTGTGGCTATGTCACTATGTTGAATCCTTCAAGTCGGCACGCTAACAGAAAGCTGAGTGATGCTTCCGATGGGAGAGGTTGGTTACCAATAATTGTCTTTTTTGGCTATGTTCCCTTAATTTCAAATACAGTCATTTTAGCAGAGGTGAGCAAAGGATTAAATTCTTTGGTTTGAAACTCTAAAAATTATAATCCAACACAGATAGGAACCTATTTTGAGTGTAAATCTATTGGCAGTAGGCTTACTTCCTAATTCTTCTTTGTGACTAGATCAGAAATAGCAAATACAGACTGAAAAATCACTGGACTAACAGTCAACAGAAGAAAACCAAAATTTCAAAATATTAAAAGTAAATTATGTCATTTTTATATGCCAGAACTGAATCTTCTGTAAGTGTGCTGAAGATCCTGAAGTTACTCCAATTCTAAAATGAATTGGACCCTATGTTTCTCCATATCCCTTCCTCCAGTTTTCTAGCTGTAAGGTCTTTGGGCAAAGCTTGTGTCATGTTCCTTACATCAGGTGGTAACTAAACTTATATTCACCTACATGTTTATGTAAAAATTACTTTACCTTTAGGAGAGGCTGAACTAGCATCAGGTTCTGATGTAAATGGGAGCACAGAATCATTTGAGATGGTAATAGAAGAAGCCCCAACGGATTCTGCAGTCAAGCAAAGCCTTGAAGGTAAAAACATGGCAAATGGCTTGTACTGAACATTTTCAGTCCACTGGGATACCTTGTTTTTAAGGATCTTAACACGTTGTTTGGTTGTCTGGGACAAGTGCAACACCAACTGTTCTTCCTCTTTAAAATCTGGAATCCCTTAAATCTTTGAGCAGTTCAGTAAATGAACTGTCTTAAAAAGTATGAACTGTCCAGTGGATCCTGCTCAGAGCTAACTGATTTCTGGGGTCAATATTTTTGCTTTGTCTCTTATTAAAATTTGGCTGTCCTTTGGTTTTCTTTCTGTAGTACCCACAACAGAACTGGAATGGGTTCCCCTGGAATTATGCTTTGGCATTCCTCTCTTCAGCTCCGAGTTGAATCAGAAGGTCTGCAGAAAAATTGCCACTCATGGATTATGTAGAAAAGAAAGGTGAGCTGTCATCTGTCAGCTACAGGCTTAACAGTTTGTATGTGTTATGTCCAGAGCTTCTGCAAAAAAACCCACCTACAACTCAATGCCTACTAAAGCAGAACTGGGCTCAGTTTCATGGAGTGCTTAATTCTAGCATGTAAGGTGGTTGCTTTTTGGCTACCAGCTATAATGTGCAATGTAGTAGACTTTAGCTGTGGTAAATTTAAGATTAGGCTGGTTTTGTAGCTTCTGCGGAGAAAAAGTTAATTCTTTGTAGTAAACTGTTTATGAACAGATCAGGAAAAAAGTACATTTGGGTGCCTTCCTACTCATTTCCCCTTTTTAGCCTAGCACAGGCTTTTTCTTTCTTCCGCCTGACTGTTTGGGGCAGGGCTTACTGGCAATGGTTTGATGTAAAATGTGTTTAGCTCTTGTGGAAATTTTCTTTGCTATTGGTATTTTATTTGCTGAGTTAGTCATGGCTTCCGATCAAGGTGTCTTCTGCTTTTTGTTTTTCATTATGAAAGATTACTCTTTCAACAATGGGATTTTTGGGTTTGTTTCTTTTGTGGGTTTTTTTTTTTTTTGTGTGTGTGTGGTTTGTTTTTGTTTTGTTTTTTTCCTGGGGCATGGTTCTGGAGACCAAAAGTAAGGCTGCCTGGAAACATGGCTTAAGGATTTTATTACAGTAGTTGACCTGTTTTTTAACAGTGTGTCGCTAATCTGCTTAAGTCATGTTACCAGACTGTGCTGCATAAGTATGAGACATAATAAAGTCTAATATATTAATTTCTTATGTAAAATAGCATTTTTCAATTGCAGTAATTTCACTTTAGTTAGTGTAAATGTCAGCTAAATGCTATTTTCCCTACCTAGACTCAAGAGCAGATGAGTGGAGCACCTCTTCAGTGATGACTATCAGGCTTTCTGTGTGAAACCTTTTAACTTTGTCACATGATGTTAGGTACTACTAGATTTACTTGTGAGCAAGTTACTATGGTGGTACTTTACTCGTAAAAATTTTTGCATCCTGGACAAAGCTTCTTCTCTTTTGTTTTTGGCAGCCTTCAAAAACTCTTACATTCCAGTAGAAAGCTGTCTCTTCAGGTCCTTAATTTTGTTCATTCATTTCAGGTAAGGAGCAGTAACCCAAATGTAAATCATTCTGATTGGTCTGTCATCCCTCTTTGCCTTTCTACTTGCCATTCTTGGGTGTATGGAAATATACGTGGTTTGTTTTATTTGCTTTTTCTTTGAATGGTAACTGTATTAAAAGCACTATCAACCTCAAATGCTGCTGGTAGCAAAAAGTGAGTACTTCCCTATCCCTTTTCTAATATTATTTGATACTTCTCTCGACTTCCGTGGTTGCATTGTGTAATTAGTTTCATTGTTTTTTTTATGGGGCTTGCACAGTACAGCAGAATTGTTCTTTGCTCCTCCAGTTGTAATGCAGCCTACTCTACTAGTTACTTGATTGATTCTTAGATATGTTAGGGAGATAATACTCCAAACCATGGATGTGCTAATCTTTTGAGATTATCTGCATCTGAAGTCCACTGTGTTCCCTTAGGAAAAAATAAAATACATGAACATGTGTTTCATACCAGTTACTTTTTGTATTTGTCCAAAGATCCTCCAGAACTTGGTGTTGAATGAGTATAGATATGTAAAACTGCATACTCTGGGAGGATTTTTTTAAGAGCATGGAGAGAGAATAGAATAGGGGTCTCGTGTATCAAGCAAGGAGCAGTGCCAGGTCTGTAGCCTTGTATAATTCTGCACGGAAGCGTATGTTAGCAAGGCATGTCCACATTTAACATGGAATCTTCTTAGCTGTGTATGACTTGTGATACTTTTCTCTAAAACCCTTATCTTTTCAGTAAGGTAAGGAACTTGTAGGTTACTTAACCAGGTAGCATTATGGGTGGTGTGATCCTGGAATTGCCTCCTTATGAGAATGGTGGAGATTCCCAGTAGGTCTGAAGCCTCAAAACCATCTGTCAGTCTCAAGTGACTCCTGTCCTAATCTCTTAGATGATCTCTCTGAGATACACTCTCCTTGATGATGATCATAGAGACGGGGGAAAAAAGAAGGTGCTGAAGTGATTCTTAAGCTGAGGAAACCAAACTTCTGGGAAATAAAACTACTCAAAATACAATCAAGTCCGTGCCTTCAAATATGTATACCTCTTAGCACATTATGGGATAAATAGCAGTATGGTAGCTGTCCTGAAGACTTTATAGCTTTACATTCATTTTGCTAGGCCTTTCCTTCAATTTTAAGCCTTAGGCTTCCCTGAAGTTTTCTTTGAAGCCAAGTAATGCATGCACAGATGCAGCTGAGGCAGCTGTACGCTTATTTCATGCTTCCCTTTTGTTTATTCCGTTTTTACTTCCATAACCATTTGGTATTTATTGGGTTAAAGTAACACACTTCAGAAACACTAAGTGTATTTGCAATTTAGATTAGCCTGTCAAATTTAGCTGTTAAATCCTTCATTGTTTGTCTTGTTTTTAAGACACTATTTCTTCCTTTTGCTTTCAGGAAGGTATTTCAACACTGGATCAGCTCCATGATGCTGGTTCTTCCAGTTCACTTTTGCAGCCTATTTCTGCAGATATGGGTGTTCCACTTCCTGCCAAGAATCTCATGTTCAAAGAAGGTGTATTATCTGAATGGAACGGATGGGCCCCTTCCTCAGTTTTTTTCAGCCACACCTAAGGAACAGGCCAAATAGGGATTCTCATGCATTGATCACTAAATGCCTTTCTTCTATTATGGTTAATTCCTAGTGCCAACCACTAAGAAGTGTACTGCTGCTGCAGCATAACCCATGTAAAAGTAGTGTTATAAAAATGTGTCGTGTTGCAGTATTGGGGAAGTGCTTAAACAGTCTAGAACTTGTTACTCATTACTGCATATCTTGCTGCAACAGAGAGCTTTTTAGCTGTCAGCACTATTTTTATCTTGAGACAATCTTTCTTTTGTAACTAAACACGCCCTTTCTAGGCTTTCTGATGATTGTTAAATTTCTATGCTGTCACCACAAAATTGCAATAGTAGTTTTCTATGTTCGTTACTCAGACATAAATTCTGTTTAGTTTTGTACTGTATTACTGAAAGTCTTTCTGTATAAGGAGAGAGATTTGGCTCTTCCTCTGAAAGCTCAGTGATACTATCTGTTTAAAAAAAAAAGTATCATGGTGATATGGGGCATTAAGAATTGTTGAATTCTGTAGTTCAGCTTAACACTGGGGCCTTGACAAATCAGTATGATGGGAAGAGATTTGATGCTCACAGGAGGCTGAGTTAGTGCAGGCTCGAAGGCCTGCTGATGGTTTAAGGCCACTTTGAAGATGTGTGGTGCACTTTCATCTCTGACAGAATTTGATGAGGTGCAGAATTACGGAAGGGCTGGAGTGGTCAGCTCTGTTTGTGTGCTTCTTCATGATAACGGGTTCGTCTTGCTCTTTGTGTGAAACCAGGAGTGTCTGAGACTTGATCACACTGAGTTAGTACCTCATTGTTATTTGAAGCTGGTGATGATTGTTGTGGGAAAACTCCTTATGTCGTAAGTTGAGTTTAAAGTAGACAACTAGACCTGTCCTGTTGGTTAATGTTTGAAAGAAGAGGGCTCTTGATTTTTTCAGTCACTAGCAAAGGAAGACAACAGCAGGGTATGTATAGGCAGAGACTTCTCGGAATCTGTTTTCCTTGAGCCATTAGCTGCTGGTTATAACAAATATTAACAGTGAGCTGTTGCATCTAAAACCATGTTCTGGCTGTATTTATAGGGGATGATTTTTATGTAGCATGATTTCACTTTGTTTATATTAGGCATTAACAACTTCTTGCCAGCTTAAAAAAAAGTCTGTCCTGTTTAGCACACAAGGAGAACAAGAGATGTAGAATGTTAAGACTTTTAACCCAACTGTCTAAAGTACTCTGCCAGCTCTCTTTACTGGAACTGCCTTGTTTTAAAAAGTCATAATTAAAAATGAGACTTAACCATCCTGTCCTTGCTAGCCTACAATACGTAACGGACCAAGAATCTGTGGCACAGATGATGCTGGAAAACAGCAAGGAGAAAAATGGCACCATTTGGGTTTGTATCCTGTTCTGTACGACTAAGAAAAAACAGGACAGAACTTTGAAAAGGACAAATGTACCACGATAAGATAATGCAGTGGCTTCAGTTACAACTGTGAAAATTCCATTCTTTTTCCCTTTGCTTTATATACATTCCTAAAGTGTAAGTGTAGGACTTGCACTCTTAAGAAACAGAGTCTGTAGTACTTCAGTTTGTTCAGTGCTGCTTTCCTACGTCTGTTTTGGTTTTGTATTTTACCAACAGCAGCTGAACTTGCTATTCTGCATATGTTACAGGGTTAGATTCTCTATATAAGGTTAATCACTTAACACTACAGTGACTTTTGTACTGGACGTGCATACTCTCCGTAGCGTGTTTTAAGTTGCCTTATTTCCTTCAAAAGAAATTAAAGAGGAACTGAATGTCAATCTGCTAGAAATGGCAGAGGAAACATCTACTGTGAGAATTGTTGTGTGGAGATTAAGTCAATATCTAGCACTCTAGATGAGCTAAGCAGTAGGTGATGGCTTACACTTTCAGTACTGTAGATGTTACTTTAAGTGCTACAGTGAGCTGTAGTAGATGAGCTAGTTTGCTGTGTTGTATTGAATTTTGCCATGCACTATCTATACTGGTATGTTAAGTGATGATAGTGCGTTGTGTGGAAGTTTGAAATTGGATGAAAATTTCTTGTTCTCACTGCATATTCTTCGGTGTTACTAAGTGAAGGATACCCTTTGTTATTAGGTTGTCTAAAGTAGTTTCTAAATAAAAGTAGCCTGCTCCTCAGAGTTGTTTAATACCCATGAATCTTACAATGAAGAGTGAGAATTCCAGATATGTTGCGGTTTTTTCAAACTCAAGCTACTCTAATTTAGGTGCTTCAACACTAGTTTAGGGGCTTAAATGTTCAGGTCAGCATACCCGAGTTTACTGAATAGATTGCAACCAAAGAAGTCCATAAAATACCTGAAACTCGACTACAGATCCAGTGCTTGGGATGGTCCAGAGGCTTTATTCAAAGTATGGGACTTTTGTTTTAAATGTGGTGTAAAAAGATCTCAAAGATCTTCATACCAAAAGAATCTATTTTATATTGTATTGCAAATAAAGACAAATTAAATAAATTTCTTTTCTTCAGGTAGTTTTATTGACAGTGGGGAAAATCATATGCGTTACACACTGTAAAGCTGTTCTAAGTTTTTGTCTTCAGCAAGATGTTTTTTAAGTTGTGGAAGAGCTGTTGGCTTTGTGCTCTGGCACAACCCTAGTAATACTCAGTCTAGATGGATGTACCTGAAGATGTTCAGGAGCCACTAGAAAGCATGTTGTGTTGTGTTCAGGTTTTTTGATATGACTTATTATTTCACAGTTCTTTTTTTTCTTTTCCCTTGTTCTCAGTTTTTCCTTTATTTTCTTGTTCAGTGTTCCAAATGGTTTGTATTTTGAAGATTTTAAAGTAGGGCTGTAACTGAATACAGTTGCGCTCTTCTAGTGTGACATTGTTAATATTATACATTGAATTGTACAAAGTCTGTGTTCAATTAAATTATTGGCACATGTAACAAATGTTTACAAATAAACTGGTGTAGGTCAAACCACGTGCAGAATCCTTCACATGCAGTAGTTTTCTTCCTGGGCACAGCACTGAAATGTCACTCTCACTGTAGTGCTCAAGACTACCAAGTGTCATCAAAGTATCTTTTTCCCATGTGCATGCAGTTCTTCAGAAATGCAGTTTTATCAATGGAAACACCTTATTTTAGCATAGTTTTCCCCACACCATACGCTTAACCTCTAAGGAGAAGGGAAAGTACAAGAGGATGGTGTACAGCAATCTAAGCCTGTAGTGTTGGGTGTTTGAAGGCACTTGCACATGTGGGGTCTTACCCATTTTCTTTGACTAAAGACATTTTTGACTAGGAACTTGGAAGGAATGAGATCAAAACTGTTATTTGTTTCTTTAAATTAATCCAGGCTAAGGTTTTTCATCTTAGCAGTATAACTGCAGAGAGTCTGACTGTTGGATTACAATATAAGAAAGAAATATAGACCTAGGTGGTGAAAGAAACCTAATAGCATCCTCATTGGGCTTAAATCTTCCTTTATTCGATCTCAGATTTTCTGGAAAATGTGTATGCAACTACCTCTTTTTTCTTTTTTTTTTTTTTTTTTCTTTTTTAATTCCCCTGTCCTTCCTCTTGACCCCAAGTTGTTTTGTTCAGGTCAAATACTCCAAACACGTGCCTCTAGCTTTGTCATCGTGATAGAGCTCAAGGTTCCTTTTGGACCACACATGAAATGTATCTGGTTTTATTGTTCAGCACTTAAAGCTCATATTAATTGCCCCCCCTGCCCCCATCCCCTGGAGCTAAGCCAAGCTTTTTAATGCTTCTGGAAGAGGGCTTTGGGCGACTTTGATTATCAAGGTCACTTGCTTAGGAGCTACTTGGTACAAGGTGCCTTTTGGAAATGGTGAGTTGGGGCTAGGCAGGCTTTGGGAGTTGGTCTTGCGCAGAAACACAAAGTACTTGTGGGGCTGGAACGAGGGATGCGGCTCAGCGTTCTGTCTTGTACACGTGGAGCTGAACGGTGTTGCGTGGTGTGCTTAAGTCTTCCAAACCTGAATCACTGTCTTCAGTAACGGGCTTAAGGGTTGCGGGTAACTCCTTGTATGCTTGATTCTTTTGTTAGGTGATTCTGCACAGCTCGCAAAAGTGAATCAAAAGCATCGCTGTGTGAATAGGATGTCGGAAGCATTAGTTTATGATAGCTTTCATGAATACGGTGTTGGATTCTTGCAAATTAATGGAGACCTATATTTATATAGGTTTAAATTGTCTCTTTACATTGTGGATATATGTCATGTATCTCTAGGCTCCTGCTCTCCATCCTTTGTTTTCCATTCCACCCTCCCAATCAAAGAAAACTATTGTTCCAAGTCTAAGCAGAACTGTGAAAACCTCAAAATAGGTGCACAAGTGACCCGTGTTGTCTCCCAACATTTTTTCTATACTACAGCAATATAATTTCTTACAATTCCTTATTTATTGTCATCTTGTGTTGTCTTACAGACAACACACACCCCAACAAAGGATATAAGGAAACTTTTTTTTTTTTTGGCAATTAAGACAGTGAAGGGCTGGTGCAGTCTCCATCTGTGGAGGTTTTAAAAAACAGACTAGATAAAAAGCCCTGAGCAACCTTACCTGACCTCATGGCTGCCTTTGCTCTGAGCAGATTGGACTGCAGACTGCCTGAAGTCCTTTTCAACCTGAGTTATTCTATGCTTCTGGTCATAAAATGCATGAAGGAATTTTAGACACTTGTTTTTAAGTAGGACAGGGTCAAACGCTAGACAAAATTCAGATTGTGGGTTTGAAGAACACTAGTATAGTGGAACGTACAGCCAGTAATACAACAACAAATTTTCGTAAAACTAGTTCATCACTACTAGCTGCCAGCGTTAGACCAGGATTATGAATGCGGTGTTTGTGTGGTACCAGCTGCATGGAAGCAAACGAACCAGCGACAAGAAAACTTGATGGCAGCAAGAATGTTGGGACTGGAGCCCAGGGCAGCAGCAACAGGTGGAGGACTGAGACCTTGGAGAAGAGGGTGGATGGAGATGGGAGGGTGACGCTGCAGAGAACGGTAGCAAGGAGGCACGTGGCCACAGCAACTTGTAAGTTGTCAAAGTGCTTCCAGGTTCTGTTTTACCTGCTGGTGTCTGGTATGGGGGGATTTACTGCTTTCCTGGTCCAGCAGCACTGAACAGCTTCCGTGGCCTCAAGCTCTGGGTGTGAGTTTTGCTGCTGAGAAACATACATCGCTGCTTGAGCTGTAGCTGTCAAGCCTCAGTTGAGTTTTGATTTCTGTTATATAGGTTAGCGCAGAAAGGTTTTTGTGGTTGTTAATGGGCAGGTAATTTTCTAACCTCAGAGGTGGATGCTTTTTTACTGACTTTTCTGTTTGGGTTTTTTTGCCCCCACATGTGAAAGAGGGGAATACTAATGAACTGGCTGTATCCTTTATTTCTAGGTGTGGTGTGCCTGTAGCAGACATCCCAGCAGGAAAAAAGCACCGTGACAAGCAGAGGGATCTGTTGCAGGGCTTTCATAGGCTGTTCTGTTGTGTCTTCCGAGTTGCTTCTGTGTTGTACGAATCACAGATACTATCACTTGAAAACAGTGGTTTCTGTGTTTGTCTTGTTTCAGCCTATTTGCCATTTTGTTTGTAAATGGTAAGGGTTTAGTTCTGTTATGGTCTATATTGTTATAGGACTTGAACTTGTTTTTCCTGGGCTGTAGCTTTTGCTTGCTTTCCTTCTATAGACAAAAAATCGATCACATTTTCTGCGATGCCTGCTTTCTTGATATTTTCCCGTGGGTTTTTGTGCTGCAGCCTCAGCTTTTTACCTGTGGCTAGCCTACGTGTCCCTCTCAATTGCTTTACGCTGCATTTATTGTACTCGTGCAAAATCTAACCTATCTCTGCTTATCTTTCCTGTTATTAATAATGTTCACTTGTGTTTTTCCTTTTGTAAAGCCTTTGGCAAACTGAAAGCTTTCTTTCATTGCCGTTAATGCATAAAATCCCATATGGGGGTGGGGGGGACCTATGTTATTTTGCTTTCCATCACGGTACACATGGGCTTTCATGCTGAGCCATGAGTCCCCTGCTTATGCCATCTGTTTGAAGGGTAGCATTGCCTACACTGATAGCACTAAATTTCTCCGAGTTACCTGGGCCTTTACTTCCAAGAAGCTGTGGAGTTCGGACATGGATTCTGATTGAATGATTTGTCTTGGCGAGACACTGTTTCGTTGTTTCTTCAATTAGTAAGTGTGCTTCTTCAAAAGCTGCAGGACAGTGGGGTCCCTTGACCTGGGAAGAGAAAGATTTAGAAACAATGGGAAGAATTAAGTCACTTGTCAGGAATGAAATGTTCCGTGTGACATTGATGCTGAGCTTGTGGTGTTTGTAAGCTGTTCTGTAGCATATATAGCCTGTGACGTGTCTAGTGTGTGTATGAGCCGTGAGGTTTAGTAAATAGTCTTGGCCCAGCATTGTTGACTGAAAAGAGTTGTTGCAATAGAAGGAATATATTCAAGTGGGCAACAGAAATGAAAATGGAAAGAAGCAAATGGTGAGAAGGAGGAAGGAATAGTAGTCTAGAAGAAGTGCTGGGGAAGGAGGGTAAGTGTCTGTCTGACCTGTTATATCCTAGAGCTCGCTCTTACAGAGTAGAGGAATGGCAACACCTTCTAATTATAGGTTCTCAGGGGACCATTTCTGCCCCCCAAAAAACAGGGAAGAAGTTAGACACAGAAATGAGCGGTGCCAGGGCTGTAAACAGACTGGGAAGCAGGGAGTAGAAATAGGATTGGAAAGCATTCTTATAGCTTATTTTTCCAGCTCTCTGAGCTCCTTCAAACGATCAGCATGAATTTGCCTGGATTGTATTTTCACCCAGTGTATAAAAACAAAACATGTTTTAAAAATGAGCATGAGGTGTTAATAACTTTTTTTTTTAATTTAAATGAGATCGTGTAGCTGTCATACTCTGAAATCACATGTTTAACTGGACCATACAATGTGATGTAGTAGATTGAGGTTTCTAGACACACAAATGTCTTTCCTCTAGGTGTCAGCACTTCTCTTGTTATCGTCTTGACCTCTAGCAACAGGCAGCATCAGCAAAAAAACAGTGGATTTGTGTGTGTGTGTGTTTTTTTTGTTTTTTTTTTTTTTTTAATTAAAAGTATTATTCAAGTGGATGCTCTTTGCTAGTGAATACTGCTGAAGTATGACAGTTTTATATAACCGACAGGCAGAACTCTCCTTACTGGTTAAAGAGGCTTCAGAAAACAGACTTGGTTAAAATGTTACTTGCAGGATATCATACAGCTGTTTATAAAACTATCTAAATGATAGGCCTAGGCCTTTGGCAAATATTGACATGACAAATGATATTCATCAGTTGTAATGAGCTTGGTGGTTCCGTAAGCGTTGCCATCTATGACAGCATCTCCTAAGTTAAGCATTAGCTCCAGGTTGGCCAAGTTCTGGCTTTTGAAGCAGAGCCAGGGAGCCTCTGAGAGCAGGATGGGGTGTAGGACTTTGTTACTTCTTATGTGCAGCTGGGTCATGTTCGCGTTTGTTCGTCTGCTGCAAACCCAGCAAGGGCAGACTTAGGCTAACTCTGCTTTCCTGGAGGACTGGAGTCCCTCTCTGGAAAGGTGGTTCAGTGCTGAGTGGGACTCAAGTGTCTGAGCAGCCTGGGGAACTGGGGTCTGAGACACCTTAGGAGCAGGAGAAGGAATGTGGTTTAGCTCAGTGCTGTTTATTTATTTATTTTTTTTTTATAACAGGTTTGGAGGGTGGAAGAATGAATTTGAAACATCTATTTAATGCGTAGATAGAAAATCGTTGTGAAGCATCTTCTCTCTTGGATCTGGTGCTCTCTCAGATACCTGGCAAGTCTGACAGTGCTAGCATACAGCCATTTGATTCAGAAATACACTTGGGATTTGTGTTCAGAAGACTACTGAAGCTTGGTTTTGTAGCATTCCTTGTACTTCTTGCTCTGCTTTGATCCTGGATAGCAATTTGTCTAGGCTGTGCCTGTACTTCTGACCTTGTGAATTACTTGGAGAGCTCTTTTTTCCTTGGCATGTGCTTCCAAGGCAGTGTGATAAAGTATTATTAGCTGAATGTCTATGTGTCTGTTTCTGAAGTATTAGTTTATTTGGCTAACAAATCTGATTGTGTTGGCTCATATTCTTCATTAGACCAATATTTCTTCCTAGAGAGCTGATTTTACAACTATGTAGAGTATGTCCCGAGGGGACTGAATAGATGTCAGTGACAACACTGAAGGTTTATCCATGGTAACACGGTGATAATATTTCAGAAGGGGGAAGGAGATACTGCATTTTCACCTCCTCTTTTCAGAGCAGATGCATCTCAAATCCGTTATTAAACAGATGGCAGGATCTGTAATTGGAGTGCTCTGTATGCTTGTCTTCAGGCTAGCTGTACAGGAGGTGAAGGTGCCGTGGGGTACGAGTACAACAAGATAAAATAAAATAGACCCAGTTCCTCTGGACAAGATGGTCTGGAGGTTATGATTTGACTTGAGTTCATGTATTGAAATAGCGAATTTACGTCAAGCCTGCAGACTGAGTTGATTGAGCCAACAGCTCCTGGGGACATCACCAAGCTTGTGAGGAGAGTTGGGCAAAGGCAGCCAGCCTCATGCAAAAACTGTCTCAGCAGCAGCAGAGAGCTTGGCCTTGGCTACACAACATACCCACGAGGCTGTGTAAATACACAAGGTGCCTGAATCTACCTCCATTACGAGTGAGACACACCCAGGTCGATCAGCTTGTGCCAAAGCAGAAGCCTGCGAGCAGCTGCATGTGGGCACCTTCTCTGCACCTTTGTGTAAACTTGCGCTTTAGACCAGCAAAAGTGGAACTGGCAGGGACTTTTTTGATGAGCAGTCCTGGGCAGAAAGTGCTGATTTGCTGAAAGGGAGCTTCATGGGCCCAAGATGCCTGTGTATGTGCAATCCACCCTTTTTTTCCCCCTGTAGCAGAGGTATGTCTATAATTGTGTATATATACATAGAGGTATGTATATAATTCATATAAATAGCTGCATGTAATGGAAAGAAACCCTATAGCCCACAATTAGGAAAAAAAAAAAATATTAAGCATCCCATGTAGAAGAACTGTTATGCTCTGAGTTGGGTAGAACAGCTGCTTTCTGTATCAAGGGAGTAATATAAATACTGCTTTCTTAGGATGCAGAACAAACCGTTACTTCTTTCATAAACTGATTTTTAACTCCCAGCCAGTGGTACCACTGTGCTGCTGATACTGGAAAAGTACCAATTGCTGCCTGGCAGGGTTTTAATAGGATGCAAACAGGCAGGGCTTCTGCAATCCAACAGAGAGCAGTCTTGCATTTAAAAAAATGAGACAGTAATCTATTGCACAGAAGTACTGTTGTACCTGCTCCTTCTCAGTTAGGAGTAGAGCAGCTACCCAGAAGCTCTTGATTTTAGAAAAATAGGTTTTTCTGAACAGGCCTTCTCCCCTTGTATCCCTGTTCCTGGTTGAATCTCCATCTGCAGAGGGTGGATGAGCTTGTTGTGAGGGTACCAAGTTTCTGGCTTGGCTTCCTGCCTTTCCTTTGTCTTTGTGAGTGCTGCAGGGCACAAGTGGCTTCTTGACGTGTGCTGGTGCAGGGTCCCTACCCCGGGGGACGTGTCAGAGTGGTGTGCCTGGCTGTCTGCAAGCCACGTCCCCGCTTGGCTGACTGCCTTTTCTCAAAGACGATGAGTTTGTGCTGTTCAAACAGCCCAGCTGCCAACCTCTTCATGCTTGCTTGCAGTCAGCATGCATGCATCCATGGGGCAAAAACCATCGCTCCCTTTGCGCTTAAAAGCAACCCCTGGACCACTTCAGCAATGCAGCCCAAGCAGATGCCCCTAAAGCAGTTTCATCCCTGTGTCCAACCCCTTTGGACCATCCTGCATTAGCAAAGCACGGCTGGATTCCCTGCGGCTCTCGCAGTGGGGTGGGTGGGGGGTGGCTCGTTGCACACCCAAGGTGGTGGTGGCACAGCGTGAGGGATTATTTTATGTCATTTGTAGGCAGGTGTCCCCCAGGCTCCGCGTTATGCTTTGCTTTTGTGGGCCAACAGTCAGATGTACAGTCAGGTAATACTTTGTGTGAGGAGGGAAGGAGAGAGAGGAAGAAATGATTCTTAGTGTATAGTTCTTGTTAGACGCTAAGAAAAAAAAAACTTAAAGATTTTTAATGCTCTTAATAGATTTCCATTTGCTTGAATAGAGAAGAGCTCAGGTGGATTTCTTAAAATATTTAGAGGGTAAGTTTAGTTTGATTAAAGCCTATATGGTCTGCCACTGAAGAAAAGTTGCTATAATGGAAAAAAATCTCCTGAGATAATTAGTCTGTGCTGAGATCAATTAGCAGCGCTGGTGGGATGATTCAAAGGAAGGAGCCTGACCCTGGAGTACCTCTGGGCTCTTAGCAGGGCTGTGGGGGAAGAAGAGGAGAAATAGATGGTACCATGCGACTGAGAGAGCTCACAGGAATTTTATTGCTATTGCTCCTGCTTTGCTGTACCAGGACTGCTGGGCTAGGATTGCTCTTGCAGATTTTTCCATTCTATTTCCTCTGGCTCTGCTGTCAAACCCACAATAGTGACATTGCTTCATGTCACTATTCCAGCATCTAACAGCTCCTTGGGAAGGGTTTTTCCCTATGACAGAGCCGTGCTGTGTCTTCCTGCCTTTACCTTGCTGCACACCTCCCCTTCCCACTCGCAGCACCTTTGACAAGCTGGATGAGAAGACATGGTGATGAAATGTGTCCCAACCTGCTCCTGAACATCTCAAGAGTCCTGTCATCTCAGATGACTTCAGAAAGGTCTGTGCAGGGATGGGAGGCCACTGAGGTACCAGTGAGAGGGCTCTGATAGAGCTGTACTGTCTGCAAGAAGAAACTGAAGTTTCTGCAAGAAGAAACTGAAGTTTCTGCAAGAAGTCTCCTGAAGGTATGCAGTGATGACAGTCTTTCAGAGCTGCCAAGTTGTATGTAGCTGTTACATTGGAAAGGATTGCTCCGTGCATGAGAAAAATGAAGACCTATATTGGCAGAAGCCTTGCAAAGTGTTAGAAGACATGGAGGGTTACATGTGGGGGAAAAAAATGCAGCAAGCTTTTTTTTTTTTTTTTTTTTTTAATGCTGTGGACTTCTTTGAACTTGCATTGTGTTTGTGTCACTGAAATACATCTTTTCAATCATAAGTGCTATAAAGTTTAATTTTTCTAGAGCAGGGAGTTGAATGGCATCTCAGGAAGAGAGTAATTACGCTTCAAAGCTGAGACATCATTTGGAATAGGGTTATTTTTAATCTGGGATTAGGTGACCCCATGGGGTTATACTGGTGTATCTGAGCTGCCTGAATGCTCTGCTGTAGTATTGCTTGCCCCTACCTCTGCCCTCGTGTGGTTTTGCATGTTTCACCTGCTTAAAGTTTGCTTTGTGATGTTACAGTCCCTGGGGTTTAAAAGTAGGAGCTAATTTAATAGCAAGCTTCAAACTGCTGAGTAAATTTTACATGCGCATGAAGGGAAAAATGACAGAAAATCTTCAAATGCTTAAAAGTAGTCATCAGATCAGCTTACCCATCGAATAAGGTCGTTTTTTTTAATCACCATATATGTCTGGTAAAGACTGTAGCTATCCTGTGGGGTCAGGCTTAGCTTGGATAGAAAAAAAAAAAAAATTTTGCAGAACTGGGCTCCTACCTCCAAACTAGTTTTGACTTTTGCAGATAAATTTATTGGCATATGGGATGCAACCAGCCCTTTCTGCCTCCTGTCCCCTGTTCCTCAGCAAATTTCTGCCCTGGGGAGCTCTTGCAGAGGTTGGACAAAGCAAAGCTGCTCTGCAGGGGCCCTTCTCTGTGCAGAAACTTGTCCAGCCCAGCAGATTGCAGTCTGATTTAAGGGATTATTAAGAAGGTGGCTTCAGCTCCTGAGATCACGTGGTTTATAAATCAAAGCAGTGGGGTGGCTGAAGTGGTGGCCAGCTGGGGCTTGGTGGCAGTGGCTTTGTGGATGTCGTGGCCACAGTTGACTGCCACGGTTGAGATGTGCAGAGGCTGTGCATGTTTCTGTTCTCGTTCATTTTTTTACAGTCTTTTCTTTTAAAAATGTTTAGAGGAGAAGGGGAGGGAATGGTCTATGACACTGCAGTGTCCCTGGATATCACTTCCCACTTGGGAACATTACATGAGAGTTTTGGCTTTTTATAGCCGCTCCAGTGAGCCAGTTTGCTGTCTTCGCTTCTCAGAACCCAACACGTGTACAGCTGTGGGATGAAGAGGTTTCATCTTGTGTTTAATCAAAAGCCTAGCAGAAATTGTAAATCCCCGTTCTGAGCACGGTTCACGTATATTTAAAAGGTCCACTGCGAGGATGTATACATCTTGTCTCCTTGCTGTGATCCTGTAGCCAGATACCTCATGGTCCCCTGGTTTCAAAATCCAGTCCCGGGAAAGTGCTTTCTCGAATTATCCAGAGCTATAATGTGTTTACAGGCTTGTCGCACTTTACCCTGACAAAATGGTCAAAATTTGCATTTGTGGAGCGCTGTGCAATTCTGTTCTGCCCTGATGTGAATTATTGGCACTGGTGGTTTGTACTGGGGTTGAATTAGATTCATTTGCTAACTTACTGCTTTGCAGGACGATGAAACCAGAGTGGATTTATTTTTTCCTGTGGTAGGTGCGGGGTGAGCTCTGCTTCTTGCTGCCTTTGGAAACATCATGCTTTAGAGCAACTGTGGGAAACAATTGAAAGCAAATTTACTTGCAGCCAATCAGTTTGAAAAGGCTGTGGAAACTGATGCTGGTTATTTTCAGGACGAAAGGTGTTGCCACCAACTGTAGCATGAATTTCTTTGTCTTGGGCTTTCTAAAAGAAGCTCTGCCAAGGTTGAGCAGGGGTATAAGCAACATGGGTGTAAAAAGGAGGGGTGACACACATCTGATGTATAGTTTGTAGGAATGTGGAGCTTCTCCCTGATGTCCCCAAGACCTTGCAGTACTTGTTTTATCTCAGCAGACTGAGGTGCTTTAGGAGGAGGAGTGTCCTTCCCTGGGAGGGCACTTCTGTATGGTGTCAGGGTGTCAGACCTGGCTCCAGGTGAGAGGCTGAGTACCGTGTCTGTAGCCTGGGACCACAGGGAGCTGAGGGAGAAGGTGGTGGCATTTTTTGCAGCCCCTCTTTGCCCCCTGCTACTTACACGGAGCACAGAAGCTCAGCTTCTGACGCCAGTGCTGCTGCTGGCTCCCACCAGGCCTTTGCCAGTTGCTTCCCTGCCTCTTTTCTTGTCAGCGAGGTGCAGATCCAATATCGCCTGCCTCGCCAGGGGGCCATGAGAACTTGCTGCTATCATCTCTGCAAAATCTCTCGTGGAGGAGATGGGTGCTGCGAGAGCGTTTCTGTTGCCGCAAGTGCAGTGGAGGGAGCCCGGCTGAATGCGGTGCACGCTTGTGCTTCCCGGCACAGCTGGTGCCTGCCGGGTCCTTGCACTGGCTGTGCTGAGCTCCCTTCTGCCAGGGTTAAGCTGGAGGAAAGCCGCTGGCTTAAATCTGGCTTATCTTAGGTCTTTGTGATTTCCCCAGCAGGTTCAGTTTCCTTCCTTCAGAGGACTTCAGTAAGGCAGCGTGTGGGGAGGCTGGGCTGGAAGGCTTAGCAGCGTGCCTGAGCACCCTGATGTATTTAATATGCCAATCTAATATGCTTAATGCGCAGCTCATGAGGACTAGCTGGGGTTAGGTGCATCTCCAGCCTGAGGACAACTAGCCAGGTGACTGTAGTGTTCTTGCACCCTGTTGGTCAGTTGGTCTTATATTGCCTGACTGATAAACTGTCACGGCATCGTGGAAGCAACATACACTGCCCTTTGCAGGTGCTTTCTCGTTTTGTCACCCGCGAGCTACTTTGCTTTTTAATGTAGCCGTGCACTTCCCAGTTATGATTGTGGAAGGCAACGCAGCTATACAGTTCGTTAACCCAATCTTTCTGCATCTCTGTCGTGTTACTCATGAGCTACAGTGGGATGAAAGAAAAAAACCCAGAAAATGATTGGCTTTGGATATTTAGAAATCGGAGGGATTTGGTGGTTGTCCCTGGGATGCCCCCGTTCCCATATGTACAGACCAGGGAGCAGCGTGTT
Organism: Falco rusticolus; assembly: GCF_015220075.1. Taxonomy (NCBI): domain Eukaryota; kingdom Metazoa; phylum Chordata; class Aves; order Falconiformes; family Falconidae; genus Falco; species Falco rusticolus. The sequence goes on along the minus strand of NC_051189.1, from coordinate 17,526,758 downwards.
CTTGAATTTCTTAGCAGCACCTATAGCTGTCTGTGTCCAACCCTGATCTAGCTGCTAACATTTCGATGGGTAATGAATACAGTCACCAGGATCCCAGTAGGCTTTTTCTCCACTTCTCCAAACATATCTAAATTTTCCTGTAATGGTGAATCCATCATGCTAATTACAGCTATGGAGAAAGGTTAGCCCTGTCTGCCAACAGCTCATCTGCATTGCTGAGGCACAGGTCAGACTTGGGAAGGATTTATTTCTGTTGCAGGTTTTTATTTAATCCCAGTAGTAGTTCTGGGCTTTATTATTATAGCAGCACAGGCATCCTCCGTTAATTCATGTTGTATTGCTGTGCCTGTCACACGTGGGCTGCAGACTTTGGTGCTCAGAGGCTTCTCGGGCTGCGTGAGGCTGCATACGGATGGGTGATGTGGGGAGTGGGCTGAGGGTGGGGATTGCAGTTCTGGGGGAAGGAAAGAATGCTTAAACCAAGTGAAAATGGATGAAGGTCTCCTGGGATTTGGGACATCTTATTAATATTCAGAAATAGAGCTTATAGCTTCAAAAATTACCGAATTATGCTGTGCATCGTCGTTTTTGCAGACATCTTTGCCCTAAGTGGGACGAAAGAGAATGACTGTGACTGCACTGTCATTTTATTTGTAAACAGAAATAGGTAGGCCATCAGTGACTTTGCTGTAGGCAGTATAGGTACCTCCTTATTAAATAACTAAAAAAAAATACGGCCCCTGAAGGCTGCATTTCTAAGGAATTCTAACAGCTTCAGAAAGGCCTTGCAGCTGGCACTGTGATGTTTGTGTGATACCTGCAGAACACAGGGTTGATGCTCTAGAAGCGATGGAGACCTTTTTCTCTTGACTTACCCCTTGCCTGGGTTACCGCCGGGGCTCTTGCCAGGGCTGGAGTCAGCAGAAGGTCAAACGCGGGTGAATGGAGGCAGATGCCTCAGGAGATGTTCCAGCTTTGTGCTGCCTCTGTACTGGGCTGTGTCTAAAAAGCAGTGAACCCTAAAGGAATGGATATGCTGTAGCTTGGCCGCTTAGGCTGAACTTAGAACTTTAATTGCCCAGAAAGCTTATAGAAGGTTGTTCTGCGTCCTTCATGACAGGGACAGCCCCATTTTTGCTGGGAAGAGCTCCTACACAATGTTGCCTGCTGCTGCCTAGGTGTCTAATGGATAATTGTGTATGAAGCTGGTAGGGAAATTGTGTATGTATCTGTGTAACTTGCATATAAAGTGCCACATATGTGTTGCTTTCTTCTATATCCTCTTTCCCTGCTCTGAAACGTGTCCCCTGTCAAATGGCTCTGGAGGAAGTGCTTGGACTGGTGAGTCTCCATGTGTGAAATGCAGAAAAGCCTCCTACCTTATCACCCTGCCACAGACCCTCCCAGGGGGATCCGCACCATCCACTTCCATCAGATACGTTTGAGAGACAGACCTTAAATATATAAATTCATAGCAAAAATTCTTCTTTGTCCCGATAATAAGTTGATTAAAACTCCTATACTGAAATGCTGAAGAGCAAAGAAGAAACCTGTGACAACAGCCCAACTCTCTGTGCTGTGCTGCCTCATTTCAAGGCAGATGGTAGCAAATTCTCATGAAGTGACTAAAATTGGCCAAAGTGAACAAAAGTCATTGTTCCACGTGTTGTCGAAGATGCAGCATTCAAGTGTCCAGCGAGCATGAGTCTTCCCAACCTAAAAAAAGTGGTAAACTACGAGGAAGCTATGTTGTGGGATTTTTGCGTTTGATTGTAGAAGCAGCCGTTTATGCTCAGGTCATGGGCCAGGACTAAGTTTTCTAAAACATGAATGTGATAATTGAGCACAGTCAATGGCTCCAGGAGGGAACCCTGAAGTACTTGTTATTTGTGGCACCAATTATGCAGCAAGACAACTTCCTGAATATGTCACTTTCAGCAATTAAAAAATGGTTATTTTTATCACAAATGGCAAAAGCAATAAAACATCAGTGCACAGTCCAGATCTGGCTCTTAATTTCAAAGGACACAAATTATTTTAAGGAAACAGAGGGCTGACTTTTGCAGGAGAAGCTAACCTTTTCTTCCCCATATTCCCTGGAACTTTCTGTTGCAAATTCTTTAAATACTTTGCACAGTCAATTAAAACTTGTTATAACAATATATGATGGTTCGGCCCGGTGCAGCAAAACTCACAACTGGGCATTTTGCAGAGTGTGACTAAGGGCATGAAACATGGGATTATGCTTGGTTTGAAGGTCACGTATGTGATGCTCCATCTTGCTGGGTTTGAGTTTATGATGGCATCACTCAGCACAGGTGACATTTTCCATGTATTATGCTGGCTGCCTGCAGTGCTAGGTAAACCTTGTAAGTAGAAGGCTGCTGGTCTGATTTCTGCTTGATTTTAGTGTCTTGCTCCTTTATCAAAAACCATTTTGGGCCAAGAACGTGAGGCTGGAAGAGAGGGAGAGTGCTGCTGGGCATGGTGATATGCACTCCTGTGACCTGGCATCTTTCTGCGCAGCAGAGCACTGAGAGCATTTTTGGTTAAAGTTAGTGAAGTTACGGTCCGTGACATAGTTGCTCTTGGCCACGCTGACAGTGTAATACAAGCATCTCAGGCAAAGGTGAGCAGAAGATGAAGCATCAGTGATGCTGTGAACACTGGGGGGGACATGCTGCTCCGATACAGCAATAAGTACAGAGGCAGCATTAATATTGTCAGAAATGTGTTGGGTTTCTGTGGTTGTCCAAGACTTGCAAGTGATGTTGCCTCAGGATCAGGTGGCAAATTTAACCTCATCCATGTTGCGGTACAGAAGGGCAGACCTGTGAGGTTCCTGAGCGGCACAGCTGAGATGTCTGTATTTCAATTAGGATGAAGGAAGAAACAAGTGAGAAGTTGCAAAGATATCTGTGTGACATTCTTAAAATGGCAGGTCAGGGAGACAGACACACTTTTGAATGGCTGTGGCTGAAAGCACTCGAGAAGGCAGCAGGAGGTTACCGAAACCGAGCTGAGGTTCTCCAGGCTGAACAGCAGCGTGGGGTACTGAAACCGCAAAGCAGGTCTGCGACACTCGTCTGAATGTGGGACCGAGGATACCAGATTCTTAAACAAGATTTTGTCATTGTATTCCAAAGTTTACCATAGTCTCTGCAGACTTCAGCTGAGCTTCACGGCATTTTGCTGTCATATTTAATATTTGCTTTTTTTTTTAACTGTAAAAATTTAACTTCCCAGGGTGTTTTTTGTGAACCTGTACCCAAGTTGATATTTTCATCAGACTATTCTGATGGCAAACTAATGGCAATTAGAACGCAAACCAGATGTGTAGTCATAGTATAACAATTAAAACAAGTATAACAATTAAAACCTATTAGACTGTTGTAGACAGAAGGATTCTGTATGGTTTGTATGGTGATTTTGTGCATGGGAACGTTAACTGTATTACCTGTGTAAGCAGCTCTTGGACGGAGTTACACTTCAGAGAGTGTAATGCAGAAAGGGCTGGAGGCTTTAGTATTTACCTGCAAAAAGAGTGAAGTGACTGTCTTCCCCAAGGTGTTTAGTCCCTGCCGACCACCTGCTGCCACGAAGCTTTGGCTCTGGCGCTGGTGCCGTAGTTCTCTGCAGAGTATTCAAGAGCTGTACAGGGTGCTGGTATTTCTGTAAATGGATTTTAGCTATTTGCTATGAAGAGGTTAAAAAGCCACTGAATTAGACTCTGGAAGAGCTGTTCCTAGTTTTACAGATCATTTGAGCGTGACACTCACTTTTTTCAAAAAGGCAACTACCTGAGATGGAAATCTTAAGAATAATGCAGTTCTTGCATTTTGAACTACAACAAAAAAATCCATATAATGTTTTTAAGTTAGACCCAAAACCTTTCGACTTTTAAAAACATACTGAGTTGCAATTGCAAATCATGCTGGCAGCTTGCTTATGTGGTCGAAGCAGGTATTCACTGCTGGAAATACAGAATTGTGTTTGGGAACATCAGCTGCAGTCAAAGGTCTGTTAGCAATAGTGATACAATTTGCTTCCACTGAGCGCTGAGAAAACCTCTGTGCTGAAAATAGCCTTTCTGAAGTATATTTGCCTACCTGAACGTCATGTCTTGAGCAATGGTGTGGGAAAGGAAAGCTGGTGTGGCAGCTCTGTGGAGGCGCTGAAAGCATGAAGCGGATCTGAAGCCCAGCGTGGGCTGAGCTGCGGCAGTGCTGGGCGCTCTCCCACTTGGACAGCCACCTGGGAAATGATAATTAAACAATCCCCGTGCAGGGCTGCCTCTCTGATGTAGGGGAATTCAGATCCAATGTTATAGCCAGAGAGGGAAGTACACAGCTTTCTGAATTTCACGTGCAGTCAGAAGCGAGGTGTGGCTGATGGCGGGGTGTCTGGCAGGGGGATGGAGATGGCAGCTGGCAGGTTTTCCAGTGGGGATAGGGCTGTTCTTTTGCTTGCCCAGTACAAGCAAGGACAGAGACTGCTCCTCTGTAAGAAATAATATTCTGTGTTTTGTGTTCCTCCCTGGGGGGTGCCACGCATTGCTCTCCAGCTCTTGCTTTGAGCTCAATTCCAGCCTGCACATGCCAAAAACTGCAGTGTAACCAGCCGTGAGCCTGTGCGACTGCCTGCCTTGGGCAAAGATGAGGGAAAAACAACTTCCCTGGGGGGTTTTGGAGGAAAGCACACAAGCATTTCATTAGCCAAGATACTCGTGGCCTCTTGCTGGTGTTAGATGCCCTTTGGATATTTTTAATGTCCTCATGTGAGAGAGAAGCTATGGATGAGACAGAATCATGTACGTGTATCTCTAGTCTGTTTTAATTGTGCTTCCTCCCTTCATAATTCCTTGCTGTGGGAATTGCAGCTGAAAAAGTTTTGTAAGAGAAATGTGGTCGAGACAGTTTGTGCTTAGGAGTATCAGATGTTTCACTTCAGGGTGCTGTGAGCCCTTCTTTGGAAACAAATCTCATGGGGGGGGGTGTGTCTTTGATCATATTTTATTTATTCTGAAATCAGCAGAGTTTCACTTCAGACTCTGAAAACTGGAGTATTTTTTACATCTATACAGCCAGCTATGGAGGAGGAGATTCAGCAGCTGTGCCTTGCACATCTGCTGGCTGTTTACCCCTCGCAGGTGTGCCCTGTGGACTCTGCTTTTGTCAGCTCTTTACCCTGGGATGAATGCAAATAGCTGGAAAAAATGGATTGTCTGTGTTCTGCCGCTCAAGTTTATCTAGAGAGTTCATCCTCACTTGATTAAAAAGTTTGCAAACCAATCTGCAGTCCTGCGCAAGTAATAGGATGGCAAGAAGATTCATGCCTCCACCAAACTAATTTGTTTTTATCTGTATTCTTTGGAGTGAGTGATAAGTGGTGTTTTCTAGAGAAATGGAGTTAATCTTTCTCAACACAAGGCATAAAACAAAATTAAACAGAAAATTGTTGAGCAGTTTTATCTAAGAAAGGAAAAATCTGGTTATGCTAATAGCAAAGTACTTATTTACAGGGGTATGTTATGGTTTATGATCATCCCTGAAAGAATCATCATACTTTAAAAAAGTTCATGTTGAAGCATCAGCTTCCCAGTCCAAACAAGCCAGTTAAAGCTGAAGACCAGAGCTGAGAAACTCTAAATGACATATTTTTCACAAATAGTTTACCTGTTGAAAAAATGCAAATGGAACAGGCTTTTTTTTTCTGAACTATTTGCTGATTTAATCTAAATATATTCCATTGTGAGATATTTTACCCACATTTAAATTTGAAAAGTAAAAAAAAAAAAAATTATCATGCTAAAATAGGTGTTTCATTCAATCCCAGATGGATCAAGGTTATATTCTTCAGTTCACCAGCAGAACCAAACTGGTCCTCTCCTTTCGGTTGGTGGCACAATGTGTGAGACAGGCACAAGGCAGCCGTGTGTTCCCCAGGATCGGATGGAGACCAGTGCTGGCTGCTCCCCTGCAGAGAGTCCAGACAGGTCTAGAGGTGCAAACACACGTTCCTGCATGGATCTATAGAAGTTGCTGCTTTTTTAAGGGAAAAGGAACAGCATTAAATTTGTGGGGCCGGTTTTCTCTTCTCCAAACCTTTTTGGTTCAAAGTCCTCCCTGGGAGCATCCTTGCAGAGAGGGATGCCCAGCCAGAGCTGCTGCTGTGCCCGTGCCTCACAGAGCAGCAGCCACAAACCCTGATGAGCCGGTGGGAGTTTTATCAGGAAGGCGAAGTGCTAAAGTGAGATTGTAACCATCTGTCAATAGGTTTTTCTGTGGGAGAGATGTAAAGGGCAAAAAGGTTTTCATTCTAGGTAATCCTCAATTTTCTTGACTCGCTGAGCAGCAGTGCTGTGTCTGTGTCTCACCTGGCTGTGATAACTGGAACAGCAAAGCTTCAGAATGAGAAGAACTGGATGAAAATATAAGAACAGAAGTGAGAGGATGTCCTGATTGCAGTGGTCCCTACCAGTCTCTTAGGACTGACTCATTCATCAGCTTCACCATCACATCAATCCCATATATGGCATTGTGGTGGTCAAATAATTCCTTTTATTTTAGAAGAAAAAAGCAGTGGTCCATATCATCACACTGAAGTGAAGAAATGCTTATTTCCTGATTGTGCTGAATGCAAGATTGCTGAAGCACTCCAAAGGCGGTATGGTAACCGCAACGGTGAGATCGCAGGGAGCAACCCAGGTAATGTGATCTGTAGCAATTAAAGAGGTAAAATGTCTTGTCTTTCAAGGTACCAGATTAGTTCCAAAAATACCTTGCAAGTTCTGGTGCCTGGCAGTTTCAAATACAGCTGTGTTTGCATAGTATAGTTTGAAATGGCTCTTAGGCAGAGCCTAAGTGTATTGCTAAATGGACACACAAAATGCACCGTGGCTGGCCTTTATGGCAAATGTTTGGTTAAAGGAATGTTGTTGGGAATGTGCCCGTCTCTGCTGTGGCTGACACTAAGGATTTGTCATTGCAAGTTAGAGGACAAAATGGTTTGATATTTCCAAAGATGAGGGGAGTGGAAATCCATGTGCCTGTCCCTAGTGCTGGTTGCAGTAGTTTTATCCCACTGTCAGCCAAAATGGGGATTTTGTTCCTGCTGTATACTTGAATCAGGGTAAAAAACCCTGGAATGTTATTGAACTTGTCGCTGCAGTCATTGCAGTATAACGGGACAGATCACATAAATGCAAGGTCTAGCTTCAGCCGCTCTGACCTGTACTGACAGGGACCCTTGCAGTCCTGAGTTATTCAGGCAACTGCTGGCAAGATTCAAGGCTGAATTTATCTAAATATCATAAATCCAACAGAGTTTTTAAAACCACAAGAGACCAGCTAACACTGGTCTTCAACCATACATGTCATCTCTGTTCTGCCAAGGAGCTCACTGCTGGGTTTTGGAGGTAGAGAGGCTGCAGTCATTCTGGAAAGAGAGATGTGGGCAGGTAATGGTTTAAGGTTTCCCAAGCCGTGGATTTGCTTTATGGGAACAGCCTGCAGTTAAATACATTTGGACAATTGTGCTGGTGAAGGTGCTCTTAGGAACCAGCCCGAGAGTGAGTGACTCCAGCAGCATGGAAATTGCTATAAACAACAACAACAAAAAAGGATCGTTATATCTTTCTTGCAGGCAAACTGGTTTTGGAAGTAGCTGACCTAAAAATAAAATAGAAAACACTGACACCACCCTTCAAAGTCTTCCAGGGTGCGTTTGCTCTGCCTCCAGCGCCTGACTGCCTGCTCATGTGCTCTGCTGGCATACTGCCTTCCCGGGCTGCCCAAGGCTGGGCCGTCCTGTGCCGTGGCAGCCTAGCACCTGAGGGACAGGGTTGGCAGAGATCCAAGATCTTTTTGTTTTCTACTTTGTTCTGTTTGGAGAACATGTTTGCTGGCTCCGAGATGCAGCCCGGGCTGAGCCCAGTGAGCCTGTGGCGGCTGCATCTTCAGGCTGCACGATGTGTGTGCTGGTTCAGGGAGCCCCTCCCTGGCTGCCCCATGGATATACTATTATTTATATAAAGCAGAAGAACAAGTTCAGGAGAGACCAAGGCTCGTGTTTCCTTTCTCTTTTCATTTTTTCCTAAATTCATAGTGTCATGCTTAGCACATCCAGGCAGGATGCAGAAGACTCACCTCCCTGTTGGGTTTCTGTCAGACAAATTGACCTGGCATTTCCCACGTTTTTATAGAAATAGCTTAGCAGGTGTTGAGTGTCAAGACTTCATCATGGAAAATGTCAATTGCTGTACAGGCACTTTAGAGACATGCCTAGAGTTTTTGGAAATAAATGTAATTTCAGATTAGTGACTGGCTTTCTCCAACCTCTGATAAGTGGATATTTGGCTCTTGAATATATATATATATATATTATGCTCCAAGATATGGCTTAATTTGCAGTGTGTGGCCAGAGCTCTGTGTGTGTTCCTGATGCTGCAGCTGAGTCTCCGTAGCTGTGGTGGAAATGGATCTCTAAGAAATGGGGCAGGAGCTCTGCTGCTGCAGCTTCGGGGGAGAAAGCGAGGGAGCAGGCAGTCCCCAGGCTCTGCTGGCCAGCGGGTTGCAGCTGAGTCTCCGTAGCTGTGGTGGAAATGGATCTCTAAGAAATGGGGCAGGAGCTCTGCTGCTGCAGCTTCGGGGGAGAAAGCGAGGGAGCAGGCAGTCCCCAGGCTCTGCTGGCCAGCGGGTCCTTACTCGGAAAGAAAACAATTAAGTGACAAAGGACTTTGGTTAACCTTCACAAAAAAGCATCGGGCTTTCTTTCCTCCCGTTCTGTTCTGTGTTTGTGTGAAAACATAGTGACAGTTAAACGAGCTTTTTAAATCTTTCATAAAACAGGTTAGCTGTGAAGGCAGAGGAGTTAAAATAGTCTAGCATTTTCCCCACAGACTTGCTCGCAGAGACTGCTACAAATACCAAGGTCTGCAAATCCAGGATTCCTATGTGCAGTTGCTCATTTTTGCACACAGAAATTCCTGTGAGTGGCTGTTTTGAGGGAAAACCCACAGATCCTGAATTTTCTTCTGTTCCATCTGAAAGTCATTTTTTCCCAATCCAGTTCCATCTGAAGTCCATTTTCTCCATTTTTCCAAATGGGGGGAAAAAAAATTATGTAAATGTGACAGTGTTTTTAAGTCCACTGTTTTTTTTCATGAAGGATCAGCTAATTATTTTTAAAGCATCTGAGGAGAGCAGAGGGGAGGCGAGGCAAGGCAGGCTTTTGGGGACAGCTATGAATTTCTTAGATAATCTCATTTCCTGGCTAGAAGTGGTTTGACAGACTACCCCTGGATATGAAGCACTGTATGAGAACAATCCAGGTCTGTGTTTTATGGAGACTTTGGAAAAAACAAAAGCTGTGTGTGCTCAAATGCTGATGTAAGGAGATTATATCAGAGGTGACTGCCAGCTGCATTTCCAGTTTCAGCGATTATCACAGTGCTGCTTGGATTTGTTTTGTACTAATTAAGTTTTAGTATGTCTCAAACTTGTGTTAGTATCTTTTTATTATGTTAATATCTAAATTCAAATTGAAAAGTGTAGCTAGCAGCCTACACATTACCTTCCACAAAACTAATCTGTCTTGAAAAAATGATTTCATGTTTTTTTTCTTGAAAAAAAAATCATATTTTTTGAAATAACAGACAGAAAACTTCTGTCTTCTCTTTCTGTTTTTCTTCCTGTTTATATTCCTAGATGCCTATTTTATCTGGCTTTCAGGTCCCCAGTACAGTGCTTTTTTGCTGCTTAAAATAAAACAATTCCTTTGCAGGCTAACAAATGTGCTTCCAAATCAGGAAGGCAAGTATTTAGCTTCTGTGCTTCACTAACCTGTGCTGATGCTGTGAGCTTTCTGCGTTGAACCTGGCAGTGTTGGCATGTTCAATAGCTAGACATCTCCGCCGTGACTTATGGCAGTGCAGAATAGCAAATATTATCGCTCACTTCATTTTGTGCAGAATAACTGATGGGAAGCAATGCAGCTTTTTATGTGCGTCCTTGTTTAACAAGGGCTATAATTCGTGCAGCATGTGGTTGGTGTGGAAAGACTATTTAATGGACGCATATTTCCCCCCATTTACAAGTCAAACCCTCCTAATAAACAGTGAGTGAAATCACAGGGAGCTTAAGGAGATGCTTCACCTTTCATATGCTCTTTTCTTTGCTGGGTAACAGGCAGCAGCTACATTTTCCTGTCTCTGACAGTCCAGACAAAGCTTGGTGGACTGTTGACTTTAATGTCTCGTGGAGTATTATAAAAGAAGCATAGAAGCGGCTTGTATAAAAAGAATCATCTTCTTTTACCTTTGCCTTTCATGGTTGCTGTATTTTTAGTGTAGTTTGAGGCAGTGATCAGAATGAAGATGTCAGACTCACACTGTGCAACCAGTTCAGCCTGCAGCCAGACTGCACCTTTGGTGTTTGGATTGGGGTGGAGTAGTGCATGCCGTATACAAGCTCCCTTCAGCCCTTGGTTTGGGTTTAAAACTCCGGATTAAAGTCCTGGGGCCAAAATGCTCTTGTCCATTCTCTGAACTCTTAGCATGGAAAAGATGCTGCTGCAAAAAGAGCTTGGACCCACGTTTCAGCCAGCTCTGTGCAGGTGATTAAAGATTACCATCACCAAATGAGAGTACAAAATCATGCGGAGTGTGGATGAACAGGACTCTGGTGGTTATAATTATCCCTGTTCAGGGTCAGGGTGTTGGGTGTCAGGGTCCCCTGGGGTGGGATTTGGGTACTGCAAAGCAAAGGGGCGCTCTCTGTCCCACCTTTGTCCCACCATTCATGAAGCACAGCCTGGGTTGACTGTCCCTTGCTGGCATCTCCAAGGGCTTCGGTGGTGACCTGCCATGGGGGCACGTTCATGCTTCTGGCATTTCCATTTTGCACTGGTATCCTTTGTGACTCAGGATGGAGCTGTGGGTTCCCTCATTCTCTAGAGTGGGAGCTGAGTGGTCTGGGCTTGATCTGTGTGACTTTACCCACCTCCTGTTTTCTTGAGCTCGTATTTTTAGTAAAATAGAATTCTTTCTTCCACCTTGTCATTTTGTAAATCAGTCTTATGTGTGAGTGATATGAAAATGATATGAAAAGCAAAGCCAATGCAGAGAAGGCCATGCCATGGGGCCTATTTATAGGGCAGTGCCCTTCCTGAAGTATGACCTGTTGGCTCAGGTTTTTAAGCTTTTTGGTGCAAGAACTATCCTTCTGCATAGGTCCGAATGAGTCCTAGGACAGTGGCACCCAAATTTTGAGTGGGGTTCTCCAGAAGTGATCACTCTTGCTAAACCAGAGACACTCATGAGCACTTAGCAATGCTGAGGCCATTCAAGGACATGTAAAATATTTGTGTTTGGGCAACAGCGGCAGCATCTTTCTGAGGAAGAGGTTTGAGTGACCAGGAAAAAAGGTGTGAAGTGGAAACGTGGAGCCAGGAGGTACCCACCAGGGGTGAGGCTGGTGAGAGCCACAAAGATGACTGCTTGGTGATATTTGCCAGCCTTGCCACCTCCTTCATGCCCTGATAAGGGAAATGAGTCCATGGAGCCAGAGGAATCATTGTCCTGGTTTTGCATATTCCAATCTGAAGTTGCACCTGAAATCACGGTGGTGTAAATACACATTTGTCAAAAGCACAAGGAAAATTCTCATGGCTGCGGCACTGAAATAACAAGATACTTCCTCAAAGTTAACTGTATGTTTGACATTGACTCAAACTGGTCTGAACACAGTGTACAGGAATGTTGTTACACCAGCCTACTTGGCAGAAACTCCATCTTATAGACAAATTTTATGTTTGCACCTGGCCTACCATTTGATACGTGCTATAGAAGCTGCACCACATAACAGTCTTAATGGGCTGACAATCAAAAGCAAGCCAAGAACTGAAAAATAGCCATTGCAAGGGGGAAAACTCAGTGCCATTGGCAGAGCTTGTAGATGGGAGTTTGCATTACAACTCATTCCCCTTCTCAATGTAATGCCTGAATAACTTGGAATAATTGTGTCACATTATCTGATGTCTTAAGATTGGTTTGCGTGGTATGGGGGAACATTAAAAACTGCAAACCACCCAGCGGTGAAGTGCCCCAACAGGTAAGACTCAGAGTTACTCCTTGATTTCTCAGCCTGTAGGCGGTTTTGCTGTACATGTGGATGGGTCTTTCTCTGCAGCCAAATCATGCTAGAAATGGAGGAGAATATTTAAAAAAAGGCTGGGATTCTCAGGTGATATTGTTCCAACAGCTCAGGCTATTAATAAAAACCAACCAAACAACACCACAACAAAACACAGGAAAAGGGGACTATGATACCTTGCAAAACCTCTAACGGTAAAATCATGATAAAATCAAGGTAAGCCTGGCCATGGAACTACTTGGAAAAGTTTCTGGCTGATCCTGTCAAACTAACGTCCTTGTGCTCTACCCACTAGGAAAAAGCCCTTCCGACTTGCTGCTTTGATATCAGAAAATGCAACATTTGTCCATTACTTTCTTTAACTGAATTAAGCTAGCACTGACTGAGGAGTTTGCAAGAACTAATGAGAGCTGAACACCATCTGGAATGCCTAAATTGGGGTCAAGTTATCAGATGCCCAGAAGTGCCAGTGTAGCTATTTGTGAAGATGTTTGCCATGCCCAAAAATTAACAGAAACATTTAGAAAGCTTATTTGGTTTACAAATTCAATCCTGAACAGATGAATCAAAAGTGGCCAATTTGGAGGCAGGGTCGGTGTTTTCTAGCCCAGGTCAGCTGCACAGTCAGCATGTGGAGCAGAGAGCTGTTCACGGGGGGAACCTTTGCCTCCCTATAAAATCAAATGAGGTGGGGAGTGGCACCTTGTATTTGTAAGTGGGACCACACCTGAGAAGTCTTTATCAACTGTATTGGGAGTTATTTTAGGGACTCTGAATCACAGTGTATGGGGACTGGGCATTTTAGGGACTGTAGTACCTATGCTGGATGCTGAAGAAGCTCTCTGCAGCTGGCCCTCTGCTGTGTTTTGGTTTCTGGAGCTGGTTTGCAGTGGTGTGAGGTATCGGGAAAAGAGACTGCTACCTGTTACTGCTGTAGCGTCCTGTTTAAGGCCTGCCTGCACCTTTGAAGCAAAGCCATATGAAGACAACGCCATTCTGGTCTCATTCTGGTTTGAGACGTCACAGAAGAAAATTAAATAACGCGATAATATAAGAACAGCTTTACAAATTATCCCACAGACATTTATGAAGGCAAAGCAGCGCAGATAAAATACACAAAGCAATTCCAAATCCATTAGCAATGGATGTGCTTAGAAGCCCTGTGTCTATTATGGAAATTTTTGGGCAGGTGTCCATAAATTGATAAAAATGCATACCCCAAGCGATGCTGATGAAGCTGAGGCTGGATCAGTAGTGAGGGAGCTGTGCAAGGCACTGACACGAAGTATTCTCCATAACTATACACACAAAGAAACAAATATGAGGCTGGGAAAATCGGAATTCACGTCAATCTAACTTAACAAGGAGAAGTGATTGTTTCACAAGTGCTTATAGAAGGAATTAAGTCTGTTTAATGCAGTCATTAGGAAAAAGGAGAAAAGTAATTGTGAATGATCAGAGGGCGAGTCTGACTCATGCCAAAATCAAAAGCATTTCAAAGGCATCACTGTATTTGCCTTATCAAGCCTATACTATGGAGTAAGGTCTAAATAAATGAAGAAGCACATGGTGTTACAGATGCAGTAACTCCCTGAGAAGGTCTCCCCTGAAAGGGGAGAAGGCATACAAATAATTCTATGGGCAATGATAACTTTAAAGCAACTTGTTTGTAGAAAATTAGGTTCAGGGGCAACAGAGGAGGGTAAAAAGATGAATTGTGGAAAGGAGAATGAAAAATTACGGTAGGCAATGCTGTATGAGGTGTTAAAGCACAAAACGTTCCCTCATGCATGGCTTGGAAGCTTGCCTAGAGGTGGGATTTGTATTATGGACACTGCTGAGAAAATCCTGTATAAACTTGTTTCTGTTGAAATAAAAAAAGCAAAATAGGCATCTGCTGACATATGAACATGAAAATGTCACCCACAGGTTTTCAGACCCAATTTAAGTAAATAAACTTGTTGTGGGTTAACTAAACCAACAGGGCATATCTATATGGGATACCAAGAAGTGCTGTTGCTAAAGTTTCCTTTCCCTTTTCTAAAGCAACACAGCTATGGAAGAAAGCAAACCAACTTTATTATGTTTTTAACTGCAATTGTGCAGACACAACTTTTTGAATGGTTATTCAGAATTTTATTACAGAGGGAAACCAAACCATCTGCGTCTGAGCTGCATGGGAAGCTGTAAGAATGCAAATGAGGAGAAGAAATGTATTTGATTCGCATGGGAGAAAACTGGCCGTGTAAATTCCGGATTCTCCATGCTGTAAGTAAAAGTGAGAAAGGGATGCATGTGAAGCAGAGACATCTCTGTGTGTGATACCTTCAAACCATTGGGAATTGCTCGTGTAACAGCAGTGGAGGATCCAGGTACAAGCCTTTGTAAATTACATTTGGTTTTGTTAAGTAAATCTAGGGGAGGGATGCGGTTGAAGCTTTGCCTGTGGAGCAGACAGATGCGGTGTCAGTGATCACACACTGCAGGCCAGGTCACTCGTATTTGCATTATGTCCTTTCTACCTGCTGCCAAAATCAAATATTGCAGGACTCTTGGGTGGCGTCAGCTAATACCGTATGGGGAGACTGCATTTGTACCACAGCTACGGTGGCCTAATGTTTTGAGCTTGTTGGGAGTATGTGAACAGGAGCTGCTTAAGGTGTTAGGTATTAGGTATGCCGTCTTTTTATGCCAGTAACTTTTTCTTTCCTGGGCCATGGATGCAAATGTTAAACCTGAACCTGCTGGGAGAGCTCAGGGGGTTTGCCTGGTAGATGTCCACACCTGCATGAGATCTCTAGAAGCGTGTTTGGTCAGCTAAGCTTTCAAAATGCTTCTTTACCTCCATTGACCAGGAGGCTCCAGATGACTAATTCACATGTGAACAGGGAGTCTGCAGACATCTGGAGACAGAAGAGGTGAATCTCACCTCTGTCATCCACGTTACGTGGATCATGACCTAGCAAACTGTATGACTTGCAACACAACTCCCTTCTCAGAGGAAAGAGGAGAGAGAACAGCAGAAGAAAACCAGGAAATTTGGCAGCACGTTCAAGTTCCTCCTTTTATGTTAGAGCTGGCCTGTGCGTGGCTGTATTTTGCACCTATTTTGTTAGATTTGTCGGTAAGGGGGAAAATGGATTGCTTTAAGATGGAGGTAAGCTGGTAAGTGAAGTAAAATGAAAGACAGTGTCTGTGTCTGCAAAAATGACAGTATCCTGGAGACTAATACTGTGTGTGCTTTCAGCAGAATTACAAATATTCCTGCTGGAAAGGCAATCGTGTAGTAAGTGGGTTTGAGTCAGAGAAGATGCCAGTGTTTTAGGAATTGCAGCATGGGCTAGAGTGATAACAGATCTTTGCCATGTTTGTTTCCTGGTGTTTAAGCACAGAGTTAGGGTGAAAAAAATACAAAGCGTTTAAGGCTGTCACATCAGGGAGTCAGAACTATGCCTGAAGCAGCACCATGACTACATAGCACCCACATCTGTGGGTGCTCAGCATCCAGCCTGCAAGGTGCGGAGCACGCACGGTCCCCCTGCAGTCTCTGGGAGCAGACTTTGCCAAGCAGTGCCACCTGCTCCAGCCCATAGATTTCACGGTGGCACAGCCCTTCTCCTTGGCCGTGTCATAACTTGTGCTGGAATGTGGTGCTCAGAGTTTCCTGGGGTGGATGAGAGACCTTCATGCTGCTGAGATGGGTAAGGTGCCACGGTGTACATAGCTACATCACCTGCTTTCACACAGAACTGCCTGTGGATGGAGGAACCCAGCATCCTGGTGGCCACGTGGCTGCCTTGAGGCTTGGGACAGATGCTGCTGTAGGTGCTGGAGAGTGGGACTGTGGAGGACGACAGGATTGTGGTGGTCTCTCTGACCACAGTCACCTTCCACACCAGCTACGACTCATATCCTGCAGCTGTGTGGCAGATGCCTGACTCTCTCTTCGCTGTGCATTTAGAAATAGGGCTGTCTTCCCCTGTGATCAGGCTGTGCTGGTGCTAGTTGAAGGGGGGTGGCCCCTCCTGAAACCCTTGTGGTGGTGGGAGCTGAAGTTTCCTCCCCTCAGAAGGGCTGCAGGGGAGCAGGGGGGATTCAGAGAGAATGGTTTTGATAATCCAAAGGATAGGAAACAGCTGAGAACAACAGAGTTTTGTGACTTTCTGAAGAGGAAAAGATGAGGGAGGGCATGGTAGAAGTCTGTAAAACCCAGAGTGGCCTGGGGAGGGGGTGGACATCTTGTTCACTGCCTCTTCCAATGGGAGAACTCCAGGCCAACCGATTGCACTAAAAGACAGTGTAAACCCAAAAACTGTTTGGTTTAGGCAAGATTTAGGCATCAGGTTTACGCAAGCTGTGGAGCAAGTGGCACTGGGGAGCTGTGGTTGCTAGAGGTGCTGGGGTGAAGTTCTTCTTTCTCTCCCCTACCAATTCAGCTGCTACAGACCAGGAAAACGCATCTCTTCAGCAGGGTTTCTCAGGAGTGTGCCCTGCTGTCATTTCCCAGCAGATATTCTTCTTGCCATAAATGCTGCTACTTCCTACCAACTAATTCAAAGAAGCAGGGCTGCTCCTTTCCTCCCTTTCTCTGGAAGGCTTGAACCTCCAGGAGACCTCATGCCTTGAACAACTTCTAGCATAAGCTTTTTCTGGAGAGAGTGGCCCAGGCTTATGCTTTCCCTAGGCTGTGGCAGGGCAGAGATGGGCTGCAGCCTCCCCAGTATGCTCCAGACTCCACAGCAGCTTCAGTCAGGCAGCATATGCCTCGGGGGGGTTCCTGTTGAGAAAGCAGAGAGAAATGGGCCGTCAAACTTTTACGGTGGGTTGTAATTAATTTGCATGAGAATTCTTCCATTTCAGTGCATGGAAAATGTTTCTATAGTAGCTGAAAATGATCTCTTTTCCAATCATTCTGCATCACTAACCACCTTTTTGGGATTGAATTTATTCATGAGAACCCAGCAACTTTCTCTGAGAAGTCTGAACTGCTAGAGAAGCCAAAGATGATGATCTATTAATTGTGAATTTTAAACCCCTTTGCTTTAAAAACTACTGTATTTGAGAACCTTGTCCTTTGTGCTCTGAATGGAGTAGCTTTACCATTAATGTCTTCTGGTATAAGAACATTACACGGTCCTGTGCTAAGTAGCAGCAGCTGACCTGCTTCATCTGTTCAGCACGGTAGTGATGTGTCTTATGCAAAATGTTTCTACAGTGAGAAACTGTGAACAAGTGTTTCCCACTCATCTTTGCCACCATTCCCCTAATGATTTTAGAGACCCTAAGGCATCCCACCCATTTGTCTTTTCCAAGTACTAGTATCCTATTTTTTGTACTTGTAACTTGTCTGGAAGATACTCCAGATCACCTCAGTCACTCTCCTCTGTCCCCTGCCAGTTTCTACTGTCTTCTTTTGGGTCTGCACAGAATACTAGACTGCACAGAATATTAAAACTAGGTGTATACAGTGGCATAGTACTTTTTGTCACAAAACAAAGAGATGACGGATGCTTCGTCCACAAGAAAGACTCTTAATATATGACCACTGCATAAATAAAATGTCCTTGTAATGAAATCCCCAAGTGAATTTTCACAACAAACCTCTCCTTTGGTCTTTCTTTCCCCTTTCCTCATGTGTATGAGAACCTCTGTCAGCTTTGCATCTGCCTGGGTGGAGCCCTTCTCCCCATTGACTGTTTTCCCATTTCTGTCCATCGATGTGCTTCACTTGGACCGTACTTCTCGGCATTTCAACACACTACGTTATGTTAATCAAACCCCCCCTTGCAAGCGTAATGGCGCTGTTCAAACTAATAGTGATAACCAGATGATGAAAGCTAGCCACACCTTTTGGTTACCCTTATCTAAACTCCCTAACCAACTTGCCTCGTCAGGGCTTGAGGAAATATTAGTGGGTAAACATTTATGAGTCACAGCGGTTTCTGGAAGTCACCTGCCTGAGCAGCAGGGAAGTGCCCGGGCTCACATAATCCCTTGGCCAGGGAGCTCTCCCCAGTCTGTACTGCATTGCTGGAGATGGGTCCTGACAGACCTGCTGTTACCCCCCCCATTGAAACACAACAAAGTTTTCCGTGTTTAATCATCGGGTAGCTGTTTTGGAAAAGTTGCTTGTGTTATTGGTTCTTGAGTTATTAGTCTCAATTTATACCAACCCAAATCCCACTGTTGGAGGATGGAAGAAACCCCCCTGTGGATTTCTAATAGAGTGAATCATTAGATCTCTGCAAAGAGTATTTGCGCTACAACCCCCTGCCCCCAGCCGTTTCTGAGTATGTAGTAACCCTAAGATAGGTGG
Source organism: Falco rusticolus (assembly GCF_015220075.1). Classification (NCBI taxonomy): domain Eukaryota; kingdom Metazoa; phylum Chordata; class Aves; order Falconiformes; family Falconidae; genus Falco; species Falco rusticolus. Next base: position 17,508,290 of record NC_051189.1, on the reverse strand, counting down.
AGTTAACCCTAAGATGGCAGAGGGAAAGCCTGGCATCGACACCCTTTTCCTCTCCCTTTTCTCCCTGCAGATGACAGCCCATCGCCGCAGTTGCTGCTTCTCAGCTCACAGTCCGTGTTTTGCAGCCTCCTTTGGCCCTGGGGTGTTCAGGCGGGTCAGACAGACCTCACTGAACTCCCAGGTGACCTCCTCCAGGGCACTGTGGTGTCTCTCATTTCACTTTCATTTATTTCACTTCCAAACTGAAGCAAACCAAATCAAATTGCTGGCACGGTATTTCTGAGCATGCCTCTCTACACAGAGATTAATGCAGTCAAATCTGTCCACTTTAGAAGTTAATTCAGATTAAGTCCCCTGGCCCTCCTGTGCCGTAGAGCTGTCAGTGGTCTCCCACAGAGCCAAGAGATTGGTAGCTTCCCAGGAATTGGAGAAATAAAAATACCCAGGGTGAGATTAATGTCACTGTATCTTTTAAAGCCCTTTTCCAGCCAGTGCAGAGCAGGGAGGCACAGCTCCTCTGGTGTCCTCCGGACAGTCCTGGAGCACTCAATTGAGGGCAGCTGGTCCCTGATGGATGCCTGGCACCATGCAAGATGATTCTCCCTCCTTAAGATGATGGGTCAGTAGCCTGAATGTGGAGGAAATTACATCACTTCTGAAATGTAACATTCAGTGGCAGCTATAGTATCCACTGATCTAGCTGTGCTCCAGAAAAATGCCCCAAATAATTAAAAAATGAAAGAGTGCAGCACTGTGAAATGGAGACTTTCTTGAATGTGGGAGCTGGATGGATTGAGTTTCACCCAGAATAGCTTGGAATGACTTACAATAAAATTTGAGTTTTCATCTTTTGTTTTATTTGAATCAGTTTTCAGAGCTCAGCCCTGCGGCATTCCTTAAGGAAAACCGGTGGGTCACGCTCAGTTCCCCTAATGTGCTGTTATCACAAGCAAAATTGGAACTGTATAAACACAGGCACCTAGTGCCATTAGAGATGCCAGGGAGCTTACCCATCAACAAGGCCTGGCAAGTATAGGATCCATAGGACTCCCCCATTTCTGGAGCAGTGAAGGGAGACCAAGTGGGATCTCCTGGAGCATGACAGATGGCACTGATTGCCCTTGTTGAAGCAGAGTTGCTCCTTTGAGTCTGTATTTCTGAAGCTGGGTTCTCTCGTGTCTCCAGCTGCTGTCCTGATGAGCATCCACCTAGACATACCTAGAGCCTTTCCTCAGAAAGCTGCTAGAACTACTTTGTCAGGGTAAGCTTATCTTTGGGTGAAGGAATGAAAAAAACAGCTCTCCTGGTACCTTCAGAGGCCACACAGGGAACCTGTGAATCTAGAACAAGTACTTAAGATTGTGGTTTCATCAACATCTGAGCCAACCTGATGGTTCCATCTTCCCTTTTGTCCTTCTTCCTGCTCTCTGCTGTGTGACGGCTCTCCCTTCTTTGCTTCTGGCTCCAGAACCCTTGGTTCCTCCTGCAAGGCAGTTCCAAATTGTCCACTCATTTCTGGTGGGTTAGTGAGTTAAACTGGCTCAGAGCAGTGCTGCTACAGCTGGCCTAAAATACACACCAGGAAAGTGGCTGAGAGCAGAAGAGGGGATTTGTAAAGGGGAGCAATGTCTCCATCCCTTCTTAGTAGCAGTGAGCTGTTAAATTGATTCAGATGGCTGCGTGAAACCCCACCAATGATAAATGTCTAAACTAGGTGGCTTGAATGTGGCCTTGTGTGTTTTCCTTAGCACCTGGAACATCCGTGCTGACTAGCCACATGCTAAACCAACCGTAAACCCTAAAAAATCAAATAAGAACCCAAACTAACCGTCACGATGCAAGACATTCCTCTTGCCAAGAGATCAGGCTTTTCTTTTCTTCCCCATTTGCTCCTCAACGCAATTCTTTGGCAACATGAATTGCAAAGCTACTGAACTGGGTGGCAAAATGACTGCACATGCAATGTACTGCACAGTGAGTCAGGTCTCATTTTTTGTGCTAATTGTATGAATTGCAGCAGTTTGTTTACCCTCTTATATGAATAGTGTTTCTTAATATGTGAAACAGGTTTACTTTTGCAGAACCGTGGAGCACAGTGAAGCATGTACATTTTTTTGATATGCGAGGTCAAATGATCAGCTAGGTAACACTTTCTGTATTTGGTCAGCAGGTTGGTGTTTGATTAGTTTAATGAGGTTAAGCAAGACATTACCTAAAATATGCCTGTGCTTTGTCCCAAAGTTTACATTTGTATTGCTCCAAGGACTGATGGAAATGTTGCATTTGCTGTATCACTGTGATACTGTAGAACATCATTTTTTGTATGAATAACTTTAAAATTATATCCTATGCTTGCAAATACCTCAGGGAAATAAGGAACTAGAATCATTCTCATATTGCAGCTGCATAAGCTGTAGTTCAGAGAGGATGTATGACTTGTGCGGTCACAGTAACATCAACATTACTACAGGGAGCAGGTTTCATCCTCGACCCGTGCTGTAAATCCTGATATACCTGCACACACCATTACCAGTATCAGAATATAGGATCATAGAAGAGGATCACAGGAGGACTGAGCTTGGATTGTCTCTAGTCCAAGCTCCTGCTCAGAGGAGGGTGAGCCATGAGCACAGACCAGGTTGCTCAGGGCTTGATCCAACCAAATTTTGAAAACCTGTGAGGACAGAGGCTGTGCAACCTCACTGAGCAGCTTGTTCTAATGCTGGCTTGTCCTCACTGTGAAAACATTTTTGGGTATATCCAGGACATATAGGGAGCAATATCTGTGAACCCTGGAGGGAACTAAACTCTTGAGCTTTTTCTTGTGCCTATCCACTCCAGTGTTCTCTAATATCTTGGTCCAGCTCCCGTTGTTTTCTTCGGGATATTTGTACACTGGGGAGAGCAGTCTGAACTGGCAAGTCTGGAGAGAGGGTCTGTGCGTGCAGAGAAGGAGCAGAAATTGTATTAGTGCAGCAAATACCTGAACTGAAGCCCAGTGAAAGGAAATGCATACCCCATTTTGGCATTGTTGCACCCCAGAACATCAGGATATTGTGTTTCTGGACAGGTTCAATGAGCCAAAATGCTGCCGTGAGTCGTAAGCTGGTTCCACCTGACCACAGCAGCAGAGCAAACTCCCTGGTGGCAGGAGAAAGAAAAAATGTCTCTGTAAAGAAGCACTATGAGCCAAAACCACAGCGTTTTGCAAGGCTTCACTAAGCAGCTACCTATACTTGCACACTTCAATGCTTTGGGACACCTTATCTAGAATAAGAGTCATGAATACAATTAATTGTTTAAACAGCCCCACCCTACCGTGGCAGATATCGCGGTGGGTTAGGCATAAATGCAGGCAGAATCCCGATGGCAGCTGAGGGAGGATGAGCGGTGTGTCTGGCAGGTGCTGGATGAGTTGCTGAAGGTCAGCTTGACACCACACAACAGGGAAGTGTAGATGGAGGCAAAAAAGCCAAGGTAGTGTCTTTTCTATTTTTCCTCTTCTTTGGCACTTGAAAATGTAAGACAATCTGCAGCCAGAAAAATGAGGTTTAGAAATACTTACAGACTTAGAATTTTAACATTGAAGTGGTTGCGTGGGGGTTTCATTTATGTCAGCAAGTTTATATTAATTACTTATGCTTTAAAAGTCATTAAGGGAACATCATTAATTGTACTAAACTGCAAATGGGAGATGAATGTATCTGGCAAGCACATTTTCATGTGTCTTTAGGGTTTTCTTTTCCTGTCCACTGTTTTTTAGAAGTTTAGTGTCTTCAGGATTACCCTCGTTCACACATGGTGTGCATCAACCCAGCAGTGCAAGTAAGAGAACAGAAATCCCTTGGAGTTCCCTGGTCCAGACTTTGGGGCTCAGATATACAGGAGCGGTTTCTGTGGCCACATCAGCTGGTCTAACGTTGCTGGTGTCTCTCCCTGTAGTTTTGTGATTCTGTCTTGAAGAAGTATGCAGAAACAGCATGCCGTGTTTTGTAGGGAGAGGCATGTATGCTTCGCTTTAACCAGTGAGAACTTCTTTTGATTTCAATAGGATCCATCTAAGGGCAAAATCTGACACTTAAATTTTTTGATGTTCAGGTGCGGCAGCTGGAAATACTCTTATTTTTCTGAAATCAATCCAATTAATGAGTTAAGGATTAGCTCTAATTCGTGAGGTGCTTGTTTTTCATAAAGAAAGGATACTGGCTTTTTGCTGAATGAGAACAGAGGAACATATGGGTGTTTGTGCCTATACGTGTATACATGTATGTATGCATATATCCATGTTTATCTGTATTTTTCTATATTTCTGTTTACAGTAAGAGTATTTAAATAGAATGGCTTGATTATAGTGTGTTTTCTTCTTTCTACCTTCTTTTGCAGTGCAGCTGAGTGTGGTACCGGCAAAGTTTGCCCTGGCTGTAGTAGACCAAACCTAGAACTTTTTCATGGATTTTGTAGCATCTATGCAGACTCAGAGATGTGGAACTGGGACCAAAGCTTGGCCAAAGTGCTTAAGAGGATTTGCCTGAGAATTTACCATAAATTAGTTTATATAAATAGTAAATAAATGGTAGTGGTTAAATTAATTCCACGTAGTGACAGATTTTAATTTGTGCCTGCCCTAAATTCTAGGACAACTGCACAAGGTTTTGTATGTGAAGAGAAAGGCATTTTTTGTTTCAGTAGTTTGCTTTCTTGAATGAAACAGTCTAAGAAAATGTACATAAAATTAATCTAGCATTAGCTCTGGTAGGATTTAGATCAACTTTTCCTTCTGCTGAAATGCATTTCTTCTACTGAGACAGCTGGAGCTTGAATCATTTACTGTTCTAGGGGTCTGATGCAGACAACAGAAATCTTCTCCACCTTCTCCATCAGACGCCTGGGGTGTTGGATTAGTCTCTGCACCACAGAGTTCCCAGACTCAAGGTTTTTAGAGGTGACTCTAAACAGTTTATTAGCTTTGGAAAGTGGTAATTGTTTTTCATGGATTAGATAAATCTCATTTCAGTTGATGTAGTTGAGTTTTAAGAAACCATAGTCATAGCAATGGAAAGCATTGTAAACAAGCAATGCTACAGCTCTTGGGAATTTGAATTATTCACAGGAAAATGTGAAATAGCACAGTGACATGAATCCAATCTTAAAAATATTACTGCTAACTTCTTGTGGGCCATTTGCTTAGGTAGCTCTTTCTGACATCAATAAGTTTTTATTTTGAGGATGCTGAAATATTCAGCATTTGATTCAGTCCGTGGTCTCATTTTCTTAGGTGCTGCCATTGAAACTTCAGAAGTGAACCTGGTCTTTATGGGTAATAAGGAAATATGGGCAGTGTTAGAGCTGACATTCTACTTATTGTCTGATTTTATCTCAGATGCAGTTCTGGGATAGCTCTAGAGAAATAAGTAATTGCTTCAGAGTTTACATCGGCATACCTGGCAGCAGGATTTAATCAATTAAAAATAAATGATGTGACTTGAGCTGTTTATTGAGATGTAAATGGATGGCTTAAAAAAATTGCACAATTATTACAAATGAGACCAACAATCATTTTACAATAGAAAACAAAGCACAGGTGTTCCTGCTTGTGCATACCTCTTCCACCCCAGAGTCTGAATAGTTTGAGGCTGCTGGCGTGCAGCTGTGTTGGAAAGAAACCTGTATCGCAAGGCAGCTCTGGGCTGAGGCAGGCATGGGGAGCTTGGCAGGAAAACCACACATGATGCAGCGAGGAAGGAGCTGGGCCTCCCCTTGGTGAGTTCTGGGTGGCTGCAAGAAGCATCTGACTCTGCTGACACTGCTCCGGAGGAAGGTTTGGGTTTCTCTGTAAGCGCTCAGGGAACTGTAATCCCTCCTTTTTCTACCCTGTGCTGTGGATTGTCATCTGTATCACTGCTGAGGGAAAGGAAATGGAAGCATCCCCTCATGAGCTCCCTGGGGAGCATTTGGCTGTCATCAACCTTGTGCCTAATGGCACAAAGTAGTTCTTGCGTGTGCTTGTGAAATGAACATCTGCCGGGGCTCTAGGGCGCTGGTGTGTCCAGCTGGATCATGATGGCCTTTGGTGTCTTGGTTGCAGTGTTGTAGGTTGACCTCTCCTGGTTTAGTTGGCTATGTGGGAGCATGGGATTTGGATGCATCAGCACCTGCAGTTTGACCCAAGCCAGCATATCCCCAGCTCCCGTGTGTAAAAGTTCTGGCACATGAAAAATTTGAGAGTTCAGATTTAGAGCTCTGAGTATTGGACCATCAGAAAGATGCCTTTAATTCATAGCAAGCTGTGAGCTAAGGATGCAGGTTTTTCTTGCTGGGAAAGGCAAAACCTGTCCTGAGGATTGTATTACCTGTCTGTGTAGAAACAGCTCCTGGTGTTAAGCCTGTAAACACAGCAGGAAATCTCCTGCTGTTGGTTTTGCACATAGATAAAGCGTGGTGGCTTATGAAGCCCCTTAAAGTGCTCTCTCCTGAGAAACAAGTGAACAAAAAAGATCAATGGTACTCTGAAGTGTTTTGAGCAAGTACCTCCAGAACACTTTTTGTCTCAAGGATGCATTAATTGCAGCCTTCTTCCTTCTTCCTCATTACATGCCTTGAATCTTTTTTCCTGGCATTTTCATGGGTCAGGGTGATGTACAGGCGCTGGAGAGCAAGTCTGTGTCTCCAGCAGGTGACCTGGGAAGTCTGGGGCAGCAAGGTCCTGGTTTTACTCTCTGCAGCTGGAGAAAGCTGCCCTGGGAGAAGGGGCTCTCCTGCAGTCCTCTTTCTCCTCAGGAATGTAGGAAATCATCTGTGATCTGCTGTGACCACCAGCAACTTGCTGCACCCACAGTGGCAGTGAACACTTGGGACATCCACTGCCCATGGGGAAACTGCTGCTCTTTGAGTCAAGTCATTCTTCTTCTTCCTGATTCCTTGTTACTTCTTTATTGCTATTTTTTCCCATTTTATTGCCTGTTTGTTGTTTATTATGGAGCTACTTGTAAAAGCTCTGGGAGGCTGGCATTCAGGTCTTGCTCCTAAAGCTGCAAATGGTATCACTGAATAACTTCACCTGGCTAAAATGAACTGTATGGATAGAAAAGGTGGCTGATGTTGAGGTCTTTGGATGGGACTTGGAAAACGTGTTTTGACTCCTGTGTGTAACACCAGCCTTAGATCCTGCCTGCAATGCACACATGCTGCACATGCCTCAGGGAAGTGTTGCTGAATTGGTTCTGATGCAGCTTTTCCCCATTTCCTCTTTCTGTTATATTTTATGTTACTTGTACCAATGTTTGCTTCTGCCTTAAACTCTTTATTACAAGCCCATCAAATAAATAAATACAGTGGGAACCAAGCAGGCATCCCCATTCCTGCAGAAAGCTTGCTACTCACAGGACACAACTTAGCCCTTTTTATCCTCAAAGGATGCCCACGATGACCTGACAGGGCTTCGAAGAGGCTCCACCAGGTGGCATTTGAGGACCAAAACACTGGTGGCACAGGCAGGTTTTGCGGTGTCACTCCATGGACAGGGTGATGGATAATCTCATTTTGGAGAGGCGAGATTTGCTGTCTCCAGCCATGAGCAGAAGCGAACTCGCACCACTGTCTCCCCTTCACTGACCCAGAGAGATGTTGACATCAAGTTACTCCTGTAGAGCTCTTCAGTACAGCTAAACATGTTCATAAAAAGATGAGCTAGCTGTGTTTCACGCAGGGGTCAGTGCAAGGGCAGGGAAGCCCTTACATTTGGGCCTCTCCATTGAAACCGCCTGGACTGTACAAACACATCTTTCCCTCCCCCCGCCTCTTAAAAACATTCTACACAATCCCTCTGTATTTGAAATCTCTCTCTGTCTCATTAAGAAAGTTTGATATATCCCTTTCTGTGTTTTTTTGGTTTTTTTTTACCCTCATGCTTAGACTTGCTACATGAGGGTGAGATTAATATGAAAAAATTTAGGTGTCTCAAGTGTCTAGACTCGCTTCCTAGCTAATGGAGCTGATGGGGAGAAATGGACACTTCTGGTGCCTGATTCATATGGATGCATTTCGGATGTCTACTTGATACTGATTACCTGGGATGACTGACTGGGATGTTGCAATCTACTTCTAGATGTCTGAAGTTAGGTGGGATGAATCTGTCACTGGTATCTAGGTATGTGCAGCCAGGTCCTTGAGTAAAAGCAATCCCATGGATGGGTTTGCCTTTGCCTGAAGCAGGAACAACTCAGACTGTCTTTCCCAGCGTATTTTTTATGTGCATTACAGGGACTTTATCTCTTTCTGCAGTACATAAAACTTCTGGTTGGGCAGGGCCATTTTGGTTGGCAGATCCCCTAGTGTTGAATAACCAGGTGGCTTTTGCTAAATGCGTATCCCAATGTTTACATGTCCCAGCGCCCATTGCTCTCAGTGTATCCTTTAACAGTCCATTGTATTGTTCGATTTTCCTGGAGCCTGGGGAATGATAGGGGATGTGATATACCCACTTGATGACATGTCCTTTGGCCCAGGTGTCTATAAGGTTGTTTCAGAAATGAGTCCTATTGTCTGACTCAAATCTTTCTGGGGTGTCAGGTCACCATAAGACTTGTTTTTCAAGGCCCAGGATAGAGTTCCAAGCAGTGGCATGGGTTGCGGGATATGTTTCCAGCCATCTGGTGGTTGCTTCCACCATTGTAAACATATGGCACTTGCCTTGGTGGGTTTATGGAAGTGCGATATAGTCAATCTGCTAGGCCTTCCCATATTTATATTTTAGCCATTGTCCTCCATACCAGAGAGGTTTTAACCACTTGGTTTGCTTGGTTGCAGCACATGTTTCACATTCATGGATAATTTGTGCAATAGTGTCCATGGCCAAGCCCACCCCTTGATCATGAGCCCATCTATATGTTGCATCTTTTCCCTGGTGGCCTGAGGTGTCATGGGCCCATTGGGCTGGAAATAATTCCCCCTTATGTTGCCAATCCAGATCCACCTGAGCCACTTCAATCTTAGCAGACTGATCCACCTGATGGTTGTTTTGATGTTCTTCAGTCTTGACTCTTGGGTACGTGAACATCTATATGAAGTACTTTTACAACCAGGTTTTCTATCTGAGCAGCAATATCTTGCAATAATTCAGCAGCACAGATGGGTCTGGGGTCTGTGCTACCAGTTGGTCTGGTTCCATTGCTGTAACCACCCCCACAGGGCATTTGCCACCATCCATAAGTAGTATGAAATACTGGCCATTTTTCTTGTTCATGAATGTACAAAGCCAGCTGTACAGCTTTTACCTCTGCAAACTGACTCAATTCACCATCTCCTCCAGCAGTTTCTGCGACTTTTGTGGGACTCCATGTAGCAGCTTTCCACCTTTGATGTGTTCCTACAACACAACAGGACCCACCAGTGACTAGGACATATTGCTTCTCATTTTCTGGTAGTTCACTGTACATTGAGTCCTCTTCAGCATGCGTAACCTCCTCCTGTTGTGATATTCCAAATTTTTTGCCTTCTGGCCAGTCCATGCTCACTTCCAAGATTCCTGGATAACTAGGATTTCCTATTCGAGCTTGTTGTGTGATCACTGTGACCCACTTACTCATGTAGCATCAGTTGCATGAAGTGTAGAAGGGACTCTCCCTTTGAACATCCAGCTCAGCACTGACAGTCAGAGCGCCAAGAAGAGCTGTGCCTCAGTACCAACCACTTCTGAAGCAGCTTGAATCTCTTCATATGCTGCCAATATTTCTTTTTCCATTGGAGTACAGCAGGCCTCAGATCCTCTGTATCCCTGACTCCAAAACCCTAAGGGTTGACCTCTAGTCTCCCCTGATGCTTTCTACCAGAGGCTCCTGGTAGGGCCATTCTCCTCAGCTGCGCTGTAGACCATGTTTTTAACATCTTGTCTTGCCTGGACTGGCCCAAGGGCCACTGCATAAACTATCTCCTGTTTAATTTGTTCAAAGGCTTGTCATTGTTCAGGGCTCCATTTGAAATCATTCTTCTGGGTCATGCAGGTAGAACCACAGGACTGTCCATGGTGTGTTCCCACTATATCCTCTCCCTTGACTAGAGCAATGCTTACTCCTAATAGCTGAGATACTGATCTGTACAGGTGGGGAGCAGGACGTACCTTCTTCGAATTGCTGCAACTCCTGGAACAGTTTTTTGGATAGTTTCTCCACAGTCAAGACGCAGGCCTAATACTTCCTCCATATTGCTGGAGTTGGCCAACCAATTCATCCATCAGTTGTTCCTCTCTGTCTTTCCAGGTCATTACTGCCAATGAGTTGGCATACAATGATGGTGTGCTCCATATAAACTTCTGCCACATGGGTCATGTGCACTTGACTTCATCTGGGTCTTTGGATAACTGCTCATCATCATAAATCAGCTCCATTATAGTTAATTCCCTCAGGTACTGGATACCTCTCTTAATGGTGGTCCACTTACCTATGTAACATACATCATTCTTGAAGAGATATCTTTCTTTCACGCTTGACAGGAGTCATCTCCAGAGGCTGAGGGCTTGGCTTGTGCCCCTTTTCCAATCACTTTGTCAATGCCTCCTTCCCTAGGAAGGGATCCCAACTGTTTGGCTTTCCTACTCTCTTATTCCAGGCTACTGGCCCTGTTATTCCAGCATCAGAGCAGCCAGGTGAGAATGTGCTCTCCTGGGCGATGGCTGCAGTGTTTTCACATATCTCACAGCTCGCTCAGGAAGAGGGATTGTGTTACTGCCTTGTGTATGGGTTCTGCCTCTTCCTCCTCCTGTCCTCGTCATGGCCTTGCTTTGGAGTAGCCTGCCTCATCCACTTCTTCCCTTACCGAGGGAAGAGTTTCTCCCTTTACTAGACAAGCTGACTTTTCGCTTCCAACATTTCTTCTTGTGTGTAGGGGTGACTGATGCTGGCACAGGTTGGTTCTTGGGTTCAGCTACAGTGCTTATCACCGGTGTGAAGTGGCAGCTGTGCCTGTCATGGTGGTTGGAGTAGCTGCAATACCTGTCACTTTGTCACCAGATCCAGAGACCTTCCCTTCCCCTGGAGGGTACTGAATAGTGTTGAACTGGGCTCGTTAGGCACGAGCCAAGCCCAGCACGTTGCAGTGATTTGTGTCGCTCTGGAATTGCCAGGGTGACAGCATACTTCTAAGTATTTTACCAGTTTTTCAGGATTCTGCACTTGTTCAGGGGTGAAGTTCCAAAACACTGGAGGTACCCACTGTTCTAGCTACATGCTGATACTATCTCACACACCCCACCACTCAAAACTCTCCAGAATAAATCTCCGGATGCTGTTCTTAATTAGTTGTTTAACTTTAAACAAGATCTGGAACACATTCAGGAGACATATCAACAGGAACGTGCCAGTCTGAACTTCCCAAGAATATTCAAAATTCTCAAGAGCTATTGTAACTAGCTGGGAGGAGAAGGGGAAAGGGAAGGACAAAAGGAGGTGAAGGAGCAGGGTCTGGGTCTTCAAGGAGGAAAGATGATGTGTGTAATTATTAACAGTTTCCAAGAGATGGCCCCCAAAGTATGGAGATGATGGCAATGCTGAGTACAGATATCAGATTAGTCTCATGACCAGAAATTTTATCAGATCATTAGCTAGTATTACAAATTACAACAAAATGATAACCTTAATCCAGCCCCCAGAGGTGAGAAACAGCACAACAGGGAACATATATAGCAAGTAAGACATCATGCAGCTTTCTGAACAAGCACAACTCTTGAGACCAAATAAACCAACATCATGACCAGTCTATTAAACTAGTACAATGAATCCTTATAACAAATGTGCTCTGGTCAGTCTGTCACTATCTTAACCCTTTGGGCCCCATCTTGGGTGCCAAAGAGGACTGCTGTGGATGAACTAAGCACCACACAGACGCTCACTCACTCTCCCCGCAGTGTAAGGGTAAAAGTGAGAAAAATCACGGGCTGAGATAAGGACAGTTTAATAGGTAAAGTCGCATGCTCAAGTCAAACAAAACAAGGAATTCATTCACCACTTCCCATGGGCAGGCAGGTGTTTGGCCATCCCTAGAAAAGCAGGGCTCCGTCATGCCTAACAGTTACTTGGGAAGACAAACGCCATCACTCCAACCATCCCTTCTTCTTCCTCTCCCAACTTTCTATTGCTCAGCATGTCATGTGGTACGGAATATCCCTTTGGTCACTTGGGGTCAGCTGTTCTGCCTGTGTCCCCTCCCAGCTTCTTGTGCACCCCCAGCCCCCTCGCTGGTGGGGCAGCATGAGAAGCTGAAGAGTCCCTGACCACTGCCTAACAACATCTGAAACATCAGGGTGTTACCAGCGTTATTCTCCTCTTAAATCCAAACCACAGCACTATACAAGCTACTGGGAAGAAAATGAAAGTTATCTCAGCCTAAACCAGGACACCTAGTCTCTGTAGGACAATTTACTTCTCTGTTCCTCGATTTTGCCATCTTTAAAAACGAGTCTATGCTTGCCCTTGAAAAGTGCTCTGAAATCCTCGGAAGAAATGATTTCTAGTTATTGTCAGATAGGTACTTCTGTTGCGTTACTGAGGAATACATTTACAATAAACAAAATGGAAGTGTCTTTTGAAAATGGCTTGTCACAGTAGAAAGGTGGCTGGGTGGGGTTATTCTGATTAATTTTAGGTACTGTGTAGGATCCATGCTGCTTGGTGTCATTGAGGGAAGTATTCCTCCTGAAAACAATTCACATAATGCCAGATAAGCTGTTGCTGTTAAATGCTGTCTGGAGGAGCCTGTCTGTCTCCACTCGTCTGCTAGGAAGATCCTGCCTTATGCACTGCTACTACGGCGTGGAACCCTCCCTTCCTCAACCCCAGCAATGGCCAACACAGTGGGTGACTTTTATTTCAAGTTTGGGGCAATATGCTTTACATGAGCAGCAGTTCTGTTAGGGACTGCAACACAAGAAAAAGCAAATTGACTGTCCTAGGGAAGAAATGTTTTTGAGGCAGTGGGTATGGAAAATGTCTTCAGGGGTGTATTCCTTGAGTAACATGAATACCTTGAGTAATATGAATACCCTCAGCAAGTTTGCAGAAGACACTAAGCTGAGTGTTGTAGTTGATTCACTTGAGGGAAGGCATGCTGCCCAGGTGTAGCTTGACAGGCTGGAGCAGTGGGTCCATGCAAACTTCATGAAGTTCAACAAGACCAAGTGCAAGGTCTTGCACCTGGATTGGGGAAATCCCCAATATCAGTACAGAATGGGGAATGAATGGATCGAGAGCAGCTCTGCAGAGAAAGACTTAAGGGATAATGGTGGATGAAAAATTGGACGTGAGCTGGTAATGTGTGCTTGCAGCCCAGAAAGCCAACCACGTCCTGGACTGAAAAAAGAAGTGTGGCCAGCAGGTGATTCTTCCCCTCTACTGTGCTCTCGTGAGACCCAACCTGAAGCCACCCACCACCACTGCATCCAGCTCTGGGGCTGCCGGTACAAGAAGGACATGGACCTGTTGAAGTGGGTCCAGAGTAGGGTCACAATAATGGTGAGAGGGCTGGAGCACATCTCACGTGAAGAAAAGCTGAGAGAGTTGGGGTTGTGCAGCCTGGAGAAGAGAAGGGTCCAGGGAGACCTTATTGTGGCCTTTCAGTATATAAAGGGCACTTATAAGAAAGATGGAGAAAGACTTTTTACCAGGACTTGTAGTGACAGGACAAAGGGCAACAGTTTTAAACTGAAAGAGGGTAGGTTTAGATTGGGCATAAGGAAGAAAACTTTTATCATGAGGGTGGTGAGGCACTGGCACAAGTCACCCAGAGAAGTTGTGGATGCGCCATCCCTGGAAGTGATCAAGGTGAGGTTAGATGGGGCTTTGAGCAACCTGATCTAGTGAAAGATGTTCCTCCCCATGGCAGGGGGGTTGGACTATGTGATTTTCAAAGGTCCCTTCTAACCCAAACTATGATTCTGTGATTTTATGAACAGAATCACACAGAAGATTAATTATTTCTCTGTATGTTTGTACAGAAGGGTGCATATTAGTCATTCCTCCAACAATCTTTCTTCATACAATAATCTGTATCTTATTTCATGTTTGTGTACTTTTCTTCTTTACCAAATAGTCCCAGTAAAATATGAATGAAATTTGAAGCACAAGGGTTGCAGACCTGATCCTTCACAAGGAGATTCATTCCAAAATTTTATTTGGAGATAGGCTCCTTGCCAAACTACGCAGACAGCTATTTTTGACCAGTCACTTCCATCTCTGGTACTAACAATGCTTATGGCAATTGCTGGAGCTTGGCTATTGGCAAACACCTTGAGAGGTACTGCAGTAACTGAAAGTTCTTAGTTCAACCAAATGTGCTTATTGCTGGCAAAGTGTGAATCATACCCCTGAAACAGCAAACTCCTTTGAGTTGCACCCTGTGTAGGCAGGATGAGTTCAGAGACATTGATGGGAAGCAAATATTGAGACATGAAAATGTTTATTTTAGACACTAGTAGTGCTCTAGCCATTTTATACAGCCTTTGTTTGAACAGCTTCCCTCCAACTCCTGTAAAATGAAGGAGCAATATTGATGAAAGCTGTTACGTTGATGGCTATGATAAAGGTGGAGAGAGGAGATGTTTGGGAAACTTTCAGTCCCTCTCATCTGAAAGGTACAGCTGGCTTTGAATGAAAGGGTGATTTTTTGGAAAGTCTGGGCTGGTGGCACTCTTTCTTTTTACAGGTTTGGATTTTCTGGTAGCAAATGGAAACTGAATTGCTGTAGCACCAGTGAAGACTGATTTCCAGTCCAGTTTAAAGGCATTTGACAGCATCAGTGTGAAGTATGTTGTCCTGATTTCAGCTGGGGTAGAGTTAATTTTCTTCCTTGTAGTTGGCATAGTGCTGTGTTTTGGATTTAGGATGAGAATAATGTTGGTAACACCCTGATGTTTCAGTTGTTGCTGAGCAGTGCTCGCTTTCAGTCAAGGACTTCTCAGCTTGTCAAGCTGCCCTGCCAGCGAGGAGGCTGGGGGTGCACAAGAAGCTGGGAGGGGGCACAGCCAGGAGAGCTGACTCCAGATGGCCCAAAGGATATTCCATACTGTATGACATCATGCTGAACAACAAAACTGGGGTATTTGGCCAGAGGGTGGTGGCCCTGCTGCTCAGGGACTGGCTGGCCATCGGTCAGCGGGTGGTGAGCAATTGCATTGTGCATCACTTGTTTTGTACATTCTTTTATCATTATTATTATCCCTTCCTTTTCTGTCCTATTAAACTGAATTCATCTGAACCTGTGAGTTTTACCTCTTTTCCAGTTCTCTCTCCCATCCCACTGCGGGGGAGTGAGTGAAGGCTGTGTGGTGTTGAGCTGCCTGCCGGGTTAAATCACGGCACACGTGCACTTGTGGCTGGCCATGGCTGCCTTCCTGACCAGCACCTCCAGCGGGTCACCTGGTGCTGAGTGGCAGCAGCCCCCTGTCCTGCTTGTAGCCCTTGGAAGCTCCCTGGGATTTGGCTTGGGCAATAACCTAATGCTCTACAAATAATTGTTCAAGGTGATATTATTTTTTTCTCTCTCTTATGACTAGCTCAGGACTAGAGAAGGAAGAAGTCTATGTGGCCTGAGAGGGTACAGGCTATCCAGACTGAAAATCAAATTACCCTGCAATGATTGCTGTCTGAAGTTGTACACAATTACTGTACCAGCTATATCATAAAATGCTCCTTTTAAACTTGTTACCTGTAGAAAGGCTGAAGGCAGCATCTACTCTTCTAGCTTTCGAAAGTGTAAGTCTGTTATGGGGATAATCCTCTAAAATCACACTGAAGATTAATTTGAAAGTTTTGCAGAACAGGAGGTTGTTCTGGAAGATATCTGAGTGTTCAGCCCTAGCATTTCACAGCCCCACTGAGCCAGAAATAAACAAATTCTTAGCACTTTAAGAGAAGTGGGACATTCATCCTGTTACAAGAAATGTCAGAAACACCTGCTACCTCTTAGCTAGCCTCTTCATCTAGGAGCGTCTTCTACATTCTTCGAGGGCTGTCTTGTTACATATTTAGACTGGGACTAAAGTAGGCACAATAACAACAGATTTTTGATGGAAGGATATATTTAAAAAGGAAAGAGATACAATGTTCGTGATGTAGGATCACAGGGACATGGGAAGTAAAAAAGTGTTGTCAGCACATGCCAAAGCAAAACCCATGACTCTCATACATAGGCAGTTGTAAATAAAAAACTGCATTACATGCTCAAGAATTGGCAGTAGCTTTTGGTAAAGCTCTGGGAGGGCAAGCTACATCCCTTATCCTTCACATCTGTCCATCAGGGTCCTTGCGTGTGCCCAACGGGTATCTCGCTGCTGGACCTCTGTACTTCTCTTGGCAAGGTAAGCTACATCCTTTCTGAGGATGGAATAAAAAAAGGCTCTCTGCCAGGTGGAGTGACTTCTGAGCTGCTCTGTGCTCAGACACCTTTTTGATTATGGAATCCAACCTGCTTGGCCTCCTGAAGAGTGTTTAAACTTCATGCCTACTTGGTAGAGAACCTCACCATGTGTGTGATGAGCTCAGATGCTGAGCACTTCCCATAGCAGTCAGTCTGGTTTGTTCTTATGCTGGAAAGGATTCATTTGGGATTAATACTCCCTGCTGAACAGCCAACAGTTACATTCCAGTGCAAACAACATGCTGATAAAACAGAAGCATTTTTGCAAATGTCACTGCTTAATCGGCATTATACTTTATATCATCACTGGAGAGTGATGAACCAGCCAGCAGCTTGGGGGTCGTATTTGTGGGCTGTAATTTTGGGCCATAAGTCCTAATAGCTGTAATGAGCAGAAGGAGCATGGAAGAGCTCTCAGCTCTGCCTTTGGGACTGACAGGGTTTGGTACAAAATAGGGCAGCCCTAAGAATGTTTTGTATCCATGGTCTAGGCAGCCTACGATGACTGGGAATGCTTGTATGGGGAAGGGAGGGAGAGGAATTAAACCACTGTGGCTTAATTCATACCTTGACAAGAGCCTAACTACTAACTTGGGACCGATCCTACAACCGTGTCCAAACCTCACGTATTACTATGTGCTGAGTCCATCCAGATGGGGCTTTTTCTTCTTCTCTTCTAGTTCCACATTGCTAATAACTGTTGCCAACTGTCTTTGGAAAGTTGAAGATTAAGTATGTTGGGAGTACCATAAAATAACAAGACCACTGGGGAGAAGCAGGATGCACAGCTGAGCTGCAGAACACGGGCGTGAATGCTGAGACCTGGCACTGACTGTGAAGGGTTGAACCACTGCTTGTGAGAAATGGCTTGGTAAGGGGTGCTTGTCTGCCTGACTTCATGGGAACAAAGCTTGGCTGGGAACAGTTCCTGTCCAGCACGGTGACCCAGGCTTGTTTTTACACCCACAGGGCACTGAGTGAGGTATCAGCCCTGACTGCAGCCTGATTGCAGACCCCTCCTGGCAATGAGGCTTCTCTCTGCCTTTCTGGCTGAGCAGTTTCTTTTGCATACCAGCACAGACCCAAGCCTGTCACTGATGCTTCATTACTTCTGTAAATACAGTAGGGTTTTATGACATTGCAAAAGCAGAACCGAAGGCATTAGAAGGTGTCTGAGCCACTTTGTGCTGCCTGAGCCACTCTGTAGCACCCACTGGACAAGCCGGTAGGTGGAAGGGGAAGCAGGGGCAAAGAGACCTGCCAGTAGCTGCTTGGTTGCCTTGAGGCAAAATTGGGATTACAATTCAGGGCTTTCGAGTACCACCCCCTCTGCACTGCAGTATGTTTTTTTCTTCCTAGAATAAAAAAATTTAGTAAAGCAAGTGCAAAAAGATTGAGTTTGAGATCTTATCACAAAGCCGAGCTCGCTCTGGGTATGTAATACTTCACATTCACAAAGCGTTTGTTTTATTTTTCAAATTTGAAATATTTTGCTTTACATCGAAGCAGCCATCAGTTCAATATTCAGGAAGAAATGCACTCACTGAGGGTAACCCAGCAGCATTGCCCCACACCAGCCAGGCCTGGCAGCAGTCGGTAGCTCACCATCCTTGGCTGACAACCCTCCAACAGCTGCAAGAACCCTCCCCGGAGCTGCAAGAAGCATCGGGAGAAAGCTCCTGCTATGGTCCCGTACAGATACTTCCATCTCTGCACTTATCTTGACCCACAGTCAGGTCTGCAGCGTCACTTACAAAAGCCAAATCCTGCTTTTTATACTTGACTCTATCAAACCTCTTTACTTATTTTCAGCTGGATCGTTAGCTAGATGCTTCTGCATAGTTTTTAGCACGTGGATTCTCCCATTAAAAATCACAGTAATCCCATTTCTAGGGCCACCCAGTCACTGACATAGCACACCAATTTATACCTGCTGAGGAGGTGGCCTATTGAAGCTTCTCAGTTTTTCTAATCAAGTATCGCTTTCTCTCAAATCAGATTGTTCCAACCCTTTGAGGACTCCCTTGTAACAGATGATTTATGGCTGATGTTTTCTGGCATACCACAAAATGAATTAACTCCTGTTTATAGCTGCTTGCATTTGGCATCAACATGCCCTGTTTGGGGTCATTTAGATTCATAGAATGGTTTGGGATGGAAAGGGCCTTTAAAGGTATCTAGTCCAGCACCCCAGGAATAAGCGGGAACATCTTCAACTCGATCAGGTTGTTCAGAGCCCTGACCAACCTGACCTGGAACGTTTCCAGGGTTGGGGCACCTACCACCTCTCTGGGCAACCTGCTCCCATGGCTCAATGGAGCAAAAGGCACCAGGTCCCTCAGGGTTTCAAAGATGATTAGGAAATGCACTCACTGAGGGTAACCCAACATTCTGCACCAATTCCAGAAACTGAAAAACAACACACGTGCATCACTAAGTGCTTATGGTAGTTGTGAGGAACCACTTTGTTCAAGCCTTAGATGCACTGGCCCATCTCTGTAAACACTGGTTTCAATCAGAGCACTTCTAAACCAACACTTAAGTCTCCTGATGCTCTTCCCATTGGATAGGTAAATATTTTAATTCCGTTAACTTGCCAGACCACCCAAAGCTATTTAACTTTATGGATGTGGCAGGAATAAGGCTGGAAATAGACTCTGTATCTCAGCTTTCTTGCTATCCGTTCTCTTCCACTGGAAGCCTGGCTTAGCCCAGGGCTGGTCTACATTTTTATAAGAGAAGAGGAGCTGAGTCACTTTTAAAATGTATTGACTATTGAAAACCTCCCCTTATGTAAGCTTTCTGTTTCTTTACATCTGATAACTTGGCGCTGGGCACAGCCCCCACCTTGATTTATCAGGTAGCTCAGAGAAACACCCTATTTGTAAATACAAGGGAGTTTTTGCTTGGCCTCAGATTCATAAGATGCAAACCCCAGCACTTTCTGAGAAAGAATGAATGAGAGAGAAAGAGAAAAAAGTCCCAATTAGGTCAGAGCAGCTGCTGAAAGGTCACCTCAGCTTTTGCTACTCAAGTACTAATTCCTTTGCTACTCAAGTACTAATTGGGTGCTCAGGGTAGAGCCACTGTTTCCAGCTGAGCAAAGAGAAGGCTTGCTGGCTTGTTTCAGGTGCTTCAGGATGCTTTGTGCAGTTAGCAAAGAAGCTGTTTGGATGATGGAGATGGCTTGTAGCCTGGCAAGGGAGGCTCTCAGCCTTCACAAGGAGAGTTTGTTTGCCTGCTTGCCTGCTGGCGAGAAAAATTGATCAGCAACTGGTGGGTACTCAGGGTGCCCAGGACCTTTCTCCTGTAGAGCTGCCCGTTCAGCTTATTCAGTGGCAAATTTTTTGGGTAAGGTAGCAAAACCATTCTGTATTGGTAATGAATCATTTCTGAATTCAGCCCTGCAAGAGAGACGGGGTTGGAAGTCATGAAATGAAAAAATGGATTTTTTTTAAATTATGTTTTCTTTTTTTCCTTTTTTAAATGTTGCCAGACTGTGAGCAAGCCTCCACTGGGAGGGCTCATTGGCTGCTCATGGTGTTTAGGATTTCATCTAGAAACAGAGTGCTTTAAAACCTGGCTTTGGTGAATGTGCTTTGAAGTGGCAGTGTTGTGTGGCATGTCCTAGGGGACCATGCTTTTTTGCTATCAGACAAATCTGCCCAGACTAGATATGCTATTGTACACGTTGCTATACCCTTCCTTAGCTCATTCCTTTCATTGAAAAAGTTAAACCTTTTAAGAGAATTAGGTAGATAGAGCAACAGTAACCCCCTGGGGCATAGGCACGTCACCCAAACCTAAGGCATGTGCTGCTGGTGATTTCTGTCCTTATTACTATTTCTTACGGTGGCTTGTTTACATTAGAAAAAGAAAGAAGATAAGAGAAAGTAAGAAAAGAAATTGAAAAAAAAGCACTCCCAGAGAAAGCCAGAATAAGACCTCGGGGCTGACTGCAAACTTCAGAAGTGTGAATGAAGAAAAAAAGCATTTAGTTTTCTGTTCCAGTGGAGAAAAGGGGATTTTGCATGTGCTTTTTAAAGATGTAGGATTGTACGAGATACCTGATTTAATTACCATTTTTCCTCCTAGGAGAGCTTTGCCCAACCACTCAAGTCAAACAAGAATGGGATTGGTGCCAGTGAAGGGCAGGGCAGCTTCTGGACAGCTACGCTGGAAGCTCGTACCTTGTTGAAACGAGGCAGAGCAAATAAGCCTGACCTGCAGAGGCAGCCGTCTCCCAAAAGTCACCCAAAAGAAATGAAAGGATGCAGAATTTTGCACCTGGCTGATCGCTTGGGTTAAGCTCCCTAATGTCATTTCAATTTCTCTGTTATATTTCTCACTCCAGTAAGACTACTGATGCCTTGCATGGTATGGGTACTTCATCACAGCAGGGAACTTAATTATGCGCCTTGGGAAGAATGAATCCCTCCACTCTGCTGGGGTTCAAACACTTCCTTCCAAAGGTGTCTTTAGAGACACTCAGCCTCATAGTAATAGGCTTTCTTCTCTATAGGTCAGTTCCCATCAGACAAAGGTAGGAACTGTGTGAAAATGGTCTTGTGGGAAGTGCAGAACAAAAGAGATCTTGTGCCTCTGTAACCTGTTCTCAGCAAGGAGTGGATCATGTCCAAGAGGAAATGTCAAGGAGGTAGCTGTACATATGAGGCTGGAGGCAACAGCTGTGAATAATGTGAAAGTTTACATTAAGCCTTTTAACTGGGAAGACAGTAGAAGGGGGAATCGCAATCCAGGAGCTCTGTACACTGGGCTGCAATAGAGAGGTCAGGCAAGATATGGGTGGAAAAAGTGAGAAAATAGAGAAAAAGAAATGTTGTTCTGTTCTTATTAAATAATAACTGGACGTAAATACACGAATAGTTAAAATAGGCCTGTTTTTTCCAGACAGTGGTTGCTTAGACTGACGTCCAAACCTTTCCAAGGTGTGTTGGTGGGTGTGAAAATCTCGGCATCCTTTTAGCTTGGAGCTGTTGCTCGAGGGCAGCATGTGGCTTGCTGGCTTGCTCCTGCAGGTCTCTGCAGAGCCAGAGGAGTTAATGTTTGCACAGGGCTAAGTCTTTGTTCTTGTTCAGTGTTTAACAACTTGACTAACCAAGTACCACATTTGCTACCAGCAAGTAGCAAACTTGAATGCAAATATAAGCTTAGAGAGCCTGCTCACGATGTAAAAGGTAGTGACTGCAAGAAAAATAGCAGGATGGAACCCTCATCAGTGGCACCTCAGGCCCACAGGTATGTCTAATTCTTCCAAGGTTTGAGTTAAATTCAGCTAATTATATTTAAAGACTTCTTGAAGGAAAAAGAAAAAAAATAAACAGGTCCTTAAATGCTTGTTTAACTGCTCCTAGCAGACATGATTATTATTCCTGGTATTTATCTATTCAATACTGCCTTGTGCTTTCTTTAATCTTTTCTACCTGCACAAAATCAAGGGAAAACTTTCTGAGACCAGCAGGTGATGGCTTAAGGTCCCTGTGGAGGGAGGAAAGGACTCTTAAGAAGTGGTGCAGGAACAGGAGAAATGAACCCCTTTGTGTATGATGACTGCATTCTTTATTTTGTAGACATATGTTAGTATTTAGTAGATCTGTTACCCGGCTCTTGTGCACTGACTTAAGGAAAGTTGTTGAATATGACCGCTACTTTGCATCTGTTCAGGATGTGACTTCTTTGCTGTCATGACTCGGGGTGTATAAAAATGCTAAATGTGTCAATAAAACATCATCGCTTTACTGCAGAAGGGACAGGATTTTAAAGAACCAAGGCTGCATGTGCCTGGGTAGATGTCCAGTGTTTGCAGAGGTCCTGTGCTGTGGTGCTGCTATTTCTGAAGCCTTCACAGATCTTTTAAGATCACTTGTGGCAGAACTGTGCACAATTAAAAAGTTCAAATTATAGGTTGTGCAGAGTGTGTTTGAATACACCTGGTATTTCCTCTTCCAGACCATCTTTTAATCATTCTGTATATAACAGCATCTAGGGAAATAATATTTTTCTTAACTGAAATGCTAAAAACATAGAAGCAACTAGATCAAACTGTAAAGTCTCCTTCACCTCTGTTTCTGCCTTCCAAGAAGGGCCAAGTGTGGATACTTGGGAAAAGGGTCTATGAAACGGGTATGGGCAAGTAATCTCGCCCTTAGCAGTTCCATGCACTTAGGAAGTTTATGAGCTGGATAGATACCAGACCCTGTGGCCACAAACTCCATAAATTTACCTGAAAACTCTTAGAATTCCTTGATCTCAACAAACTGCCTTGCAACATGTCTCATGATTTACGTGTCTCATTGAAGAACACTGATGCTAATTTGTTTTAAATTCGTTGCCTGATAATGTCATTGAGTGTTCCTGTTTTGTTGTCTCAGGACTGAAACTGAGAAACTCTTTATCTGTTCCTCTCTCCATGTCACTCATCATTCCAAATGCCACTTCAGCTGCAGTTAGACAATATAGTAAATCCAGGTACCTCTCAAGAACATGGTGATCACACAAAACCGTGCTAACTGGGGATGAACCGTTCAAGTGTGTTGAGAGAACAGATGACTTTTTTTTTCACTGTCAGGCTTTATGCTGGATCAGGTATAATTCTGGAAAAATCTTGTATTGTGTGCTTTGATCATTCTGACAGAAATGTGGTAATGAGCCCATACCTGAATGGAATCTAGCATGACTTCTAGGTGACCCAGCCATGCACAGATCTGGTATTTATGATGAGGGACCCACCAGAATATGAGAAATACCCCATGAGGCCAGATCCAGTATCGATCTGGCATGGTGCTCTGTCTCCAGCAGTGGCAAAAGGAGGTGGTATTCAGGGAGAGCACATTGAACCTGGCTACTTTCTGTGATCCATTCCTCCCAACATCCAGAATGTTTTTATCACAAGTGTTAATGATTACATCCCTGTCTGGTCCTTTTAATATCTTTAGACTTGTTCCAACAAATGCATCCTCATTCTAGTGTTGTGGGTTTTGCTGAGCAGCAAGCAGCTCTGCCTTCACCTTATTCACCAGCTTAAGTTTATAAACTTTGATCCTATTCCCACTGAGTCATCCCTTCTCCAAACAAAGAGCCCCAGCTGTTTCAGCCTTTCATAAGGTGGCTTCTCCACCCCTTTTCTGTGCCTCCTCTAACCCTGTTTTCTTCCTTGAGGGGGAAGACCGAAGCCATGCACAGTATGTGAGATGTGAACACACACAAGATCCTGAGACAGGATCAAAGAATAATTCAGGTTGACCAGTGCTTTAGAGGCAAAATGACACTCACTGCCTTCTTCCTAGTACCCATCCTGACAACACCCACCCAGCACCGTGTTGGCTTTTTTTACTGATGCTGCACACTGAGCTGCTGACTTTGGAGACCACTGGTGATGACTCCAGGACCATCTCCTTGAGTCTGATTTGCCAGTTCAGTGCTTCTCAGGCATGCTTAGTTCTTTTTACTGCACCACCTTAAAAACACAGGCTGTCATCTCTTATACAGGCTGAATAGACCCTGCCAAGAGCAACTACCATCCTCTGATTGCGCTTACCAGTGTTTTCTGCACATTGCTAAGTTCTGAGTTCCTTTTGAGATGGGCCATCAAAGCAGCAAGCAGTAGTCAAAATGCAGTAATCTAGTGGCATATGATGTTCCCTGTCATATTTTGGTCTAATTTCTTAGACTTCCTAATGGCTGCTTTCAGTTTTTGACTGCTGCAGCGCGATAAGCTGAAGTTTTCCAGAGAATTATCCACAAAGGCAGCAGAATTTCTTTCTTGAGTTGCAATAGCTGATGTAGCGCCTGTTCTTGATTGTACGGAGTTAGTGTATAATAATGTTGACCACTGTATTGGCATCTTGTAATTTTATTTTCTTATTGATGAGATACCAATAGTTGAGACAAGACCTAGAATATCGTAGTCACATAGGTGTGAAAAACCCCAAGCTTCAGAACTGATACTTGTGCGTGTGCCACAGGTGGTTTTTAAATAGCAGCTTATCATACAGGACTGTGCATTCACCCCCTTGAGGAGCTGAAGATTTTCCATTGCAAATCCTTAGACTTGTTACAACAGCAGAACCAGTGGGAAATCAGGAAAAATGGAAACAAGTTAAGATAGCTAGTGAGAGCCCTCAGCTGTGAAAGAACCACAGCAGAAGTAATGGATTTTGAGATAAAGGGAGTCTTATTACTGAATTGGGATAAAGTATCTGACAATACACTGTAGAAAGCAACCCTGCACTAGCAAAAGAGATACATTAAATGAATAAACAGGCAAAATCTTCCATTAACTTCTGTAATCCTGAGAAAAGAAGGCATGAAATGAGTACATCATTAACCATTCATTAAGATGTTTTTTGCTCTCTGTGTGTTCAAGAACACAGAATCTATTTTATCCAGCTGTCTGTGACAATTAAATGTAATGCAATAAATTTCTTCCCTGGGACTTCATTTATTATCACAAATGACATACTAGCTTAATAAAAGATGTTTCAGAGTTAAACAGTTATGCCTCTGTTATAGTTTAGATTGATTAGGCTTTTTATTTGGAAGCCCCATCTTTGTATTGTAATTATGTTTTACTCTGAAAAGAGCGGTTTAAATTATGAGATAATTTACTTTTCCTTTCAGTTTCATTGACTAGTACATATTGTGGAAGGATAAAATGAGCCGAGAGTCTTTCTGATGTTTTTGCATTTAAAAAGGAAAGAAAATATTTTTATAACATAGAGAATTAGAGAATCTTTTTGCTTGTGTTTATTTGATAAAAATTAGAACTAATCACACAGCGATAATTATCCACGTAGTGCAATATTGTTTGATCTACTGCAAAATTCTTTGGAAAATGAAATTAAGTTGACAGAAGCAGAATTTTAAGGAGTTGCAAAAAAAAAAAAAAAACCAACAAAAACAAAACCCCAACCAAACCACATTATAAAATGCAAATAACAGAATGCAAAGATATAGACCAACCTAACAAATTTTACATCTGTGTGCGAGAAGGCTGAAGGCTGTTTTTCTTCTTTCTTCAGTTTTGAACACTTTCTCAGTCACGGCAGTGACCGTACTCATAGCTTTACAATCCTCAGGCACTGGAGCTGGCTCAGATCTGAGCTGCACAAACCTTTGATTATCCCTGAATGAAATCATTTTGATAGTTCCAGAAAGTTTTCTGAGACTGCTGCTTCCGGGGAGGAAGGGACCTGGGGGAAAAGCAGAGCAGCTGCTCCAATAAGGATTTTCTGCTGCCAGGAGCGCCCTGGCAGCTCACTCATCCTGTCCACTTGAGGACCTGTGGATGGTCTCAGGAGAGGTACTGGAAAAATGGGGTTTGTTTCTGTGTCTGCCCTCCGTGTTTCCAAATCCAAATACCCTGGTTTAATTCCTTTGTGCCCACCAGGAGCATGGCTCACACACCAGCACTAGGGAAGGGCATCCCAAGGCTCATGGTTATGAAACTGACCTTGACAAGTACCTCGGTCTGATGCAGGTTAAGCCCAAGACGGGGTTTTGCTTGAACAAGAGGAAGAAAAGTGTGATGAGAGAAGGGGGCCTTATGGAAGGGGACAGAAAATCCCTTCTTGAACTACACATGCCTGTGTTTAGAGGGCTGAGGTTATTCTTCTGACTTCATAACCAACGGAAAACTGGCTTCTGCCATCCCGCAGTAAGTATCTACAGTGATCTATTACCTGCACCCTAGAAGTGCCCGTTTGCCTCTGGATGATGTGTGACCATTGCCACAGCAAGAAGCTGCTCTCCTGATATGTCAGTTTTCTGGGCATACGGACTTTTTGAAGGATTTTGCTGGAAGAAGAAACTAAGTTTAAACAATGTGGAAAAACTCCAAGGAGATTCAGTATTTAGTAAGGTCACTTGTACTCTTGTGGACTACTCCAAAGTGGGGTTTTTTTGCCATCTTTCCTTTTAAATTAGACTGCAAATTGCAATGATTGGATATCTGAGAGAACATTATGCTGTGCAAGAAGAGATCGTGAAGCCTCTGTGATGACAGGACAGATTAAATGAAAAAGAAATGGCACGAGTGGATTTCTTTGAAAGCTAACAAGCTGGAAAGCTGGAGGCTGCCATGGATAGATCTTGACGCGAGGAGAACACAGTTTGTGAGTCTTTTTCAAAGAGTATGAAAATTAATTCACTGACAACGGGAAATGAACCTTCATATGTACAGATTTCTGGTGCAAATCCAACGTGGTCTGAGTACAGTCAAAATGCTGTGGGATGGTTGGTGTCCCACTCTTATTTACTATTTATAGCAGGGAAACCTCAATGAATCACAGGCATAAACTAGGGCCCACATTGCCACTGTACATATGCAGAACAGAAAAAGTTGTCCTTTCTCCAGCTTTTTTTACAATCCCCACATGGAGGGAGCTCAGAGACTCAGTCCTCTTTGAACTAAGCAATGTTCTTGATTAGCTGAGATGGCTGATTTTTAATTGCTTCTAATCAAGGCATTTATAATAGAAAACCTGTTGGTAGTGTGTAGGAACTCTCCTCCACCTTCTCTTTGGACATTAATTTGTTTTATTGTATCTTAAATTAGCTTGTTGGATCCAGGAAGGAGCAAAATCCTTATCTGTGTTTGTGCATCTTGTAGCATATGGGGGCTAATCTTCTCTGAAGTCTGTCAGTGCTGCTGACAACCTCACCGGGTTTCAGCAGGTCCAAGATGAAAGATTTTTTTTCTGCGCCCCAAGTCTCTCCTGGTTTCCCAGGTTCTTGCAGTGCCATGTTTGTGCCTTGCTGACAGCCAGGAGGTCCTGTGGGGAACATGGGAGACCCTTCCTCATGACATCTCTGGGGTCTACCTAGAGGTGGCACACAGTTTTAATGCCTGGCTTAGGGATGACAGATGGGTGTGGATAACTTTGGGAACATTATCAGGTTTGGTGAAACAGCATGGAAGCCTGAAACTTTCCCTTCTTGGCAAGATTTTCCTGTGAAATTTTTCACAATCTCGGGGAGAGAGGAAGGAGTAATTTCCGAGTTTTCAACAACTGATTGAATTTATCTTGAAGCTGTGGTGAAAAGGAACATTTGTGGAAATTGGAAGAAAGATTACTCTCTTTTTTGCTTTCCAAGAGAACAGACTTTCTATTGCAAAAAGGGTATCCACAGAACATTTTAAAGAAGCCTAAATGATTTTTTTGAGCATCATGGATGTTACCTATGTACACAATATTTGGAGCAAGTACACTGTCACTGGATGACAAGCAGTTTACCTATCAAAGTGATGGAACATCTCTGTTGTGAGGGATTGATACCCTCCATTCCCTGAAATCTTCATTTACTTAGCTTAGACCTTTACAGAGAAAATTCTCTCTGGCAAATCCTGTGTATAATGAATGCTGCCCTGCCATCTCAGCAAACAATCCCGTGCTCTTCTCCTTTCTCATAGCTGAGCTTTGCAAGTGGCTTGTGCTTGCTGCCTCCCTGGTGCTTTTGAGGGGCACTTCTCTGCATGGTCACAACTGCCCTTGGCCGAGGTAACCAGTGGGGCCAGGGATGCAGGAGAGCTCAGGTGCACCCTGGTGCCTTTCTGTGCCCAAACCTCTGGTAGACTAAAAAGCTGAGACTGAAATCTGATTTTCCTTGAAGACAGATTTTGCTGTTGGCACCTGTGGAGTGATCTCAAGCTTGGCTCTTTCTGTCGCTCTATGGCACCCACTGCAGTTCTGTTTTTAAGAAGTTTCAGTGTTATGTAAATATGAAAATCATGGAAGGTGGCCCAGTTTCCACATCAGGCTTTAATAATGGCCATTCCCTTCAGTTGTCATCTGACTCTTTTTTGCTCAAGACATTTTTTGTTTTGGTACTACACTGCCACTTGTACTGGTCCAGTTTTGGCATTCTTTGGTATGTAGTTGTGCATTTGCTGTGATTGTGCCCAGCATTGCTGACATTCCTCTTAGGCCTGGTCAGTAAACTTAATTTGCTTGCTCTGAATACAACTTTGAACGTTATCAGCTTTCCTTTCCAGTATGCAGTAACTTTTCCTCTATAGCTAAATGCACTTTGAGTTTGCAGGTGATTTCAGATGTCTGAGCACTGGTTGCTATCAGGTTTGCTCAGCTTGTAGGTGCCTGCTTGTTTGGGCTAGGCAGGCTGTGCACTTCCCCAGGTGGATTTTTATTCCTACAGCAATTTAGGCAAACAAGTTCTTTGATGATGGGGGGGGGGGGAGGGCAGAAAATGTGCTGAATGTTTATCACTGTGTGCTTGTGGCTAACAGAGAACCTGAAAAATAGTGCCTTTATACTAAATCCTTAATTTTTCCACTCACATCCCCTGGTTTGTTTGTCAGTAGAGTTCATAGCACAAAATTCTCACGCAGCATAGGTTGTTTCTCCTTTTTAAATAGGCGGCATATTTGTTTCCTTGGGAAAACTGTAGAATGAAATCATGCCCAGAGACCTCCTCTTTAAATTATGTGACCAATAATTGGGAAAAAAGTACAGAGCAATATATTAATAAAAGTGAAGTTCTAGATGGGTTAAAACCCATCACTGCTCACAAATTTGCAGAGGATTTAGTGAATATTTTTCAGCTCTCAAAACAAGGTGTATAGAAGTATATATTTTCAAAATATAAACCCATGTAATGTCAAGATTTCAAAATGAAATTTTCAGGTGTTCTGAAGTGTTCTTGACACTTCAAATTGAAA
Organism: Falco rusticolus; assembly: GCF_015220075.1. NCBI lineage: Eukaryota > Metazoa > Chordata > Aves > Falconiformes > Falconidae > Falco > Falco rusticolus. The sequence continues at coordinate 17,479,192 of NC_051189.1, read as the reverse complement.
AGGACCAAATTGCCTGCAAACAGAATCACATATTTCACTACTATGCAATATGAAATCTGAACTATGTTCATTTCAGCAAGCAGTTAAGATCTGCAACAGTGGGGTTTATATTTTCACCATCAAAGAAAGCCAAGTGACCTGTTTGCAGTTTGGATTTCTGAGTATAAGTCAGGTTGGTCTGCTTAATTCAAGACAGTAAGTCCACAGGCTTTTATTTGATGAAAATAGCTTCTCAAGCTGGGATTGGTTCTACTGATTTCTTTCCCATTTTTTCTTTTTTTGTTTTAGTTCAGGTATTCAAAGCCAAGAGTCTATTATCGCCCACTCTTCTCCCAACCACTGCCCAGTTTACCATTAAGGAAAAACTTTTGTGTATGTTTCCTGCATTACTGTGACTGTTTTACCAGATCTTGATTGACAGCAAGAAAAAACATGTGCAGCCTCTAAGGGTCATTATTAAACATTGGTTCAAACCTCCAGAAACCTGGAAAAATTAAACTGCACGCTCCAGTGCTCAGAGATTTGATTTCCATTCCCCAACACCCTCTCAAATGATGAATCATGTGGCTTAAAAACACACACTTTGTAAAAGGAAGAAAAGATAAGAAAGTCATGATGATAGAAAGTAGCCAGTCCTTTCCCGAAGTGCAAGGATAACTGTGCAAACTGCCAACTTTAAACTCTCAGGCAGGCAATTGCAGGACAGCCGGCTGCTTCCCACCCTATTTCCGAAACCTTGGGTTGAAAGGGCCTCTCTGGGCACAGCTTTAACACAGAAAATGGTATTTCTCTTCCACATTGCTAAGAATGGATGCTGTGCTGAGCCCTGCTCAGGGGCAAGGGGGAGAAGTCCCACCTTCTTCCCACAGGTTTCCCTCTCTGTCAGCCCCTGCCTCAGCTCTTGGGAAGAGCAGAAGTTGGAGCAGTAGGTCAGGTGTAAATTGCAGACTGCTAAAGGTATTAGTCTTGTAGTCATGCTTTGTTCTGTTCTTGCAAAATCTCAGAACAGCATCGGTGTCCTATTGCAGGACAAGTGCTCCTGGATCCTCACATGGGGCAAACAAAGTTCGGTGGGATGAGGCTGGCTGGCAACCAAGAAGGGACTGGGGGCTATGGGAGGAAAAGAAGAGACCCTTTGTTGAAGGGAAAATACTGTATGGCATTTGTAGAGATACTTTCACCTCCCTCTTTAAAACCAACTCTACAAAACACAACTGTTCTTTCTACTCTGTCTACTTGCTGAAGAGGTGAAGGACCAGTAGAAGAGTAAAGTAGGAAAGGAAAACCAGCACAGACCTCTGAACAGCCACCCTGGGCTTGTGCTGTCACTGGGAGAGGTGCTTTATCTTAGCTGGGCAGCTGTACTGCCTTGGGGTCATGGGGAGTTTTGCCATCAGTTTCCCAAGAAGCAGGACTGCACTGTGAGTCCTTGCTGAATGTCTTGGCATGTTTTATCCGTGATGGCAACCAGATGGGGGCCATGCTTCCCTTCCTACATCTCATCCCATGAACACACCTCATTCCTGGATGACTATGGTAGGCTCCCAGCAAGGCGCTGTAGCCAAAACTGAGTTGAATGAGAAGAATAAGGAAGGCCTAACGAGGCTGTAGAGCCACCGTAGTCAGTTATGATCTGAAAAATGACCTCACCAAGCTTTAACTGCATTAGTTGGTTTCAAGCTGGATCAATTCCCTAATCCAGTACAGGAACAAGTGGGAGGCAAAAAAGCCCCACGCAGTGGTAGCTGGGGTTGATGCTGGGCAGAAGCCTTTCTTTAACACAGCTTGAGAAGAAACCCTTGTCCAGTCCTGTTCACGGCTTTGCTGCTGCGAGGGAGTGAGAACTAACTAAAGAAATGGCAAAAGCTGTTGTGGTGTATGTGCTGCTGCTACAGTGGGTGTGCTCACCAAGAAAGTTAACACAATTGCTTTTATGTTTTGCTTAGTTCACTGGAAAATGGCTTTTGATCTGGAACCTGTAATTTGTGAGAAGCTTTTATCTCTGATCTTGTCACAGGTATAAGAATTACGTGTGTGGGAAGTCAGTAGGTTGGAAACTTGTCTTGGATTTCCTTTCTTTGCCTCTTGCTGTTTTGGTTTGAAAAGAACTTTCGGTTCTTCTTTCAGTGTGTTTGCCGGTAGCCAAATTTTAAAAATAAACAAAGTTAGATGTACTATAAAATCAGAGCCTTCTTTTGTTTGTTTTCAATAAAAGAAAAATCCAAATATAATGATCTTACTTGGAAATCAAGACTCCATCTTAACAGCTCCTTGAGTTAAATTAGAGTCCATCTCAGAAAAGGGCTGAAGATACCTTACTGATTGCTTTTCTTTACTTTTTTAGAAAGGGGCTGTTTGCTGGCATGAAGCTGAAGAAGAAGAAAAAAGGCGAGAAAGGGCTGACTATTGCAAACAAAGATGCACTGGGTAAGGCCTCATAAATGAATATTGCAACTGGAAGAGCAGGTGGGGGATTATATTATATCTAATTTCATGTGAACTCATTTGAATTGTGTCTTAGGGCTTAGTATTGATAAAACGGGCAATAAATCCTTGGCACTCCCAAGTAAACAGAGTGTTAATTCTTTTTTGTATTAACTGTTTCATTAAGTCTGCATTCAGACTCTGTGAGTTTGGACTGCTGTATGTGGTAGAGTAAAACAAAAATGTCAGCATGACTCTTACCATAGAGAGATGACACATTTTTGGAAGTTTTTTTTTCTGCTCTAGAGATAGATAATTCATTACAGGTATGTAATTCCTCCAGATCTGTTGCTTCTAGAAACCATAAGAACAAAGCCTGAGTAGGCTCTGATGGCTGGATGGGCTGGCTTGGTAAAGTTGGGAGCTTTACTTAGTAGCATTTCTCCTCTTAAGTGTACGGCAGGTTTCTTTTTAATTATTTTTTATTTTTAACAGATGTGGGTACATCCATATGACATGCAGGGTCTCCTGTTTCTTTCCCTTAATACACCATTGGTTTCCAAGCTAAGGACACATTCCCTTGCACATCCAACCACTGTAATTTTTTCTCCTATCACCACAGTCCTCCCAAGCATCAAAATCTGTAGTTCAGCCGTGTCTTCACCTTCTATAGCTTTATCTTGCATTCTCATGCCTCAGATTTCATGGAATTTTTAAAACATGGACTACTATGTATTTAGTACAGCCCTTGAATCACAGTGTTGTAATAAACCAGCCATGTGAGTCTGTGCTCACTGTTGGACAGAAACAGGGATACCTATTTTGTGCCATAAGCATTATTTACCTAAAGGGCACACTACTTCTGAAAAGATTCTGCTCTGGTCCTTACAGCAAGGTGTTTAGACTTCTGGACCATCAAACTTCTTACCAATTACAGATATGTTGGAGTTTATCTTATGCCCCATGAAAAATACCATGCTCTACAAGATACAGTATACTCTAGTTTACTTGTCTTCCATGTGAGCATTCAGATCTCTGTTTATCTCAAATGACTGAATCATTGAATAGATTGGGGTACTTATGCTGCATCTTCATCTTTTCATTAGTGTCTTTGTTGCTGAAGAATCTGAAGTAGCAAAGAAAACAATCACCAGTTCTCTCTTGTCTTTGTTGGGATTTGGGCTTAGGAGATCTATCGGGGAAGTGTGCAGTAGGGGAATGTTGTCACTCAGTGAACCATCTGCATTTTCTGTCATTGGATCCATACAAGGGAATAATTCCTGCTGGTTGGTTATGCACAACATACATATGGTTATTGAGAAGGGGGAAAGGATAGCAATTCAGATATTCAAGTTACAGGAAAATGGAGCTATAAAGGGAAAGAAGCTTTGGAAAGAGTTTCCATCTCAACAGAAACCACATGGAACTCACAAAAAGTGGCCCAGACAGGATGTCATACTGACACATCTGTCCCCCAGACATGTCATGGGGGGAAGTTTAACGTGCTTTGGCCTCAGAGCAAACAATACAGACTACTACACACCCATAATCAAACAGCATGTTCTAGAGTAAATAGGATATGGAGGGTAGTCATGGGAACTTGGTGCTACAGAAGCAAACCCATAGACAGACGCCTTTGCCTCAAGGGCTGAAAATCAGGCTATGCCTACATGGATGTGAAGGCAAGTTCACCTTTCCTGTGCTCTAGGGAAGTTGGACAAGAGCCAGGGCGGCAGTCAGGGAGCATATATGTTACATGAGGTTGCTAGTGGAGGAACCTTCATTGAGTGGACTCCTGCCTGGCTGCCTTGCAACACAAGCAAAAGTTGTGCCTGCCTGTACCTGACGGGTGATTTGCCTCAGAGTAGGGGCTTGTGGAAGCCAGCTTCAAAGAGGAACATTCACACCTGATGAGGGCTATCCATGCGAATTTTATTGTACAGTGGATGGTCCTTTGCTACCATCACCAGTTTCTAAACACCCCTCAAGTGACCAAAGAGACAAGGAAGCACTGTTACAACTCTTTGTCTAGTTTTGTAGTGGAGCACAGTGTTGTAGAGTACTTGCAGAAAATGCACTTGGATGTGTTTCCTTTCCTTTGATGTGAGATCATCCATAAGGTCACCTAGGCCCCTGGATATTGCTGGGCAAATCATCTTTACTGTTGCAGCTACCACCTGACAGTTTCTAGACCTGAAATTACACATCCAGAGTCACCGAACATTTCTGGCTTAAAAATGTAATTCTTGGAATGAACTACAGGCACCCAAATTTTAAACTTTCACCTAAAGCGCACAGCTCCCTTCCCAAGGCAAGTGTTGAACACAGACATGTTCAGCAAGAGGGAGAGATCCTGGCAGGACTTCTGTCAAACCACGAGGACAAAGCCGAGCAGCATGGGAAGGGCCAGATGTAGATGTGTACATCTGAGCTAGCTGCTGAGATTTTCTTTATGGTCGGGAAGAAAACCAAGTATTTTTGGAAGCAATTTTTCTCATTTAAATATAACTTTCTACAAGAAAACCCATAAATCATGCTCTTCAACTCTATTTTTCTGTCTTTGATTCTCCAGTTCATCATCTCTGCACAGAGGAAAGGTGAGAAATGATTTCTAAGCTAGGCTCTGCTGCTTTGGTTGCTTGGAAGGGACTGAGGTGTGTCAAACTGTTAAAGACAAACCATGAATGGCAGGCTCACTGCTGCAAATTAATACCTGCAAAACCCAGCAATAATCTGTCCCGCTGTCTTTCTGGCAGATGAGAGGTGGGGCAGTCAGACGTGACTGGTGTACATGTGACTGTTGTGTGTGCACATGGGGTGAAGAGAGCTGCTATAGCTGCAATTTACATGGTATGTGATATTGCACAGGAGGGGAGCTGCTGCTGTAATCAGCGCTGCTCAATACAAACCACTACTGTATCTCTAATTGTGATACCCGAATAAATAAAATATTCAGTTCATGCTGATGAGTTTGTGGCTCTGCTCCAAGTTAGCTTTTTGCAAGCAGAAATCGGAGGTGGGTTTTACTTTCTTGATTGTTTTCTTCATCAGGTGATCATGATGAAAGTGCAAATCTTCACCATGACACTCTCAGAAGACAAGAAGAGGGAGAGGAAGACCTAATGAACAGTGATGCACGGTCCAATGTTTTGGGATCCTCAAGCCCAAAGAGGAAAAGGTATTTCTTGGTGTACCTTACCTAACATCCTCTAAAAAACCTTTACCATCATTCTTGGGAGTGGCATTGCCCCAGGACAATACATCTGCTGACAGAAAATCCATTTGCTGACAGCAGTGATCCCTTCACTCCTGCTCTCCCACATGATAGAGCGGGATGTACTTGTCAGCAAAATATTATCAGCTCAAGACCAATTGTCACCAGGTGCTATTCAGTTCAGGGAGAGATTGAAATGGAGTCTGAGTGCCTCAATTGTGCTAATGAACTCTGCTAATGAAAATGAGTCAAAGGGGCCAGCAATCTCTATAGCTAAGAGTTTGTGTAGTTGTGTGTTTTCCATACAGGGGAGGAATGGAGTCAGGTTTAATAGGATCAACAAATGAAATAATTCTCATGCATGGCAGGTAGCTGCACTGGTCAGTGTGGATGCAAAATATTTCCCTATCACCAAGTATATTAGAAAAATCTGTGGTCTCTGCTGATGAAATCCAGCCTAACAGTTCACAACCAAGCTACCTGCCATAAACAATGCTTGTTTAGTGACACAAAGTCTTTCCGACATGTGTCCAAGTACCAGCTTTTGCCTAGACATTCGTAATTACCTGTTTTGTTATTTAATCAGGGCGAAGCTGGTGACCCGAATTCACGGAGAGGAGCTGAAATCCCAGAACTACCAGGTGAGCAGGGGCTGACTGCCCTTACGTGCCTGTGAAATTCTCGGACAGGCCAGACCTGATCCCAGGAGTGCACGCTGTGTCCTTGTACCCCACAGATTGCCATCACCATCATTGAGGCCAGACAGCTGGTGGGTGAGAACATTGACCCTGTGGTGATGATCGAGATAGGTGATGAGAAGAAGCAAACGACAGTAAAGGAAGGCACAAACGCCCCTTTCTACAATGAGGTAGGTGCTTGCTCCTGAAGAAGACACTTTCTTCAATGGCTCTGGGTAGCCTCCACCACTTGGTAGCTCAAAAGGGGATGAACTAAGTTTGTAGCACTTACATGTCTGAGCAGGGAGATCTGTGCAGGAACTGCTTGAGTTTCAGTCTTGGCCAAGCACCACCAGTAGCTCCCTTGGGTTTAGCTCTGTTTGCTCTTTCTCTTCTCAAATTCGGTCCATCCTGTTCCACACCCCGTCCACTGCATCCCGCCCTAATACAACTGCCTCTGCATTTTTTCAGATGGCCCATTTGGGAGCTTTGTCTTAAATGCCCCCCTTCAGCCTCCCGTTTCTACCATTTCACCATTTCAGCGTTTCCTTGAAATATGTTTGTCCCAGCTGGTAACAAATGAGACCAAAGCAACCCCCAAAACCAACCAGTCCTTTGGGTTTCCTTGTGCCGCCTGTCCCTTTGGGCAGTATCCTGGGATGCAGAGTGAGGGCTGTGGGTATTTGCAAAGGGCAGTGCTGTGCAGCCACACAAGGAGGAGAGTGGAAAACAGGTCTGGGCTACGGCAGACATGAGCCAGGGAGCAAGGAAAGGGATTTTCTATGTCCATCACTGCCTCCTCAGCACCCCTACACCAGGACTTTTTAAAGCAGTAACCCAAAAAGCTAAATGATGCTGCTGAGGGTGCTGGCTACCAGCACAAAGACAATTCTGATCTACTGTTCCCTTTTCCAACAGTACTTTGTGTTTGATTTCGTTGGACCACAGGTGTTCCTGTTTGACAAAATAATCAACATCTCTGTAAGTACTTAGGAAAGCTTTGCACAGTAAGTAAAGGTCAATGGTGTCACTTTGGCTCTAAATGATTCTTCTTAATGTAATTGAAAAGAGAAATAATTTTAGGTACCAAGGGCACTATAAAGTCAGCATGAAATATAGGAAAGAGAAAGGATAGGGAACAGAAAAAGGAGGAAAGGCGGCAGCTGGCAGTGATTTGAAGGAGCATAACCCTAAAGGAAGATTGTGTGTTTTCAGGGACACTCATTGCTGGCTTGGCAACCTGTGAGGTAGAATGAGAAAATTCAGCTCAGTTAAGTGTTTTCAGCATTGTCTCCATCCCTCTAATTTTTAAGCTACCACTTGTTTCAAATGGCCGAGTTGAAACTTCTGGCTTACCTCAGTTCTTCAGGTACAACTGTTTCTACCTAAACTATCCAGGTACCTTACCCTCAGCAGCAGCTCCCAGGCTGCCTGGAAGTGTCAGTGGCTGGTTGCTATTGGCATGGGAGTGGGCTCCGGTTGCTCAGTGCTGCTCCCGCAGCTTGCTGCAAGTCCTGGTGAAGCTATGTGACATCTTAGAACAGCCCTGATGGAAGACACACATGCTCTTGGACTTCTTGCAGTTTGGAAGGCCAAGCCTATGGAGCCATGCTAGTTGTCTTACCAGAGGCTCCTGAGGTTCATCACCACGTTCAGCAAAGCTGCTAAGGAATTAAGGAAGATGTCCTGAGACTGTGGACAGCGCTGTATTTGTGTTACTTAGAAATATCACAAGCTGTGCTGTTCATGAGCTGGTTTTTGCATTTTTAATACCAAAAGTCCCACCACTTGGCCAGAGAAATGAGCACTGAGTTGTTGCCCCAGGAAAGGTGCTTTCCCCCTGAAGTTCTTTGTCCATTTCCAAAATATACGCCAGGAAAGGGTCGGTGCTGGTTGTGCTTGACAGAGACACACTCACTGGGGCCTGCTTGCCATCTCATTTACATCTATATCACTTCTCTGATTTCATTAATGTTGTGAGAGGTAAATCAGAATTGAGTCTCTTAGTTTATATGCACATTGAAATATTGCAAAGAAACATTTTAATTCTTCCTCCTCTGGGTGTACTCAGTTCTTATGGCAATTCGGATATTGCACAGAGAGTTACATGGTTTCTGCAGCCTAGTGTGAAACCAGTTATGCCCCATGTGTTTATATTCATCACAATTTATTTAAACCTGCCAGGGTAAGTAATAACAACTGCATCCTCTGAAGACGCATCCATCTGATTCCTGCACTGTATAATCCTGGGACCTGGGATGAACCTGTGTGATTCCACTTGGATGCAACTATATCAGTTTCTAAATTGGCACAATATTGGGTTAAGAACAGATTTCAAATGCTTGCTGTATCTGCTGTGGTTGTGTACACCCAGTTTTGGGTGGTGTTGGATGTCACGGCTTATTACCTCCGAACCAAAGGAGACCTTTGTTTGGATTACTTTTGCTTATGCTCACTGGGAAGAGAGATAATGATACTCTTTAACCAGCCTTTTTCTAACAGGTTATGCACAATAAACTGATTGGGAGTGTGCTGATAGGCTCCTTTAAAGTAGATCTGGGGACAGTCTATAGTCAGCCAGGTAAGTCGTGCATTTTCTGCCCTTTTTGGCTATTAAATGAGATGTGAGGCAGGGAAGGAGAGGAGAGGGAGGTGTGCTGCTATTTCACTTAGATGCTTGTGGTTTATGCCAAGGGATAAACTTAACAAGGTTTTTGGAAAGATTGTTTTTCCATTTGGATACCAGCCACATTTTTGGAAACAGGTTCAACACTGGAAACACCTTGAGAATCTGCCCATTGGTGGGAAGCACTTACAAAGAACAGCTTTTCTTCAGGGGTAGAGAGGGCAGCTCAATGCTCTACAAAACCTAACTCCACTCATTGGTAGCAGAGCATCCAAAACTGTGCAGCGTGTGTTGGGGTAGAAGGGATGGAGGGAGGGAGAGTGGGATGGAGCGTGGAAGGAATGATGAGGAGAGCATGAGACGAGAGGAGGAGCAGCCCATAATGGGAGAGAAAAGAAGGAGATGACAAAGATGTGATCATGGGTCCACTTGACCTGCCATCTTCAGAGCTGTCCAGTGCTTTTGGAAATCTAAAGCTAAGAAAAGATCACTTGTCTCTTTTTTGGTCTGTTTTTACAGCCATCCACAAAACATGTATCTTTCTTCTATAGTTATTGAAGGACCTAGTCTTTTCTCAGTCTTTAAGAATGAATGTATTTAGGCCACTTCCTATAGATGTCACCCAGTTATGGCAGAAGTGTAGAGTCATTCAAGCCCCATGCTGCCTTCAGGGTTTCTGCAAGAGTCAGAAGAGAGTATTGGCCTGACTGGAGTGAGCAACCTACGTCCGTACTCAGACTGCGTTAGTCTCTGAAGTCTGTCCTGTATCTTCTGCTCACACTTCTACAGGAGGGTGGTGTCTGAGGGGTGATCCTGAGCTCATATCCCTGGTATATTCTGGTCTCTCCCTCCCACTCCCTTACACACCCAAGGTGATGGCCAAGGACTTTACGTAAAGTTTTAGGGGGGTTGCTGAAGCAGGACTGCAGCAAGGGCTGTTGTGGGTGAATTGTCTTGTGCATTTTCCCACTGGAAAGATGGAGCCAAACCTGCTTCTGGCTGCTGCTTCTTCCTCTGATAGCTGCCCAGCCTCCTTTCTCAGCTGGCTGCCGGTGTTATGCCTTGCCATTGCTCTCAGCAAGGGTTTTGCCGCTGGAGAGTTCTGAGATCTTCAGACAGTTCTCATCAAAAAGTTGGTTTTCCCTCATAAAGCCTCAGCCTTAATTCAGGTTGTCCTGGTTTCAGTTGGGATAGAGTTAATTTTCTTAGTAGCTGGGGCAGTGCTTTGTTGCTGTGTTTTGGATTAGGTGTGAAAACAATGTTGGTAGGACACCGATGTTGTTAGTTGTTGCTGGGTGATGTTTATACCAAGTCAAGGACTTCTTAGTTTCTTGGGCCCTGCCAGAAAGAGGGCTGGAGGGGCACAGGAAACTGGGAGGGGACACAGCCAGGACAGCTGACCTGAACTAGCCAAAGATGTACCATGGGACATCATGCTTGGTGTATAAACTGGGGGAGGGGAGGGTTGGCAGGGGCTGCCGATCATTGCTCAGGGACTGGCTGGGCATCAGTCATCAGGTGGTGAGCAACTGTATTGTGCATCACTTGTTTTCTTTTCTCCCTTCCCTTTGGATTTCATTCCTCTCCCCTTCTCCCTTTTTATTGTAACTATTTTTGTTCTTTTGGTTTTATTTTATTTCAGTGGTTAAATTGTTCTTATCTCAGCCCTCAAATTTTACATTCCAATTCTCCTCCCCATCTCTCTGGGTGAGGGGGAAGTGTGCGAGCAGCTCTGTGGTACTTAATTGCCAGCTGGGGTTAAAACATGACTGTCATGTGAAAGGGTGTGCGTGTGTGGTGTGTGTGTGTTATCCTCTCAACCCCAGGTGTTTGATCTGTCTGTTGGCACCCCAGGAAAGCCCAGACCCTTGTGCCGGGCCAGTCTGTCAGCATCCCGTTACAGGGACCCTTTGCTGAACAGTCCCGCTGGATCGGAGGGCGATTCAACTGCCTTGTTCAGGGAAACACGCCAACAGCATGAGGGGGACCCCTCAGCTGGTCTTCCCACTTAATTTGGATGTGTTACCCACTGCTGGCAACTGCTAGTGCCCACAAAGGACCAACACCAACAATTTACGGAATCGCACTCTTTATTAGTATGACATCATGACAAATTAAGGTTTGTGATTGCCGATGATAGGGACTGCCTGCAAAAACAAGCTTGAAATGATATGCAACTAAATTACATACAACTAAATTATAATCACTAATAACAGCTGTTGTGAGTTAGTTATTTAGCATGCATAAGTCAACGCATCCCTATGGGGGAGAAGACAGGTTCAGCCTGTCGACTGATCCCAGAAGTTACGATGGAGTCTTCCCTCACTTCTCCCCTCATCTGTCCACTTTTTATACTTCATAGTACATTGCATATTCATTCATCATACACAGGATTGGTTACAAGTTTCTCGCTTCCAATGCAAATTAGTACTCATCTTCAGATAGGGCTACTGAAGTTCTCTACTAACTATGCATGCTCCTCAAGTGGGGTTTTGCCCTCTTTCAGGGGGACTATTTGAGTTGGAGGTCATGATCTCCCACTACCACAATTATCTTTGTCTTATTTTCAACTAATTTTCTGATGATGTCAGTGGATTGCAACACCTTATCATCCTGTTTCTTCTCATAGCCAGAACTTCCCTCACTTGAAGGCTTCTTTCTGTGTAACTTAGATAACGGTGTTCTTTTCACTGTCTGTTCTTTGTTTCTCATCCTCCCCAAGGGCGACTACCTTGATTAGAAGTCCCTTCATAACAACTTTAGAGAGTGATTCAGCTTGACCTAGCTTTGTGAACACTGAATCAGAGTTGGGCAATCCAGGAGTTTAGATGATAATTCCCCCGCTTTGGATTTATTTCAGTCCAGGACTAGTCCATTTCCATCACATTTAGGTGGAGCTTGAGTGACTCTAGTCATACATATTGTTTTTACTAACTGGTATCGTGTGCCCAGTGAGGTGTAGAAGTACCTTGGAAGCAGATAACTTTGAGATGGAGTGTGCATTAGTATTATGAGATTATTTCATCTGAGGAAAGTAATTGTACCACGGTAGTTGGCTCAGCCACAGGTATCTCATGGATTCTTCATGCAACAACTGGTATGCAGCTTATCAGCTGTATGGTGCTATCGAGTTCCCATTCCTGCAGGGAGCACAACAGAGCATGGTCGCAGTGTTTTCGCTCTGCTCCATTCTCCGTCACTCCTACCAGCATGTGCTGAGCTGGCAGGATGTGTGGCTTAGGGAGCTGTGGTGATGTAGATTCTGTGCATACCACCCATCCTGAAGGTGATACCTGGATTTTAGCCTAAAAAAGCTTTCTGTAATACTGCACTTGTTAGGACCCAAATTTCCCTGATTTCCCCCCCTGAAGGTGATTTTCCCACAATGACACAGGTGCTGAAATCTCACCTGACCTTCCACTGGTCTTTAGTCCCTGATCTCAGTAACCTTTGATGAAGATGAGCTTGTTCCTGATGAGCTCTAGATCCGTTCTTTTTGGTCACACAACATTTTGGACCCTCCAGATGTGCCCGGTAAAAAAGTGTGCTTCAGCATGACCCTCCTGAAAGCAGGCAGGTTGTTTGCAGTGCCCTTTCTGAGAGTGGAAAGGAGAATTATTTACATTTTTTGCATCTACTGTTTGGATATTTAAGTTTGTCCTTCTTACAGGTCATCAGTTTTGTGACAAGTGGGCGCTTCTCACAGACCCTGCTGACATTAGGACGGGAGCCAAGGGATACCTGAAGTGTGACATCAGTGTGACTGGGAAAGGTGATGCAATACAAGCTGCACAGAAAACAGCTGATACTGAGGAGCAGATTGAAAAGTACTGCAATAGTTTCTTTTTTACTGCTTTCTTCTTTACCAAGTACCTCAAGGGGGTCCTCTGTGCTCCTTTCAGTCCTTTCCTTGCTAACTTAGGGTTAATAGCAGGGTGGCATTGTACACCTGGCTGTTCTGATGTGCTCAAAGAGAGCTTTTACAATCTCCTCAATTAAATTGAAGGGCATGTTAGGGTCACTTCTCTGCAGCTGATGGAGTTGACCATGCATTGTGGCTAAGTGCCAGATTACCCCTGACAGAAGGTTCATTGGTCTAAAACCAGCTAAATATTTCTGAAGAGCAGTGCAATATGAATTAAAAATATGAGGAAAAGCTATTCCTTCTCCTCTATCAGATGTGTGTGTATGGATATTTTCCATACCCTTAGATAAACTCAAGTGCATTAGCATTCTCCTTCAAGGTGGTAAAGTATGCTGCCAGCATACTTCAAATTTTACAAGATCAATGTTTCTGGTCAATACTGACATACTGGACCAAGTCCATGGAGAGTCACCAAGATGATGGAGGGCTGGAGCACATGGTCTACAGGGAAAGGAGTGTGTGTATGTGTGTGTGAGGTGGTTTCTTGGGCCTTAAGAAGAGCAAGTAAAGGGGTATCCTACATGAAAGCATTGGAACAGGCTGCCCAGGGAGGTGGTGGAATTATCATCCTTGGAAGTGTTTAACAAGAACATACATGTGGTGCTTAAAGGCATGGTTTAGTGATGGACTTGGCTGTCCTGGGTTAATGGTTGGACTTGATGGTCTCAAAGGTCTTTGCCAACCTAAACGATTCTATGATTTTCTCATGGTAACCAGAAATTTTTTTGGTTTAGATGCAGAAGCAAATTCTTACACCTTTTTTTGTCTTGTCAGGGTGCAAGCTAACTAGAGATGACAATTTTGTTGGAAAAAATACTACTTCATTGTTTGAGTTTTCAGTTTTAAGGAAATGGCTTCTTTTTGTCTTTCAGGAACCTATTGATCCCCAAAGGCTTTCCATCTGAAAGACCATGGGCCAGGTTTTATGTGAGAATTTACAAAGCAGAAGGACTTCCAAAGATGAACTCTAGTATCATGGCCAATGTCACCAAAGCTTTCGTAGGTGACAGTAAGGACCTTGTGGATCCCTATGTGGTGGTCATGTTTGCAGGTCAAATGGTAATTGGGATCCTCTTGATTACAAATGTAGGCCTTCTTTCCTATTAGCTGTGCTGCAGGCATGTGATTATGCTTATGTCCTTTATAGTTACATAAATTAAGTAAAAAGCGTATTTCTGTAATCTGAAAGAAAATTTTCAGTTCTTAAATTATGCAGGAACAAAGTGATGGAAACACTTAATGCCAGCTGATCTAATATCAGCCTCACAGCAGTAGGTTAGAGTCAGGCAGCAGGAGGGGAAGGAGAATTCTGTAGATCTGTTATTAAAACATCAAGTTACAAGACAGTGAACTACCCAGTGTGGTATTAATTAAGTGCTATGTTCTGGTCTTCCTAGAGTGAAAAAGGGAAGCAGGGATGAAATCAGTGAAGATGGGTCAGTCTGGATTGTAGGGCTGTGTTTTGACTTCTGAATTACTCTGCTGTGATTCAGGACTTCTGTAGCTTTTCTGTGGGTAGCAGAAGTGTTTGAGTAGACTGTCTCAGTGTTGCCTGTCTTCATTGCTCCCAGAGCTCCTTCAACATCAAACATGGTGCTACAGAGACCTGCCGAGAGGGACCTTCTGACTTTGGTGCAAGAGGAGTACAGAGGAATTCCAGGGACCTGGTCCTCTGGGGTACACCTGTGAAGCACCGTGTCAGCGAGTTTGTCTTGATTATTGGTGTAAATAGGGAAAGAATCAAACTGGAAATGATTTTAAGCCAGCAATGCTTTCTGTGTGCAAGGAAGCCTTAGGGAGAACTCCAGCAAGTAATTTACAGATGTTTCAGGCATGAGAATGAGTGCCTCAGTGCTGATTTTGTGTTTTGCTGTGAATCCAAACTGCAAAGTATTACATCCCAAACCAGTATGGGTTAAAACGGTCGGATGCATGCAGCTGCTGCAGGTTTAATAGAGGGCTGAAGGAGACATGAGAATGGATCAGTGATGTGAGTTTACATGCTGGTGTATAAAACATGGGTTTAGAGGTATCGTCAGTGTGTTCCCTGACTCTGTTCTCCCCACCAATGTGAAAGTAGAAGGCCTCCCACAGCCTGTGGCTGCACAGACTGTGATAATGGCCCTACTGTCTCCTGCAGGCTAGGAGGCATGGCTCCAGTCTCTACATCCCTAGCACACAGGCATATGCCCAGAATGTGAGCTGCAGCAATCATATTTTATACTAGATAAATTGCCTCATTTAAGGTAGTTTCATTGGTACATGCTGTCTGGCAGCTGTAATGAATTTCACGTTTTATGAGACAAATTGCGCTGCATTACCACTACCCGGGTATTTCAAAAGCCATTTGAAGATGTGCAGTTTGTAACAGAAATGCCAGAGCCTGGCTTCCTAGTTATGTTTTGTGCATAAGGGCCCTGAAGAACTAGATCTTATTCCAGGCTCTGCCGCGTGGAGGTGAGAATTCTTTAGCCATAATGTGGTCTTTTATTAGATATGGAGGGGAAAATAAACAAGCTGATAGAAAAGCCCAAGTACTTTCAAGACAGCAATTTGTGCTTTAAAAATGTCCGGAGAGATGTTGCCAAGTGCAATTTGTGCTACACTCATTGCTATTCTCCAGAGTCTGACCCCTCTGGGGTTAAATTTGCTGGACTTTCATTTCAGGGTCGAACGACAGTGCAAAAGAGCTGTGCAGATCCAGTATGGCACGAACAGATTATTTTCAAGGAAATGTTCCCTCCACTCTGTCGAAGAGTCAAAATCCAGGTCTGGGATGAAGGCAGCATGAATGATGTGGCTTTAGCTACCCACTTCATTGACTTGAAGAAAATATCAGATGAACAAGACGGTGACAAAGGTAAAGGGGAAAATGTCTGCTCTAGAATATGCCCTTAAGGTAAAATCTGTTTGCTTGGTATCTGGGCACTGGCTAATCCCATTTTAGGAATGCCCAGAGCTCAAGTGAACATCCATATAGTTTTTGTTGGTTCTGAGAGACCTTTTCTTGCTTAATTTGAAGCTACATTACATTGTGCTTGGTGCATGGAGGTCTGCCACTGCTTGTCTTGTTACAGAGCTGCTACATAACTTGGTACCTTCTTTGTGACTGGCAATAGTCTGCTCTAGTCCATTAGGGATGACTGATATAAGCTTATAGTTTGTGCAAGTTTCAGTTGGGTGATGAAAGCACAAAGTGCAAATCATGGACAGAGTAGGGTTGTGGTTTTGATCTACCCAGTAAGAGCAAGGCGTTTAGGTAAGGCTCAGCTGGGTGCTATCGCATCCCAAGGAGGTATGATGGACTAGTGTGTTTGTCCTCACTTATGTGAGGTAAAGCTCGCTACCTGGAGTCTTTTTACTGATGCTTGAGTCTACATGTGTAGCCTTATTGACGTTCTGCGATCTACATGTGGAACATGGTCAGTTATCACCGCTCAGCAAAGGCATAGTAACTCCTTAAACTTGGCAATTCAAATGTGTATCTGAGTCCTTGATCAGAAAATAAAAGATAAACCATGTAAACTGAGTAGTGACATGGGCTTGGGAACAGTTTGAACTGGGTGAAAAAGCCTCCGTTCCTCTCCTACCATGTCCCAGCCCCCAGTCTGTGGGAGAAAGTTCTTTTTTTCAAGAGGTGCAACAGACCTCATGTCCCAGCACGTGTGGTATGAACACCTTCTGAGAAAGAGCTCCACACCAGCAGAGTCCCTGGCTGGGTATTGGCAGAGGCTCTTTGGTGCCAAAGAATTGCTCTGAAAATAATGCTGAATATGAGGTATCCCAGCCTGCACAGAAATGAGTCCTGTCTGGCTTTTGGTTGCAAGAGGCAAGATTTCTTGGAGCAGACAGTAAGGAAAGCATGCTAACACCTAGCAGAAATGCCACAAAAGGTGCTTTATCTCCAGGGTTTTTGCCTACCTTTGGGCCTGCCTGGATCAATCTCTATGGTTCACCCAGGAACCACAGCCTCATGGATGACCACCAGGAGCTTAATGAAGGTTTTGGAGAAGGGGTCTCCTTCAGGGGGCGTCTCTTCATTGAGATTGCTGTGGAGATACTTTCAGGAGGAGCCCGTGAGTCGAAGTTTTCAAGTATTATCAAGGACATCAAATTGCCATCTAAAGACTTCAAAGCACCCAAAGGAAAAGACAAAACTGAGAAAACAGGAGAGGATCGAAAGTCACCTTCTTTTTCAGATAAGATGAACTCAACTGAAGTGGAAGTGGAGCCATTCGATGTGCCTTCAGAGGTCAGTATGATATTAAGAGATTGATTGACATATGTCCTTAAACCTCCAAGGATGGCACTGATATGTGTATTTGGGTTCAGGCCATGTAATACTGCTTTTATGTGCTCCCTACAGCTTCTTGCATGCCTCCATAGTCTTGGGACTTTCCCTTAATAATGCAGCAAAAATGGAGCATTAATGTGTACCTGTAACTCATAAAAACATCGCAAGTAGGACTTGGTTTCCATAAAACTTAGTCTCCTGTCCTGTTGTCCCTTCTGCACTAGCTGCATCCATGTGTTCCTGGTAGAAACTTACATGTTGTCATATCTGCTAAATACAAATCTGATAAAGAATTGACAGAAAGCCAATCGCAGCAGCTGTTAATTATAAATTCTAATTTCCTGCAGTCATTTGACAAAATCGGTAGTGGTCAGTTTTGTCAGTTGAAGTCAGTAGGGAATACCTGACACGGAATTTGTGCAAGTGCAGAGAGATGCATCCCAGCCTGTTTTACTCTCCTCCTTTAACCCTAGATTTTCAACATAGTTTTAGATTGCTAGTCTCTTTACGAGAAGGGCTGCAGATCATGTGCTCAGTCTCAGCTGGCATTAACTGGTGTTACTTTCCTAACTCCACCTGTTGTACTGGGTTACATTATAGGCAGATCTGTGCTATGATGCTCTGAGAAGGTCATGCAGTTGTGGCAGGACATGTGGGCTCAGGTGCTGAGCCACACTTAAGCTTTAATTCCCTGCTCCATCACATCACTGTCCGGAAGCAAAAGCACATTGGTACATGTATATGCAAGCTCTATTTATTTTTTTTTTTTTTACCCAATAAATAGAATCCTATAATCATTTAGATTGGAAAAGACCTTTGAGAGTCCAACTGTCAACCCAGGACTGCCAAGTCCACCACTAAACCACGTCCCTAAGCACCATGTGTGCATGTTTTTCAAACATCTCCAGGGATGGTGCTTGACCACCCTTTCAATGAAGAAATTTTTCCTAAATCCAATCTAAACTTCCCCTGGTGCAACTTGAGGCCATTTTGTCATGTCCTGTCGCTTGTTCCCTGGGAGAAGAGACCGATCCCCCCCTGCCTACAGCCCCCTGTCAAGGAGCTGCAGAGAGCGACAAGGTCCCCTCTCAGCCTCCTTTTCTTCAGGCTGAACACCCCCAGCTCCCTCAGCCGCTCCCCATCAGACTTGTGCCCCAGCCCCTTCCCCAGCCCCGTTGCCCGTCTCTGGACACGCTCCAGCCCCTCCGTTTCCCCCCCTGCAGTGAGGGGCCCAGCACTGAACACAGGGTTCGTTTCCTTTATTATATCTGATTCTTAGTGTTTTGACTCCACCTCTACACGTAAATAGGGGAGAGGAAATTGTCCTTTGGTCTTGAAGCCCAGCCCTGAGAAGTGCTCTTCCCTGGCCTGTGCCCTGGCATTGCCAGCATGAGTGCTAGCTGGAGCAGATCAAGGAGTATGTTAGCGGAGAAATGGCAAGCCAGTTGGGCAAACCTGTGCACTGGTCTTGCTTTACCTACTCATATAGTTGTAAATTGCCTCTGTCCCTCGGTTCGTCTCTGAAGATTGTAATCAAGGTGATATGAGAAGAAATTTATTTCTATAATATAGATTATCCTTTATATGGCAGAAATCCATTATTGTGAGGGGCTCAAACACTATGGTCTTAGGTGCTAGCTAAATACTCCAAGGTGCTAGCTAAATACTCCAAGTAGAGGAACAAGTCCCTTTGTACACCAATAAATATTAATAGTAGTAAAAAGGATTTATTTCTGGCTACTCTGCCTCAGTTTTAAATACAGAATGAATAAAAGGCAACAGCATAATACAGTGATGCTTAATATTCTTTTGTTTTTGACATTCAGCAATATTTCATGCTACAGAAGACACAGTAATTGTATTACAGCTCTCTGAAAGGAAAAGCAGGAACTGGGGACATTACAAATAAGGCAAAAAATGTCTCATAGGGCCTCTGAGGCAACAGAGGCAAATTGCCCAGCCCCACCGCACAACTTTTTTGACCTATTCTGGCAGCAAGATGATGTAAAACATATGCAATTTGCTTTCTTTATAATGAGAGATAGATGTTTGTGTCATAGTTTCTGAGCCTCAGCTTTATTAGACACCCTATGCTCTGGGTTCATGCTGAAAATAATCAAGATGCAAGGAAGCCAAAGTTACTCCAGAGCTGCAATCTGTTTGTGGTGTTATCTTTGATGTGTGATGCTGCTAATCCTTTCACCTAAACCTATGCCCTTCTACTGTCTATAGCAGATGTTTTTCAAAATTAAGAGATCATGGGCTGTGTCAAAAGCTGTTTCTGCTTTGCAAAGTCAGGGAAACAAATATTCATATACAGCTGATGTTTTATTCAGTGCCTCACTCGGTTGCAAAATAAGCTAGTGGTGATCTTGCCTAATGGGCTTCAGCACACTGGTGCCCATACTGTGAAATGAGTAGGGTTTGCATTGGAGAGATTGTGGCAGTCAGGGTGTAAATCTGGGGAAAACTCAAAACTTAAAACATATCACCTTTGAGCTTAGCCTTGGTTTGAGGCTAGTGATACCAGGGAAGGCAAAGAGTGGAGGAATGTGCTCCCCTTGGCCCCTTAGATCCCACCTTTGGCTCTATGGTTTAAAACACAGCAGGATAAAAAAAAAAAAAGGGAGGACTGCTTGGTTTCAGTAGGCTTTGGCATAGGGCTGCCATCTAAAATGTGGATACCAGAAATCTCTCTGTCTTACTGGTGTCACTGGGAGCTGAGTGTCAAAGTCTTGACTTTGGGCAAGGTCAGAGTCTTGGCAGTACAAACACATGGGCAGTAGGTCAAGGTCATCCTGGGGAAAGCAGAGCTGGGTGAGCATTCCCCTGCCTGGATGCAGTATGGTGGCAGCATTTACTATTGCAATGCGAAGGAAGACTACGGCCACACTCACTGATAAATGACATATTCGGATGGTGATAGTTTGTTACTGCTGCGCTAAAAGAGTGCCCTTAAACTGCCCTTGAACGGCCATAGATGTATAATTTGAATGATGGTACAAGAGTATGTGAAGGTGCTGAAACCATTTAGCAGCGACCACTGGTGAGGCAGAGTATGAAGTGAGGGGTAATGACTTTTATGTAACCAGTTCTGATATAAACTAGACAATATTGACAAGGCCAAAGCACATAGGCTTATCTCTTTTTCCAGTCATACCTATTTCTCAGAGAAGACGTATTACTTCCTACAAATTGTGCCTCGCCAACCACTTCAGACCAATAGGTTTACGACAGTAACACTGCTGCTAAAGGCTTATAAAGACTCCTCTGTGCTGCAAAAAAAGAGTAGAAGGTAAAATAAATGTGATTTTCCTGCTTCTTTCTTCTCCAATAGATCTATGAAGAGAAATTTCAGGAATTTCTCCTCTTTGGGACATTTTTTGAAGCCACGATGATTGATAGGAAGGTCGGAGACAAGCCAATAACCTTTGAGGTTTCCATTGGTAAGTGTGTTAAGCTCTTCTCCAAAGGAGAGAGGGAATCTCAGGAGCAAGTGAAGGCTCTGTGTTACTGACGGCTGTGTCTCAGGGCTCAGGAGTCAGCTTCAGAGTCGGGCTTACATTTGAATTAAACCCTGATCATAATTTCACTGGATAGTAGTCAAACTAGGCATACTGATCTGTCTCTAGTCCCAGATACCCAGTGTTAATACAAATCCTCTCACCCACTATATAGAGCAAGTTACCCCATATTCAGCCTCCTAATCTCTTGGCAAACAAAACTCAAGTAATTTACTTTAGGTTAGAGTTCATTCTGTAGTGTCCACTGCAATTAGTCCCTGGCTGTGAGGGACCCCCTTTGCACAGAAGATCCATGTGGACCATCTTGGCCAACCCTGCTGAGCTGCATGTGAGTCTGTGAGTGGGGCATGGGGGTGATGTAGAGCCAAGCCTCAAAATGCATGCAGCAGCTTGTCCTCTAAGATCTCTCTGGTAAGGCTTGTCCTCTTTCTGAGTAAAGCAGGACTGTACTATGCGAGTGATACCCTCATGGAGGAGCTGAATTGTCCCCAAGAGCAGACTAAAGAGAAAATGAAGACACTTTCATGAACATTGAGTGGGTATTTTCAAAAGCAGAACACATTTCCCTTGAGAGAAGCTTGAATTTGTCTCATTTCCCATATAGAAGTTTGCTTATGTCTGTACAAACCCCACTTCGAATCCGAGTGCACAGTAGCACCCTGGCACTTCCCATCTTTGTGCTTGTGTACCTTAGTGTGCTCAGCTGTAAGGCTATGTGTGCAGGGAGAGATGTCTGTGACAAACAAGACAATCAATGAGTGATATAGATTCCTGCTGAAACTTAGCAGGAAGCTAAGCTGAGAATGACAAGAAGCTCGTTTGTATAGTTAGGCAAGAAATTATACTGATTCTTGTCAGAATTAATACTAAAGATAAATCTGGCTCTGAATTCTGGACCTGAACATCTACCAGCTACCTGTGCAGTTGAAATTTGGATCCGAATTTGGCAAATGGCCATTATTTACATGAAAAGCTGGACCAAAAGTCCAGATCAAGATGTATGGGGTGATTCTTCTCCAGCAGGGAATGGTTTCTGCCTGTCTGTAATAAAATCTGTAATTACCCATCTGATGGATGCACCTCTTTCCCAGTGCTGATAATTGCCCTTTAAGGCAAAATCCTATGAGAGAAGATGGCTGTATTGTTAGCAGAGTTGTCTGGTGTTAGGCTTGAAGCTGGGGCCTCAAAGCATTGTTATTACTAACTCTGCAACACCACTATGCCAGATTTGCTTGTCTGAAAATGAGCTTTAGCCCTTCTGAGATCAGACTTTGAAATTATCATCCATATGTTGTAAACAAGACATACATTTGCTGTGTAAATCAAACACATAATTTGGGCTCTTGGGTCTAGAAATATCAACAGCAGTATTGTTTCGCTTCTGAGTTTCTTTAACAAAAGCAGAAGGTCCTGGGGGCCAGCAATCAGAAGATCACATCACTTAGTGGTGGGGGTAGTATACCAGGTATATATCACATAGGGCAGGTAAGGAAGCACAGTCCTGGAGTCTGAAAAGTCATTGGGACCGACATACCCCGTCAGGAGCTTTATAAACTGCGTTATGGCTGGAACACCTAATGAACAGGAGGGGATAATGATTTTCCACTGGTATGACTGGTCTTTCTCTTTTTTTTAAACCTCATTCAGGTTTACTGCCTCCAAGCTAGTCATCTCTTCACTTGTAACTCTCTGTCTCTAGGTAATTTTGGAAATATTACTGATGGGGTGTCAGCAGGAGCTGGAGGGAAAAAGAAGTTACATGATGGAGAAGCAGAAGAAAGCTTGCTACATGAGGTGGAGGGTGAAATTTCGTACAACCTTGGAGTACCCCTGATATCCACCACCCCCCCCGAGAAGCCACTGATCACAGGTGGGAACAGGTAAGAATTGGTTTCAAAACTTCATTGTGCAGGATTCTAGTTTCTATTTTGTGATCCTGCAGGACTCATTCATGAACCCTGGCAGCACTAAACAGGTAGTGTGCAACTGAGGATTTCAAATCCTCAATTACATCTTTCACAACAGTAAATTTTGCAGGCTCCACTGAAGTGAATGGGCTTTGAGCTATTTTACACTCATATTCTAATCTTGGCCTCATGAGCTCCTGAACTTCTGGTGTTTCTAAAAAGGAGGTGTTACACCAGCTATAGATCAGAAAGCTATAGGCAAGTGCAACTCCTTTCAGTGCTGTCCTTGGTGTAGGGTCCCGTAGTCTGATCACAAGTAACATCCACCCAGTGACCACTCCAGAAGCAGAATAACACATCAAAAATATTGAAATCTAGTCGAAACAAAGTCAGCTTCCCAGAACACTTCCCAGAGCTCATAATTATAGATGCAAACTTAAATAGCAAAAAGTAACAGAAGTAGGAGGAAATAGTCCTTGAAAAAAGGAATGGAGCAATGGATTAAAACATGCAGAACAGTTTTTTTAAATAGCCTTGATTTTAAGGTTTAAAGGTTTTAAGGTGTAAAGGTTTAATTAATTTCAAAGATGCTAATAAAAATAAATATTTTCTTTGTTAATTTTGTAGGTGTAATGATCCCTGTACTGCTGAGTGCCAAGACTAGGCAGTACCTCTTTCTTTACCAGGCCAGGCACTGCCAAGCAGTTTACAGATCTAAGGACCAGGTGGGAAATACCAACCTGGATCTGTTTGGTTTCTGGACCTCCCTCAGTTAAAAAAGTACTTTCATCCTTTCTTGCAATCAATGGCTCAGATTAAATCAGAGCTAGTAGAAGAAAAAAAGACTGAAAATACCATAGCAGAAATTTTTGTTTCTTCAGCAAATGAACAGAGAAGGGAGAAAAAACCCAATATTTGACAGAAAGTTGTCTCTCCTCATTAAAGGACTGCAGATTTGGGTACATGCTGGGTGATTATCCTCTCTGGGAGGTTGTGGGATTTTTAGTTTTTCCCTTAACAAGAATTTAGATTTAAAGAACTGCTGTAAAAGAATGAATCATTCTTCAAATCTTCTATTCACTGCTTGGCTCACTCCAATATTAACAATTTTTTTTCTCATTAAAGAAGATCTCTTTTCCTCAAATTTATGTAAAATGCTGCATCTTTTTTTCCCTCCTGTGCTATCTAAAACAGTTTGGCCAGCCACAGACACCAACTACTGACTTTATGACTGTCATCTTATATTGGCATCATACTGGTCTCATCGCTGGATGTTTTTAGTATAATCAGTACTTAATGGGATAGCCAATAGTTTAGATAAACTTTGCATTTTAAAATCATAAATGAACAGTAGAAAAGGATAACAAGGGTCCATTTTGGAGATTAAAAACACTAACTAATTAAAGGAGAAGGCAGAGCAGTAAGACTTGTAAAGCAGACATCATGAAATTGCCAGGAATTTTCCACATTTATGTCAAAATGTATAGCAAGGGTAAGCTAACATTGAAAAAGTGGTTCCTCTGAATTCTCACAGTGGGAATAAGAGACATGGAAGTTCAGTCTTCCATGTGAGTTATTTCATGGCTATATATTTTTCTTAGTAAATCCTGTAGGAAGACTCCATAAGCTCTATGAATTTCAGGTTAAGACGTTCTGGCATTGGGGGACAGTTGAAGTGGTTTTCCCTCTTATGAAACCACCAAAATTAATGATTGCCTGAGACTCGTGTAGCTCTGCTATGCACCGAGTAGAATGGGTAATGCTCACCTTGCTGTAGGTTATTGAGGAGAAAGTAAATGGAAAATTCTGTTTCTCTTTTGATATCCCATAGGGCAGTAAAATGAAGTTATAGAGAAAATCTTAATCTTTTTAAACAGAAACATTCTTGCATAAACCTGTTAGGCGTGTGTGAAGTTAGGAGTTAGGGATAGGACGCTCAAGAGCAACAAGTGATTTGGTTTCTGTGGGCTTGGCTTAGTGGTTACACACATGTGCCCAGTTCTATCTGAAATGACTTAGAGTATCTGAGGGATCCTTACAAGCAAACATGAGAATCCCAGCCCCTTCTGGTCCCACAAGGTGAATGACCATGCCCGGCTAACTCAGCCTACTGGGACTCTGGATTTCAGGAGCAGGTGAGCAGGACTTTCTAAAAATTTGGCTGTGCTCAGACAGAGAAACCTTGAAATGGAAGAACAAGTCTTCTCTCCATACCAAGTGCACTTTCCTTTCTTGGATACCACAGCCTTTCCCAGGGTAGAGGAAATAGAAAATGCAACCATTTTTGCAGCTAGTTGTTGAACGTTCTGAAGAGCAGGAGGCTTGGGTAGTTTTATTTATTATTTAGAGAATCGGTTTCTGTGGAGAAATACTGAAGGCAAGTTGTGCTGGTTTTGACTGGAATAGAGTTAATTTTCTCCATACTAGCTTGTATGGTACCATCTTTTGGATTTGTGCTGGAAACAGTGCTGATAACACAGGGAAGTTTTCGTTACTGCTGAGCAGCGCTTACACAGTGCCAAGGGCTTTTCTGCTTCTCACCCCACCCCACCAGCGAGCAGCTGGGCGGGCACAAGCTGTTGTGAGGGGACACGGCTGGGACAGCTGACCCCAGCTGACCACAGGGATATTCCATACTATATGACACTATGGTCAGCAATATAAAGGAAGAAGCAGGAAGAGCCAGCAGATGAATACCTGGCTCCCGAGCCTGGTGTCACTGGCAAATTCTGGGGTTTTTGATCATGGCTGGTCTACACGACAGCAGGCCTGCTGGTGGCAGGTGGGGTATTCTGGTCTCAAAGAGGGAAAAGGATCTTAGCGCAGGAGTTAACAGGGCTCATTGAAAGAGCTTTAAACTGGATTTGAAGGGGAAAAGAGTTATACCCAGGCTGGCTAGAGATAAGCCTGGGGGAAGCATGCCAGTGTCTGCGGGATGATGTGCTGGTGAGGTCCTTGGATCTTCCGTTTCAGTGGAGGTAGGGGATGAAGATCCATGTGCAAAGATGCAAGGGTTATTCATGTGTTAGAAACCGCAGAAATGCCTGAGAATGGTCATGTAGGAATGAGGGCTTCTCCCTCCAAAAAGGTGGTAGGATCAGGCCCAGCTGAATTGCATTTACACCGATGCACGCAGCATGGGCAACAAACAGGAGGAGCTTGGAAGCCTTTGTACAGCAGGAGATCTATGACATAGCTGCCATCATGGAAACATGATGGGATGGGTTGCACACTGGAGTGCTGCAATGGATGCTGTAAACTCTTCAGAAGGGATAGGTGAGAAAGGAGAGGCAGGGGGGTAGAGCTGTATGTTAGGGAGCATTCTGATTGTCTAGAGCTTAATGATGGTGACAATAAGGTTGGGTGTTTATGGGTAAGAATCCGGTGGAAGGCCAATGAGGCAGATATCATGGTGGGAGTCTGTTACAGACCACCCAACCAGGATGAAGAGGAAGACAAAATATTCTACAAGCAGCTGGGAGAAGTCTCACAATTGTTAGCCCTTGTTCTTATGGGGGACTTAAACTTACGAGATGTCTGCTGGAAGGAAGCAGTCCAGGTGGTTCCTGGGATGTGTGGAAGATACCTTCCTGACACAGCTGGTGAGGGAGCCAACTAGGGAATGTGCCCGCTGGACCTGTTGTTTGTGAACAGAGAAGGACTTGTGGGTGATGTGATGGTTGGAGGCATCTTGGGCACAGTGAATGTGAAATTATAGAGTTTTCTATTCTCAGAGAAGTAAGGAGAGGGGTGAGCAGAACTGCTACCTTGGACTTCCAGAGGGGAGACTTTGGCCTGTTTAGGAGCGTGGTTGACAGAGTCTCAGGGAGAAAGGGGGCAGTCCTGAAAGGCCAAGGGGTCCAGGAAGACTGGACATTCTTCAGGAAGGGAATCCTAAAGGTGGAGGAGCAGGCTGTCCCCATGTGCCAAAAGACAAGCTGGAGGGGAGGAAGACAGAGGAACAGAGAGCTTTGGCTGGAACTTAAGAAAAAAAGGAGCACTTATGACCTTTGGAAGAAGGGGCAGGCAACTCAGGAGGACTACAAGGATGTCATGAGGTTGTGCAGGGAGAAAATCAGAAGGGCCAAAGCCCCACTTTGGAACTTAATCTGGCTACTGCCATTAAAGACAATAAAAAATGCTTCTGTAAATACATTAGCAACAAAAGGAGGACTAAGGAGAATCTCCATCCTTTTTTGGAAACATAGGATGAGGAAAAGACTGAGGTACTTAATGCCTTCTTTGCCTCAGTCTTCAATAGTAAGATGAGCTGTTCTCAGGGTATTCATCCCCCTGAGCTGGAAGACAGGGACAGAGAGCAGAATGAAGCCCCCATAATCCAAGGGAAATGGTTAGTGACCTGCTACACCACTCAGACACACACAAGTCTATGGGGCCAGATGGGATCCACCCAAAGGTACTGAGGGAGCTGGCAGAAGCGCTCACCAAACCCCTTTCAATCATTTATCAACAGTCCTGGCTAACTAGGGATGTCCCAGTGGACTATATGTTAGTAAATGTGCTGCCCATCTACAAGAAAGGCTGGAAGGGGGATTTGGGGAGCTACAAGCCTGTCAGCCTGAATTTGGTGCCGGGGAGTGTCATGGAGCAGATCACCTTGAGTGCCATCACATGGCACATACAGGACAAGCAGGTGATCAGGCCCAGCCAGCATGGGTTTATGAAAGGCAGGTACTGCTTGCCTAAAGTGATCTCCTTCTATGGCAAGGTGACCTGCTTAGTGGGTGAGGGAAAGGCTGTGGATGCTGTCTGCCTAGACTTTAGGTAAAGCCTTTGACACCATTTCCCACAGCATTCTCCTGGAGAAACTGGCTGCTCATGGCTTCGATGGGTGTACTCCACGCTGGGGAAAAAAACTGGCTGGATGGCTGAGCCCAAAGAGTTGTGGTGAATGAAGTTAAAGCCAGTTGGTGGCTGGTCACAAGTGGTGTTCCCCAGGGCTCAGTGCTGGGTCCAGTCTTGTTTAATGTCTTAATCAATGATCTGGACAAGAGGATCGAGTGCATCCTCAGGAAGTTTGCAGATGACACCAAGTTTGGTGGGATCATTGATCTGCTTGAGGGTAGGAAGGCTCTGCAGAGGGATCTGGACAGGCTGGATCGGTGGGCTGAGGCCAATTGCATGAGGTTCAACCAGGCTCAGTGCCAGGTCCCACACTTGGGTCACACCAACCCCAGGCAGTGCTACAGGCTGGGGCAGAGCAGCTGGGAAGCTGCCTGGGGAAAAAGGACCTGGGGGTGCTGGTTGACAGCCGGCTGGGCATGAGCCAGCGGTATGTACAGGTGGTCCAGAAGGCCAATGGCATCCTGGCTAGTATCTGAGACCGTGTGGCCAGCAGGATCATGGCAGCACTTGTTCCCCTGTACTCAGCACTGGTGAGGCCAAACCTCAAATCCTGTGTTCAGTTTTGGGCCCTTTGCTACAAGAAAGACATTGAGGTGCTGGAGTGTGTCCGGGGAAGGGCAATAGAGCTGGTGAATGGTCTAAAGAACAAGTCGCATGAGGAGCGGCTGAGGGAACTGGGGTTGTTTAGCCTGGAGAAAAGGAGGTTCAGGGCAGACCTTATTGCTCTCTACAGCTACAACAGGAGGTTGTAGGCAGGGTGTTAGTCTCTTCTCCCTACTAACAAGTGATAGGATGAGAGAAAATGACCTCAAGTTGTGCCAAGTTTAGATTGGATATTGGGAAAAATTTATTCCTTGAGAGGGTTGTCAAGCATTGGACCAGGCTGCCCAGGGAGGTGGTTGAGTCACCATCCCTGGAGGTATTTAAAAGATGTGTAGACTGGCAATTAGGGACATGGTTTAGTGTCGGACTTGGCAGCGCTGGGTTTATGGTTGTACCTGATGATCTTAAAGGTCTTTTCTAACCTATAATGATTCTATGATTCTATAAAGTTGGGGGAAGAAGAAGGAAGGGGCAGAGGAACATTTGGAGTGAGGTTTTTTTGTCTTCCCAAGTAACTGTTACGTGTGATGGAGCCCAGCTTTTCTGGGGATGACTGAACACCTACCTGTCTGTGGGAAATGATGAATTAATTCCTTGTTTTGCTTCGCTTGCATATGCAACTTTTGCTTTACTTATTTAACTGTCTTTATCTCAGCCCATGAGTTTTCTCACTTTTACCCTTTCTGATTCTCTCCCCCATCCCACTGGGGAGGAGTAAGCAAGTGGCTGCGTGGGGCTTGGTTGCTGGCTGGGGTTAAACCACAACAGAAGTATACACCAGAAAATAGCTCTCCAGTAGCCTGTTCTCAGTTGCAGAGCATGTATTGGATTAGAGCCATTCCCAGAAGAACATAAAGGATTATATAGATCTTCATTTCCGTTAAAAACCTTTCCACTGTGCCACCATTAGTAAGGAAAATTATGAGACCTCAGGTGTTAAATCCAGTATGCCTGAGCATGGTGTTTCATAGGGCTAGAGAATTTATATAAAGGGAGGACAACGTGCTTATCAGGTTCAAGGTTTTGACATAGTGCATACCACAACTCCAATCAAACATCAGTCTTTGTGGCCGGTGTGCGTTGAAGTCATCAGAGCCTCTGGTTATGCTGTCATCTTGCTCATTCTTTTCAGTACAAGATATTCATACAGCTGGACACCCAAAGAAAGTAGCATTGCAAAAAGAGTCAATATGGCAACTTGGACCTAAGAAAAAAAGAGAAAAGGGAGATCAGCAGGTGCATTTTATCACAGAGTTATTATAAGTTTGGTATCCCTTTTACTAAGCAGGGTCCTGCAGATCAGCTTCTGCCAAGAAATGTCAATCTCTGCTAGCTATTGCTTCTGAAAAAAAAAGCACTTTTGAAAGTAATGTGGTGGTGAGACTCTGCCATGCCTCTCCTGCTGTGTAGTATGCAGAGCCATTGCTCTTGAAGAGGTGATCAGATTTTAATTTTTGCTCCTTTTTCCCATGTTGCTTTCTGCCATTAACAGTATTTCAGAGCTTCTCTGCATGGCTCTCTGCCCAGCTTTTCTCCGACCCTGGAAAGCACTGAAATTAGATCTATTGACTTCAAGACGTTTCTCTTCGGGGATCTCACATGTGGCAAAAGTGAGGTTCGTGTTTGTTCTCCCCAGCATTTACTGGTTAGCACATGTGAACACATCCTGTTGTGTCCTCACTTTCTGCGCTGTGAGAGAGCACCAAACAGTTTTTCTTTCCCACACCTTGCCCTGAACTCCTCTCTCACCTTTATGATCTGCTCTGTACTTTGTTTTCACAGGAACTATCAGTACCTACCGTATGATGAGAGGAAGCCCTGTATCTGTGTCAAGAGCTACTGGGGTGACCAGACCTTCCGTCTGTACTCTGCCAACACTCTGGAGAAAATGGCAGATCACCTGGTAAGTGGCAACTGTGTTCCCAGGCTCACGTATTCAGCAGGGTAAGTCAATGAGAGGCCACGTTCCTCAAAACAGCCCTTCAGAACTTCCCTTGACTGCATTCCTTGCTGTTTGTTTTGTGAAAGATTAGCCTCTTCTCACCGCGCCCCCCCCCACTCCCAATTACTTTGATCTATTAGAGCTAGTGAAGTATTCCTGTCCACAGGTTCTTTTTTTTTTGGCTGTAGGGCTGTCTTGTTTTGTCAGAAACAGTTTCTTCTTTGTAAGAACAGTCTAACAATTAAAATATGAGATAAGAATAATCTGTCTCCTATGGCTCTTCCTCTGATGTCTTCATCCTCAGACCACATGGCTTAACCTGTGTTTATGCTGGAGACTCTTTAAAGGACACTTTTTGGTTTTAGTATTCCTAAAAACATTGATAAAGACAAAATGGCATATCGTCCCATGGGCAGTCACTGCAATGCCCTAGTCATAGCATTTTCCCATCATGATGGTTTTTCTACCATTGTTTGAAGTTGACTATCAAGTCTCAAGAAAGTAGTTGTATTTTTTTTTGAAGTGACTTCTAATGTTGGATATTTTAATTTGGGGCACTCAGATTAAGAGTCTGATTCATCCCTCATTTATCCTTATATACCTCATGAGCACAACACTGAAGTCATACTTACGCAAGGTTGTATCATGAGAAGACAGTGGCTTACGGGCCAATATTTTGAACCCAGGTATTTGAAAATCAAACATTTGACTATACATATAGAGAGATGTGTTTGTCAGTGTACCTGAACACCCACACGCCTTGCTGGAAATCCAGCTTTTTATTTTAGCTTGCAAGAAGAGACTCCATTTCTCAGTGATGACAGTACGTGTTGCGGTAGACCTTGCACGTGGATTCAGGTGCCCACTAAAGTTTAAGAAGTTTACTCTAGCAACTTGCTAAATTTAAGCAGCAAGGCTGGAAACAGAACCAAGGAGAACTACAGTTTTTCCTCCTACCTAGTGGAGAATCTTTCCCAATGGCTGATCTTTACCAAAGAAGTGAGACACCAAAGCTGCTCCAAGCAGTAGTGGCTTGGACTAGTAGTTGGAGAGGCTGGGCAAAGGTGAATATAAATTATGCTGCTGGAGTCCTCTCTGTGCACTTCAAGCATAGTGATATATCAAAGGTCCTGTTCTGTCAGGTTACAAAGTCACCTCCCTCATTCTTGCTAGTCATACAGTGAATAATGGTGTTATAAGACTGGCAGAAAGACAAAGTGCCATCCATTATGTAACAGCTTTTTCATGTGTTTCTCGTAGGAAGAATCATTAGAGCAAGTAAAGGACTTGCTCAAGGTTTCAGAGATAGCATCTGAGGAGAAAATGAGGACAACCCTAAATTATTTTATCAATCAAAGCAGGTAACTACATTTACTTTAGTAAATAAACTTTATATGTTGGCTACAAATTTGAGGCTAGACAAGGAAACTGATGATAATAAAAAAAAGTACAGTAAACTTACTGAGATATAAATTTTATTTATTCTGCTATAAAAGCAAAGGCCTTCCCCAGTTGTAGTTTCTGTTTATACAGAGAAAATATTGTCTTGTTTTTAATATTCAGTATTGGCAGTAGACTACTGCCAATGATTGTCATATTATTTTGGCTTTCTGGACTAGAATGTATATGGGATAAGTAGGATTTAATAAAGCATGTGATAGACATACTGTAAAAAAGGACAAGGTTAAGATAAAAACAAAGGATTTCACATGCTGGGATAAATCACCCAGTGGGCTTTGTGTCAGCTGACGTGATTGGGCTCAAAATAGATACAAACCCTGATTTCTAGATATAAACCCTGTTTCTGTGAAATGTGATGCAAAGTTTTTGGACCCTATCTTAGAGGTGTTCAATACTTATTTTAGAGAATTTCATCATCGGTTTTCTGGTTCATGTACTGCAGTAGGCAGAGAACATTTCATTCCAAAGTATTTTAGCAGCTCACATTAAAAAAATAGCATATTTAAAGACCCTGTTACTCCTTTGTCCTAGGGCCTTCATTACCATTTCTGAAAAGAAGCCCAAAGGGCTGAACTACACTGCTTTGGACAAAAAGAGACTCATGCTGTTCAAGCAACAGCTGGTAGGTGTGTTTTTTCCTTTAAGCATTGATGCAATGATATTAGCTGAAAGCACACTGGATGTATACATTTTCATTTCTATTTGATTTCATTATACTGGAATGCTTTGCAATTAGTATGAATGTAATATCCAAGAATATTTTTTTCAATAAACCCTGCTGTGCTTAATAAAGAGTTGTAAGTTATGCTAAAATAATTAATTCAGAACCTGTTGTTTTTAAATACAAATAAGACATTATAATATTGAGCTGATTTTTTTCGCCCTCTCATTTTAAGATGAGATGATGCTGAGTTCAGTGGAAAACCACCAAATTAACATGCTGTTATGCATTTAGTTACTGTGGTGGGGCTCAACTTCAAGACTAGTAAAGTCTGGCATTTGGTATTCCTGGACCTAATCACCTCCTGCAGGGAACCAGTGAGAAGAATCTGAATTGAGTGGAGGTCATCTGAGTATTTATTAGCTTTATTTACTGTTTTTTCACAGAATTTGGTTGTGACTTCTGTCAGGACCAAGGCCTGATAAATCTAGGTGGTAATCACATGTCTCTTGGGACTTCCATACATGCAGTATACATACAAAGAAAATGGGGGACATTCACATTTTATGTTACTCAGCTCCAAAGAATTGATCACTGTCTGTTGTGAGAAAGAAGGTAATTGTTACCTTGAACCAGGTGTCTCCATCTTTTCTTTTCAACTTGAATTGAAGACTGTTTTCTCCTGCTGTGTCCAGTTCAAACTACTTGATAATACATAAAAATACGTATTCTCTTTCCTGGCTGCAGGAAGCAATGTCCAGTGACGCCAAGGGAATTGTTCAGCAACAGAAAAAGAAGATGTCACTGGATGAAATGATGCGTGAGACTCAGAGCTTTATAGATAAAATTCGATTCTTGGTTGATGAGGTAATCCAACATAAAATCAGATAATTTTAAAATCTAGGCCTTGACTTTGATTTTCATCACCCTGTGTGAATAATAACTCCTGGCCTGGTTATTCAAAGAGGTCGTCTTTGGATATCTGGACCCAATCCTGTTTTGTATTAAATGGAGCTGTTAGCAGACTGGGGTAGGAAACACTGGGCTGTGTGGTGTGGAGAGGATGCGGTATGGAGAGTTTTTCCTTTTTTTTAAATAAGGTCATCTCATATATGCCCTCTTTGGGAGTGGTTTGGAGACAGCTTGTTTTCTGATCTGAATTCATGTCTCCGCTTGTATGGACACAGTGATTCGGACTCGCGTGAACTCGAGGGTCTCTGTGCTATACTTCATTGTGCAGACACTGCTTAGACATGCTATTAAGCCTGAAAATAACAGAACAGACATATCTCATCAGGCCAAAATGCAGTCAGTGCAGTGCTGTCCCTCTGAGAGCTCTCTCTGCTAGCAAACTAAACAGGGCCAAGGCTATTCCCTGGCTCAGAGAGCAAGGGGTACAGCCTGGCATGGTTTGCAGCCTACAGCTAAATTCCTTTCCTTCCCAAAACAGTGACCTTGCTCACAGTGCCTCCTGGGAACAGCCCCTGGCTGGTCTTTGCTTCAAAATATGCTCAGGCTTTGCTTGCAGAAATGTTACACAAGCATAATAGATGGTCAGATGCCAGTGCTTGAGTTTGGCCCCAGTCCTTTTTGGTTGCTGGTATAGATGAAATTGATGGCATTTCCATGGTAGGTACTTTCAACTTAAGCAGTGTATGGGTAAGTTGCTTCCTGAGAGAGAATCAGACCCAGATTTTTAGTTTCAGTTTCTCCTGAAATGGTTTATGGCATGGGTGCTCCTTAATCACTCGGCAAAGCTCTTTACCTTCAGCTGTGCTTAGGAATGGAGGTTTGGACTGCAAAGCATGAAGAGACAGCCTTTTTTAGTCCGAGTGCACATCTGCCACTCCATAGGAGCTGTGAGGGAATCAGCTCTTGGCAGGGAGTGTTTTAACAAAAAATAACGGTGATGGCTCATAGAAAGAATTCAGTTTTAGTTCAGTGTTCCTCATCATTTAACAGCCACAGAATACAGTGCCTGATGTATTCATCTGGATGCTCAGCAACAACAAGAGACTTGCGTATGCAAGAGTCCCAGCAAAAAACATACTCTATTCCCCAGTGAAAGAACAGAAAGGCAAGGACTGTGGGAAGATTAAAACTCATTTCCTGAAAGTAAGTCTGGGGCACTCTGCAAACACAGGTAATGCCTGGGGAGCATTCGGTATTCAGATTTCTTCCAGGGGTTGTATTTTACAGGCTCATATTTGTAATGTAGTAAAAATGTGTATACATTTGTATCTGCCGTTAGTTTTCTTCTTACATTTATGCTTGTCCTTCTTTAAGCACTGTTTCATTGCTTGGTTTTTGGTGTATGAGTAATTAATCCTCTCACTACTTGTTATGGCAAGTATGTAACATTGTTTATCTATATCTGTATACATAAACAGAAGAGGTACAACCTCTTCACTGGCAAAGATGTCAGAATGCAGCACATGAAAGTCTGGGAGGAGACTGGTAGGACATCAGCATGCAGCAACTCAGATAACAAGGAAACCTAGGTATTCAGAGGTAATACAGCACTTACTCATGCTTGCTATTTCAAATGTGCCTAGGTTTGTGCAATGTATGTTCAAAATATTGTTATGGAATTATTCATCTGAAAGGAAAGTCTTAGTGGATATACTCCTACAAAGGCACTGTGGCTGGGTAGTACCTGGCAGTGGAATATTATGCAATGTAATTGTTACTATGGCCATCTGGAAAAGCCCAAACTCACAAGACAATGATACCTTCATATAATAACATTTTAGTCATTTTCCACCTGGAGTTGCTGGGAGTACTCCCATAAAGCACAACTAAAGAACAGATAGAAATATCTAAGCTCCTGATCGTGGCCATGGGTACTTGTTAAGCACAGTACTCTTTGCCTGTATGAACAAAAAATACCACAAGTTACCCTCCAGCCCCTTCAATATCAATAATTACCTTAGGAATGGATAATGCTAAATATTTAGCTTAGCATATCTAGTTGAAGTGGGAAGGGAGAGGAAGGAAATAATTCTACTCTTTGTCAAGACTAGTAGTGTTTTATACTGGAATATGTTTTCTGACCCGCCCAATGGAATAGTATTTCTGGTAATACATGGGACTAACTATTGGAGACCAGCAAAACTGTGTGGAATGGAAAACAGGCTGAAGTCTGGGAAAAGTAGGGTATCAGCTAGCACTGATATGCTTGCAGCTGTTAGGGTAGCCTGCACAAACCTCTGCATATATGGCAGTATGCCATTTACATAGACTTTCAACTGAGCAAACTACTCATTTCTTCCCTAAGAACCACGAAAGTTCCTTGTGCTAAATGAGTCTCAGGGCCACTCACTGTGGAGAAATACCATTTATCAGTATATCAACTCAGTGAATGCTCCTTTATTTTACTCTGGCTTGGTAGGACTCAACATCTAGCCATCTCTCTTTCTTGAGCTTGTTGGTGATGAGTGGATTCTTTTCATCAGTTACCAGGCAAGCGCCCGCTGGGCTGGACTGTGCAGGCAAAGGTGGACGTCTACCTATGGCTTGGACATGCCAGCTATGCCTACAGCATCATGGAGAATTTGCCTGTAGGATATGAGACTGAATTATCATCTAAGACCAACTCAGGGCACAGTGCGGTGCCCTCACCTGCCTGCCTGCTGTATAAAAGTAAGGCACTGTTTCTTCTCCATTTTAGTAACTAAGAGATGTGGCCCCAAAAGCTCTAGTTCGGAGGGTGGCACAACCTCTGTTTAAAGTAACTGTTTAAGATGATCATGACTTAGCATCTTTTCATCAGAAAAGGCTGGCTTTATTGCAAAGTCATCAGTCCTGCCACTGACACTTTGCAGATGTGAGGGAAAGAAAGGACCTATTTGTTTGCAATTTCTGTTCCCCGTCCCATGGGTCTGTCTCCTCGTAATGAGGAGTATCCTCCAGTTGCCTTGGTGAAGCTACCATGTTGAACACCTAGTAAATAAATCAGTGATGGGAGATAAAAAGTGGCAGTTAACCACCTTGCAGTAGAGACTTAGATTGGGCATTGATTTTAAGTGAATACAGAAGTCTTACACAACTTCTGAATGTCTCGGGTGTTTCTTTAGTGAGCCAGCACTAGCAACAGTTCCCCTTGTCAGATACTGGTTGGATGGCAGGTGATGATGAATCTTCCCTTCCTACCTATGTCCTGCATCACTTCCATGAAGCTGACATGACTGTTTTCTTTGCAATGCCATAGCCCCGCACCTCTTCCAGCTGAGAGCCCACATGTATCAGGCAAGGGGGCTCATTGCAGCTGACAGCACGGGACTTTCCGATCCATTTGCAAAAGTTACTTTCACATCACGCTGCCAGACCACAAAGGTAAGTTCCAAAGTCTCTTTCAGTAAATGAAAACACATTGTTTTTCCAATTAAGCTGTGAAAAGGAAAAATCTTGGTTTTGCAAGGAGGTACCTAGCAGGAAAACCTAGATGCGTGCTCTTAAAGGGCAACTCCTGACAGTCCACTGCAAGCAAGGCAAAAGTTTAAGCATAACCTGCTACTCTCCTAACATGAAGTGCAGTAGTACTGCTTTATTTTTGGCCAGATGTCACATTCTCTGGGGCTACTGGGACTTTGTAGCAAGTGAATTACCTTTGTCTATGTCTTTTTCTGTATGTTTTTAATTTGGGCTGTTGTCACTGCTTGGTATGAGGATGAACTCCCAGAGTTCTCTTTTCCTACAGTCTATGCGTGCAATGATTGAGCAAAGAGTGAAGACCTTTATATAGCTTCTGTAGCCATGTGAGCCAGCATGGTTCTTTGCAATGGAATTTGGCAACGCATACTGATGGTTTTAGAGTGGCAAAGTTGAAATAAGCTGAAAAAAAGAGGTGTGAGACTTTCTGCACCACTTAAATGCTGCAAAAATGTGCCCATAAGGAGTGATCTCACATCTCCCTCAGGCAGGCATCTCCAGGGGGAGAATGGTCTCCTGTGGACATTTAATTGACCCTCTAAAGAGAAGGGGGATCTTCAACAGAGCTCCAGCAAGAAGGGTTGAAGTACAACCCTGGCAAATAAGCAGGAAGATGGTCCCTCACAGAACATGAAGACTGAATTTCCCAGGTCCTGAGGCCTCTACAATTACCCTGGAGTTAAAATGGGTCTGGAAGTTCTGAAACCCATGCCACAAACAGAATTTCCTGTGTCAAATATGGTCTCACTTCAGGAAAATTATTTAACCCCTCCATCCATCCTCTCACCCCAAAACCACCACAGAAGACTGTCTTAATTTAGTTAAATATAAAATTCCTGTCACCTGCTTTTTTTACAAAGCAAGTTCTCTAGCATGTGCTAAATGGAGCAAGAAGCAAAAACCATTCTCTGCTCTAAGTTGTAGGTGCCTGTTTGTGCTGCTTTTGCCTCAAGGATATGAATTGTTTTTTCCCTGTGATGTGATTTTATCTTCTAATAGAAGTTGGTGAATTGTTTAGATACACCAGGTTCAGAAAAGTAGAATTTGGCCCAGGAAAAATAGGATTTTATAGGCACAGTGTGTTAAGATTATTTGCTACCTGAATAAAATATTGCAGTCAACAACTTGCATGTTTTTAGAAGACTGTCGGGCAAGTGCCAATAAACTGTAGTTAAGAGATTTATTTCCATTCAAAAGAATGATAGCAGCTTATGAGTTATTTTGCAGTTGGCATATTTTTCCTTTAAATATTATCTTTGTTAAATATATTTCCTGCCAAGACAGATAAAACATTGTCTATGATGAAATGCCATAAGCATCCATGCAAGCCAAATTACAACAAATTAAAAACTATTGATTTATTATGAGTGATTTATTAAATATATTTCTCTTTTTATTTTTTCCCCATAAAGTGTTGCATCATTACACTGCAGTAAAAGCAAGATTGAAAAAGTGTACCCTGGAGAACTGAAAACTGGCCTTGGTTTAGGGCAAAGCTTTATTTTAATATCATCATCGGACCTGAGCCTGCTTTCCTAAGCCTACAGCTTTCCTCTAAACTTAATGCTGAGTTTTGTCTACACAGACCGGGGGTCGTATATTGATATGCTTGTGGGGGGTCTGTGAGGCAAACGGGATAAGGAAATGGGAGATACCGACCTCAAAGTGAAAGAATCCTATTCTTCTGGCTGGGAATAGCAGCTGAAAAACCTGGTGTCTCAGGCAAGGAGTTGTTCTGGCTGTGGGAAGGGACGTCACCAGCAGATCAGCATGCCCTGCAGAAGGACTCCCAACCAAACAGTTCATAGCTCATTAAACTTCTCCTCTCTTTCATTAGATCATTTCTCAGACGTTATCCCCCACTTGGAACCAGATGCTGCTCTTCAACAGCATTGTGCTTCATGGTGACCGGGAGGAGATTGCTCAGTTTCCACCAGAGATCGTCATCGAGCTGTATGATGATGATGCAGTGGTAAACTCAAAATCCTTCTTAGTAAAAACCTGGGCTCTTACATCTTACTGCCAATGTGAAAGCAAAGCTGTATAACTGAATAGGTATTAAATGCATGATCTTGCTGAATGGAGCTCAGTTTTACAGTGGTTTGCAGTTGAACATCTGAAAACAGCCTTGAGATTCACTTTATGTCCTTGCAAAGCTGTGGTCTTTTTTTTTTTCCCCCAAGTGAATCACGCTCCCAAAGACCGGCTTACAAAAATCAGAAGCATCTTGCCCCCACATTCCTTGCACACAACCGTAAATACTGTATCTAAGTCTGAGGAGATACGGATTTATCTCTGATGATGCAAACTCTGACACAGTCTCACTGACTGAATATAGAGCTCAGAAACTTTTGATGCTCTGAAGAGGTAATAAATAGTCAGCTTCCATTTTCATAGCTGCCTTGCGTTTTACCTTGCTCTTTCCTTCAGGGGAAGTTGGGTTTGTTTTCTTCACAAATACTAACCTCTGAATCACCTTGGCCGCTATGACAGCTGTGTAGGTCAAATGCCTTTGACACCTGTACTCTCCTTTAGGGTAAGGCAGAATATATTGGGTCTACAGTGGCTGCCCCTGTGGTGAGACTTGCTGATCAAAACTATGAACCACCTAAACTTTCTTACCACCCACTGCATTGTGGAAATATTTCAGGAGGAGACCTTCTTGCTACATTTGAGCTTCTGGAGGTAAGCGAGACTTTCTTGACTGTTACACCTTTACACCCCGCACTCACAAAAGCAGTCATGGCACCAAGGCCTATCGCACTCTTGAATTAATGGGAATTGCAGCTGGAGCAGGACCATTCTGCTGTTGGACCTCACAGTCCCCATGGAATCTCTGTCATTCCCTCCAACCTGCCAGGGGCCACTCTCCATGCACACCACCACCAGCCCCTTGCATACTCTGAGCGTCATTTGCCCATCACTTTGCCCTTCCCTAAACTGGGTTCTGGCCTGTGAAACAACTGGGAAAATCCTACCGCCGTCGCAATGACCTCTTTGGAGTAGCATATGGCCCTGACTTTAGCAGCCTCAAAGGTCTCAATACTGCTTTCACTCTTAAGGAAAAGAAAGTGGTGAATAATAAGGATTGCATTAGGGAGACTGAGTTTTCAGATATCCCTAACACGTTGAAGAGAAATGTTACACTGGTTTCCAACTGCAAGGCAAAAGGTAAATTCAGCAGATGCATGAGTGAGGTGTATCATGCCTGGGATTTCAGTGAATTTCAGTGGAATCTACAGAGCCACCAGTTAGAGGAAACTTCTCTCTGCTGAAAAGCTATATCAGTTTATTCGGAAATCTGAAATGGGAAAAACGTGGAACTCCATGACACGTTTTACAGATATTCCCAAGGTAAAACAGGCTTTTAAGCATGATGGGCTAATTATGTTCTTGATGAAAGCCTGAAATACGACACCATGTGGAACATTTCCTCATTATGGTGGGTACCTAGGGATAGAGTCTAGCAGCTTAGCCACAATTTCCCTGTTTTTTAATTGAAATCAACTTTTTGGTGAATAACGAGAGCATTGTATATTTTTTTTGGTGATCTTTTGGGACAAGGGAAGCAGCACTGCTTCTGGGATATATCCAAATATACCCCTAAGACTTCTCTAGAGTGTTGACCAGAACTTTAAGTAAAGACCCCACAGTCCTTATTTTCAAGCTCTGTACTATTATTCTCAGTGACAACACTCTAGAGCATCTCACGTAGCAGATAATAGCAATATGGACATTATAGAAATTTTTAGGTAAAGACATATGTAAACATCTGCCAGGCTTCAAAGCACTCCCAAAGCTGATGTGCCGGTGGCCTCTTCCAACATCAGGAGATTCCTGATGATGCTCTGTGAGGATGGAAACAAAAATCTCTTATCACTAATCTATTCTCATTCCAAGCCCATAACCTTTCCCATGACATACCGTGTTTGATAACACTGATCTGCAGGTACCGTTTGCTTCAGCTGAAGGAGTTTTGTGTGAGTTAATGCTCCTTTTTCAAAATGAATGCTATAATGTCTTGCTGAAGGGACAAAATGATTCTTATAGGAAAGCACCCTGGCATTTAGGAAAATAGGAGGCTTAAAAGAATACTAGGAGTCATGGTTTTGCTCAAAGTGGGCTCAGGATTTACTGGTTTTATTTTTTTTTATAATCAAAAAAGTAAAATCCCCTTTTAAACACACCTTGTGGGTATTTTCCTCAAGTGTCATTTGAGTGCTAGATCAGCCTTCACCTCTTGCTCTGTGCAGTTTCACTGTAGCCATGAAGCAAAGTCCTTTCTGAGTTATACCAAGCTAATTTCACTAAAATTAACAGTGTAATACAGAAACACTCTCACGTCCACTAATGGCTGTTAGATTTTGGAAAACTGGGGACCTTGCAATAAGAACTGTTCAGTTAACTGCAGTACTTAAAAAGAACAAAAATGAAGATCCAGGTAATCTTGATTTGATATCAGTCTTAGGTTTTGCAGTCACAGAGTGCAGTTTAATAAAACTCTTTACGAGGCACTTCTGTCCTCAAATGTGAGCTCTCACTAGCCTTACGCTCCTGAGCTATGTCCTTTGGAACTAGTCCCTTCTCACAGCTGTAAGAGGAGACAAAATTAGCTATGTATGTTATAGTTTAATTTTTTTTTTTAAATAAATGGTGAGGTTTAGAAATTACATATGCATAAGGTCACTGTAACGTGCAGATTAATATATTTTTCTTGATCACCTGTCATCAGAACCCAAGTCAGAGAATGCAATGAAAGTGGGTACCCTGGGATGTGAACTGTGTGCAGGGACACGGCAGCTGGTCTGTGATCTGGTTCAGGTGGTCTTTGCCTCTTCTTTTATTTAAAGTACCAGTTAATCTATTATGGGGTAAATTCTTTGAGCATTTAATGTCAGTTAATGTAGAGTTGTAAGCTTGGAATATAATTAAAGCTAAACAGGTGGATTTCTAGACAGGCAAGTATTGTGAACAAAGTTGTGTGTTTCTGTTTGGCTTTTTAAATGGTATGACAGAGGTGACTGATAGAAACCAGATACATTGGGGAACTAGACCTAGATCTCTGGCCTCAAGTTCCATGAAATCTATGAAGTGAATTGCTTTGGATTTCTAGTGATAAAAGGTGTTAAACATGTGCATGTGAGTTATTGCTGTTAGTTGTGTGAATACTCATATATGCTGCAGGTGCTCTGCTGAAAGACATGTTTTCCACCCATCTCCCTCACCTGCAAGGTACTAGGGCACACATCCTTTCTCCCTGATGCTAATTAAACTCCCGCACAACTGTACATCACTGCAGATAACAGACAGGTGGCCTAGTTAAATGAAGCAGAAGACTTGAACTTTACAGGTCCTTTGAAAGCTGCACCTCAGTTGCTTCACCTTTCAAAACTGACAAGTTAGCTTAGGAGCGCTGAAGCGCTCCAGCAGTTGCGTTTCTTTTTCCCAGAAGCTGTACGCACAGTACACTTTAGGTACTGTACTGCCTGGGAAAGCTGAGGAGAGCTCTGTCTGTAGGTTGTTAGCTCACCTGTGAAACCTGTGTTCTTACTGATCTCTGCTATTGCAGCCTGAGCTCCTGGTAGGGCTCATCGGCATGTGCTGGCTTCAGCTGTTCTATGTAGAAATTTGCTAAGTCAGGCCAGGCTTCAGATCTGCCCTGAAAGGACTGAGAAGGTCATGGAATAATAGTTGATCATTAGAAGGGATTGGGAAATGAAGCCAGGGAGCTTTCTCACAGCAGGTGAAAGGAACAGGCAGCAGAGCCTGGAGCACAGCAAGAGACAAAGAGACAGTCAGGCCCCAGGGCTGTGGTGGAGCCTGCCATCCTTGCAGCCACAGGGCACTGAGTGCTCCCATACACCCCAGTAAGCTCCTGGAGGTGGGGCAGGCTTATGTGCGATCACAGGCAAAGAATGTAAGTGCTGCCTGCAGCAAGATTTTTGTATGGCACTGAGAAGACCCAGCCCAAACTCTGGAGATGCGATCTGCAAGTTCTTAAATGATGGCAGCATGCAACGATGCAGGACAGCGCTTCTGCAGCGGCCAAAGGCACACTTGCCTAGCAAGTGTGCGGTTTCGCTGATGTGTGCTGTCTGTTCACCAGCCTTTTTGAACTAGAATCAGATCTAGAATTTTCCCATGAAAGTCTTCTAAGCACTTTTTCTTGGGACTTTTTGTTAAACAGAATTACCATGCTTTCCATTTTTAGTAAATAGAGCTATGCTTCAGCACATGTATGTCTTCAGGGCAGCCTAGGACAAAGGAGCCTTTTTATTGGAAAGGTGCATAAACCAATTCTATGGAATACTCTTCCTGCCAAATGTTTTAGCGTCACAGCGGGACACATAGCAATCCAGGTCACATTCACAGCACAACCTGTCTGCTCTGCAATGTGTCTTATAAAACTGCATTAAATTGACGTGTTCTGCGTGCCATTCACAGAGACTTCTGATTTTTTTATTCTTCTGAAAACCAGCCTAAGTTATGACTCCTTCATTTTTCAGATTCCTGAGTCGGGCCCAGACAGACTTCCCCCACTTGATCCACCAGATGTTGGCCAGATTTACACAGTCCCAGCTAATATCCGACCAGTTTTAAGCAAGTACAGAGTGGAGGTGAGCAAGTTAGAATATTTCCATTTCCAAATCTCAGCTTCTTTTATTCTGTTCCTGAACTGTGACAGTAAGAGTTGATGAGTTTAAAATCCTGATCAACAGGAATCACCTAAAAATAGCGTATGGATCCCAAATTACATGCGGTAAGCTCAGATCACATTGATTCTCTGTGGCTGGGCATGCAAGGCAGTGCTTCCACCTGAGGCCAGGGAAGGCTACATCTCAGTCCTGACCTGCTGGGAGGGGATGGCTCCAGTGGCAAAGCGTGGCTGGCAGACCTGCTCTCTGTGCCACCCAGGGAGGTGTTTCCATGAGATGGAGAAATTCCCCTTGCAGCTGACCTCACTGGAGGTGAAGTTCAGCATCAGCCACCTCCCAGGCTTTTTCTGGTCCCAAACTTCAGTCAAGCAATGTCTCCTGCCTGCATACAAATGTTTGCACCTTCTCTACCCTCCTCTCTTGCACCATTTGGGTCTAAAGTCCCCTTATGTTAGAGAGCAGGGAAATGTGACATCTTTTCATATCAGCGTAATGCTTGGATGCTGCCCAGACTCACCACTCACTGTCACTCATCCTGCAGCCTTCACACCACCTGCCTATTTGCCCATTTTACTGTGCCAAGTCAGATCCTGCTTGCGTTACCTGGTGGCTCTTCCACAAAAATACTCCTTCAGGAGCCCAGAAGCAGTTCCAGCTTTGCCTTCAAAGATCAAGCAATCGAGCTGCTGAAAAGGAGAGAACAGTTATTAGCCCTGCTATATCATTTAGTTAAGCTGCTGTTTTCTGTACATAGGGAAGAGGTTTTGTTAGCAGTGTTACTTTTTTTACACCTGATATTGCAAGGTAGATAAGCCCATGAACTAATCTGCTGATGCTTAAATCCTTAAACTTAGGTGTTCCTCTAAGTTTTGTGCTCTGAAAGCCTTCCTCCTGCCCTTGCAGCATGATTGCTTTGTGCTGCTTGTACATTTTCTATTTCACACTGCTGTGACATTCATCCTAACTAACTGTAAGGCACTCAGCTTAGAAGCATCCTTGCTGCAGGCTTCTTGTTTGGACAGCTGAGCAAAGCAGCCACCCTTCCAGAGTGATTCAGATCTTAAATCACATTTTGAAAGTGCATATCTGTCTCCTTTGGTTCTGGAGAGAGCACAGGATAAGTCTGCTTCTCAGTCTGATACCTCAGGCACCTTGAAATCAGGGAAATTGCATCCAGATCCAGACAGTTAAATTGCTGCAAGAACAGGTTTATAGTTGAAGTGCATGTATGTAAAGGAAAATATGAACTCTGGAGGGCATCCAGCAAGGAAATAACACAAAATGAATGTAACACAACTGTATTCGTTAATATACTATAAACTGTATCTCACACTAGTAGAAAAGGCCACAGAGCCACAGAAGTGTTCCCCAACTCTAATCGGGAGCCTCCGGGAACAGAGCAGGATCTCACCAATCCCCACGCCCCTCCAGTGCCCCTTGCCAGTCCCGGACTCACACAGATCTCCAGTCCTGCCAGTGTTCAGTTGTCCACAAAGCCACCCATGCTCCCTTTTGAAAGGTTCCAGTCTTCATTTTAGGTTCATGAGACTCACGGCTTCTCTCACCAACTGTAACGTAACCATCTCTCGCAACCCCAGTGCTCTCCTTCATGGCCCCCCATCGTGTGCTGTATAAAGTCCCATTTTTCCTGCAGACCTCTGTTTTACAGACCCAGTCTCCTTGTCCTC
Organism: Falco rusticolus; assembly: GCF_015220075.1. Classification (NCBI taxonomy): domain Eukaryota; kingdom Metazoa; phylum Chordata; class Aves; order Falconiformes; family Falconidae; genus Falco; species Falco rusticolus. The sequence goes on along the minus strand of NC_051189.1, from coordinate 17,434,293 downwards.
CAGACCAGGAGCATGGTCTTTTGAAGGAAAGCTGCTCAGAGACCTCCTGTCATCCGTTGCAGACCTGAGGGCTAGCTCAGCTGGCAAACCTCTGCTCGTATGGGATTTGTTTGCTCCTTCAACAGCTCTGACACTTTAAACAAACCAAGCCCCTGCTGTTCAGATGAGTAGTCCCCTGGCCCTGCTGAAAAGACAACTTTTTCAAATGTCACTATTATGTCTTGCTGTTGGCAATTACTCCTTGATAACTGTTTGATGTTATTAATTGTTTTAACTTCCACCGTTAACCCTGATGGATATTGAATATTGGATTTAAGTTGGTTTTTTTCCTGGTAGTCCTGCATACCCAAAGGAATACAAGGTGATGGGATCCCAGCAGTGGCTTCCCACAGACTGAGGGGTCTCTGCAGGCTGCTGATGTTTCTCTCTGCCCACCACAGGTCCTGTTCTGGGGTGTTCGAGAGCTGAAGAAAGTCCAGCTTCTCTCTGTAGATCGCCCCCAGGTTCTCATCGAATGTGCAGGGAAAGGAGTGAAATCCTCTGTCATCCAAAGCTACAAGAAAAATCCCAATTTCAGTGGCCTTGCAGACTGGTTTGAAGTGGTACGTAGAGCATGCTGCTCCTTGCCTCTCTGTTCTCTTGTTAGGCAGGGTGTTAATTACTAATTTCCTTCCTTTCTTGTCAAATAATTTCCACTGTGTCTTGATTAAATACTAAGGGACATCAGTTCTCATGCAAAAACTACTGATTTGAAGATACCTTAAAAGACTTCTGCTAAAACTATATGATAAAAGAAGGTAATGTTCCTCATGTTACGTCCCAAGTACGCAAGGAAATATGCTGCAATCAGATTTTTACTGATAGGTTGGAACTTGTTGGCAGATAACAGGGATATTTTTCATCGTTTTTCCTCCTCCTTTCCCATTTTGCAGGGTAGTGCTGTTTCCTTTATTTGCTTTCAATTTTTTAAATTTTCCTTCATATATTACTGGGCCATTAAGAGGATTGATGATTTCTGGCTCGTGAGCTTTGGACTGTTTCATATTGTAACATTTGCTGTTATGGACTGTAAATCTAATCATTGCCTGTTGTCTGGGTTATAAAAGCTGGTACTTTCAGTGGACAAAGGTCAGCATTAGAAAAAAATAATCTATTCAATTTGCTCTAGTTACTAACACCAAAAGAGAAGTTTATTTATAAGGCAAAAGGATATCAAAACACTAACCTGGATACTAAAATACAGTTGCTAAAGTATATTTAGCTTCCACTGTATGTTACATGTCCAAAGAGCTGTTTTCCCTTTCGTAATTCATCCTATAAGACATGTAACCACCCAGTGTTCACATCTCATGGCTGGGCAAACTGAGGCAGATAAGGTTAACAGCCCTCAACAAAGCAGCAGTGGCATTAAGACTCAGAACTTCCAACACAGCATTCATTCCTTCTGAATGTTCCTGATTCTCCCAGTTTATTCTAACAAGAGATGCTCTTAAATGACAGCGTGGGACTCAACTCTGTAGCACAGTCACACAGTCCACTCTCTGTTCTTAAGAGCAAGGCTTTCTCCAGACTTTGCAGAAAACCATGAACAGAACTATGTTGCCTATGCTGTATGCATTTTGCCTCTTGAGTATGTTAATAGCTGAGGAGAAGGGAGGGAAGAGTAAAAGCCTCACTGCTGTGCAAGACAAATATTCTATATGTGTTCTGTATTCTGTAGCAATTCTCATGCTGCTATTTGTCCTCCACTAGGAGCTGCCTGAAAATGAACTTTTGCATCCACCACTAAGCATCTGTGTGGTTGACTGGAGAGCGTTTGGGAGGAGTACTCTTGTTGGAACACATAACATCAATTGCCTTAAGCAATTCCTGTGTAAAACTCAACTGGGTCCTGAAGCTGCACCAAACAGACTAGACGTTGTAGAAACTGAGAGAGGTAAATGTCCAACCCTGACCCCAAATAGAAAGACAAAGTACCTACTCGGAGGCTTAACACTAGGCACACACTTCGAGGATATGCTTTATTGTGTTGAGTGTAGGGTCAAACCCTTAATGATATGATCTTTTGATGATCACCAAATGTGGTGATAGCATTTCTGGCTAAATCTTACCTAACTTGCAAAGTTTCAATTGCAGTTTCACCTGAGTCATCCCAGTCTGCTGAGTTACCCCAAGAAGAACCATTTTCAGCTGATTACATCTATGCCGAGGTGGAGCAGGGTAAATGTACAGTGGTAGAGCCAGACCCATATCTCACAACACGTCCTGCTACTGAACCAGAGTACTCTGCCTCTGAACCAGGAAAAGAGAGAAAACGGAAGGTGGGTATAGCTGAAGCTGTCAGCTTACTTTCTGTTGCAGTCCTGCAGACTTCAACCCTTCCTTATAAAATGGTAATCTCTTACTTATCTCCCGATTAGAGATTCTGGGTACTGATGTTAACACCCATGCTATCTTGCTGGCCCTTGAGAGAGCTAGGTAGCAATGTGGCTTTGAGCCCATATAATTTCATTATTTCCATTAACAGATACTTCCTTTCTTTCCTTTTGTCCTAGACTGTCATCTCATGGGCAAGTACTACTGTAGTAATAGGATTTTTGCTTTTCCTGACCTTGAATGATCTACTTAATTGCAAAACTCCCACTGTGAATGACTGTTTCTGTGTCCATAGCATTTAGTCAGGGATGACAGCCTCCCTTGTGTTAGATGCTGTACAAATGCGGAGCAGAAAGTCTGTTTCCAAAAGATCTTGCAGTCAAAATATAAAACGGGTGTTAATCTATGGGTAGAGGAAAGGAAAGTATGTGAAAACAGGCAGTTCAGATCAGCATGGGGTTTACAATACAGTATACGCTTTAGATTGTACACATTATTTTTTATTCAGATGCACATGCTCCGCCTTGCTCTGTAGTTTCTCCCATCACAATCACTCTTTTATTAACAACAATAAAAGCAGAGGATGCAGGAGCGAGTTCCATTTCAGAAGCTGTTTCTGCAGCTACATAAAGCATGCTTCTTTATTTGATGTTTCAGTGGTCAGATGCTTCCAGCATCCTTCATGATTAGAAGGTCAAAGAAACTGCAGGGATGTCTGGTTCTCCAGATGTACACACCAGTCAGTCTGCATCTTTCATCTGGTATAGAAAAATTTTAAAGTATGACAGCAAAGTATAGTAAGAAAAAAGTCCTATAGGGAACCCCGTAAATTAACCATTTTTATTATTATTCCCACTTATATATCATTCCCAATTATCTATCTTTGCTCCAGCTTCCCCAGCCAAGTTGACAACTTTCTGTAAGGGTGTAGGATGAAATGAAGTCAGTAAGATTTGCCACATGAGCAGGTGATCTTCAGATTCAGATTTTAGCTTTTTGTAAGAAGAGAACAGCTGAACTGCAGCAACCATTGGGACTCTTTCTTCTTCCAAAAGGCAATAAAGTAATGATGGGAGTTGTTAAAATACTTGCAGACTTTAGTGGGAGAAGCCAATCTGTATCTGAATGTTTCCATCCCTTAAAACATCATTACCTATTTCTCTGTGTAGATTTTCCTGCTGTATGGGTTGCTCCTGTGACAATATTTCAAATGCTCTAAGTTTTGGCATCGTCGGTAGGTAATAGAGATAGCTTTAATAATATGATGTTTGTGATGAAGTGTCTTGGATTAAAAGATGGAGACACTAATTCATATTGCATTTATTTAGCTTTTGGAGGTTGATAATTTCTTCATATAGGTTTGTTCATGCTTGACCTCATGAGTCAGGTGATTAGTTTTATTCAGTTCTAGTGTTCAACAGTGTTTCCCCCGTTCTTCGGTAGGATATGAAAAAATCTATCCGACGGTCAACAAAGAGGAAAAAAAGAACAATTGCAGATGAATCAGCTGAAAATGTTATTGACTGGTGGTCCAAATACTATGCTTCTGTGCTCAAAATGCAAAAGGTAAGTCACTCAGCATGCCTAAAACTCTCATGGATGAGCAATGTTGTAAAAGTAGATTTACTGCTGAATGATTCCTCTTCGGTATTACGTTCATAATGAGGAGTTTGTCCATCGTCTTTTTCTTTTGAAAGGCAAAAGGAATTTTTTCCAGTGAGGGAAAACCTGAAGACAGTAAGTAAATTGTTTGCATTTTTCTATTTACTTGTCCTACTAATACTTTGCTTCTCTACTATTTTACTGTCTGGTAATGGAGTACTGGTGGTATACCAGATTCTTTCCTCTACAGGTCAGACAGTGAGTAGGTTAAAACTTCATAGGCAGTGTTGGTTAACATGAGGTTTCTGTCTTTCTAATCTCATGTGCAGAGATTTGGAAAGTCGAAGTCCCAAATGATAGAAGGTGGAGATTAGGATAATCTTAGGTTGCGGTTGTAACAGGTTCAGAAAAAGCAGCTTCTCTCCATCTTGAATTCAATTCAGCATCGATGATGTAGGAACAGCTTCTGCTAGGCGACTTCATAGTCATGTGTGTTACTTCCATAGCTGAAAAGCTTTGTGTCTAGCTTAGGTTCTAGCGGAATTTTTTTTGCACAAGAACTCAAAAAAGTTGGCCAGAAATAGGCTTTTGGTGTGTGTATGTATATTTGTCTCCATACCTGTATACTCCATGGCTTAGCAGGTCCTCCCACAATCAAACAGCTGTAGAAAAAAATTTTTTAGACAAATGTGACTGCTTGAGCAGGCAGGGAAAGAAAAAAAATGTTTACTGCTCCTAACAGTAGCTGGTATTCAGAATTAAGCTATAACATCTTCCCATGTCAGAGCTGACTGCATTCACCAGTGATTGAGGTGATTTCTGTTTTAAAGGAGGTGTTGAGATTGCTCTGGATGGAAGACACGACCTACATGTCAGACGGTATAATTCTGGGAATAGCAGCTGACAGTGTTTTAGTGATCATCAGGGCTGTTGAGAGATAAGGCAGAGATCAGTTTCTGACTGAAACTCACTTGTTACAGGGTGGAAATTGATAGAAAATGTTCTACAAAGGTGTGGTGTTCACTTACAATTAGAAATTTATTTGCTATTGTGACATCCATCCACATGCTATTCAGGCAGCTGTGGCATGTTGTTTTGGACCACTGACTTCAGATCTCATAAATTCTCTTCTGATAATTTTTGTCACATATTTTCACTTACGATAATCATTGTACAGATGAGACAGAACTGATATAAAATATACATATACGTATATTTCTAAACAGTGGTATCAAACATACATGAACTACTCAAAAAATGAAAGTAAAGTGAACTAAAAATCCAGATTTCAATCTATGAACTCAACCATCTCAGTGCCATATTTGAGAGCTCACCCTCTTTTTGTTGGGAAGTCCCCTCGGTGTTTGGAGTCTGGCTTGAGGCTGGTCATACCACCTCCCATTTCTCATACTTGTAGGTTATCACAAGGTGAGATACACTATTTTGTGATGCCTTTGAGCAGAGAAGGACTTGGATCAGTCAGCCTAAATAGCAGCTTCCAGTTTTAAATAAGCTTTAAATTTTATGTGAAAGCTGTTAAGATCTGTCAGTTTTATCTGGGAGGAGGAAGGAAAAGGGTGGTCTGTGAGATGGCCAGCAGGGAAGGAGTGATGCTGGACACCATCACACTCTGTCAACCAAGCTCATCATGAAGACTGTTAGCCACAGAGACGATCAAATGCCACCTCTCTGCCTGGGAGGAGCAGCGGGAAAATAGAGGACCCCATGCTTCGCAGCAGAAGAATGAATGGAGAAGGAACATTTCAAATGTATTTTGCATCCTTATCTGAAGCATTTGGTGTGCTTTGCTCACTAAAACCTACATGATGTCATGAAATCTCTGCAGATAAGCAGACTTTGGACCACATTGCATTGATCATAGAAAAGGAGCCAGAAAAAAAGAAGGATAAGACATTGAAAAGGAAACAGAAAGAAACTCCAAACCTAGCAACACTGCAGGTAAGTGAGAAGTAAGGCTCTGAGGTAAGGTTGTTATTCACTGTCTCCCCAAAGCTTGCCATCAGCAGGTGAGTTTAGTAAACCTTCCATACATTTATTTCATACACCTTAAAGGAATAAACCAACCAAAATGATAGTGATAATGCACATCAGCACATGGGCCCCAGAGGAAACCAGGGCCTCATAGGGCAGGTGGCCTTAGACTGTCAGTTTATCAGTATAGACACACCTAGAGAGACTTTAGTGAAAATTCTGTTTTGTTGTTTGCCTGTAAAACACCGAATTTGGAAATACCCAATTTCATGTTGGAAATAATACAGCCTATTAAGAATGAATTAAAAATGAGTAATGAAAGCATTGCTGTAATCACTAGTGCATCGTCCCTGATGGGGAAGTAATATTCATCTTGCATTAGATTTGATTGGGTAACGATAGAAGGAATTCAAAGAAACTATATAGGTCATGCAAAATGACTGGAGAGATGAAGAGGTTTGAAAAGATTAGAACTGCTTGGATTAGATTCTAGCTGAATAAAGGAGAATTCGGAACCGCTGCTTCCATTTTTTAAGAGGTGGCACTAGTCTAGGCCCTTCTATTTCACACTGAATAACTCTTAACAAATTACAGGGGGAGAGTGTTGAAAAAACCCCATCCTTTTAAAAAGGATTTGCTGTTTTTACATATCCTACAGCTCTGTCTCCACAGGACTTTATTGTATTGTCTGCTTCGCTCTCACATCCTGACATATTAATATACCAGAATGGGTCAGCACATCAAAGGCACATTGCAGAGAGAAAACAGAAGCAAAGAGCAGTGCATCCACATTTTTTTCACCCACACCAGTGCTTAGAAATGTTTGTTCAGGCCCTTCTAGAGCCGCTTCTACTTGCTGCATTAATGTGTTATTCCAGTAGTTGGGAAGGACACCGGTTAAGGACAAACCTGCTCCTGTTTTAAGTGGGGAATTAACTCCGCACCCCCCCCTCCCCCAAGGAATTTTGCAAAACCTTGGTTTTATTAAAATCTGTATTTTGAGTCAAAATGGATTTCTAGTCATCCTGTAATAAAAAAAAGTTGCTATAAATATATTACCTGCACCACAAAAAATAAGCATTCTCCTGTTTTCAAAGATTTATGAAGGAGACTTGGAGAGTGAATTTAATAACTTTGAGGACTGGGTGAAAACTTTCCAGCTTTTAAGAGGAAAATCTAATGACGAAGCTCATGCTGACTCTGGAGACAGAATAATAGGAAAATTTAAGGTGAGCTTAACGTTGAATAAATGGGTAATAATTTAGAGACTTTATGTTTTCATGCATATTTCAGGTATACCAAAGATGAAAGAAAAAGAAATTGACAGTCTGTTGTAAATAGAATTATCTCTTTTATGGGATCTAGAGTCATATTTTTCCGTTCCCTTTACCTGATAGATGAAAGCAGCATCCACCACCGGGTGTTCACTCTTATTTTGAAACAAGGTATTACAAAAAAGTTTTAAATCACAGAAGGAAAATAAGAGATGTGTTATATAATCCACGTTCCACTAATGCAACTTGATTACTGCACTGTCAGTTACAGCACCTTGTATTTAATTTTCAGTAATTTAAATGAAGCTTACAGTGCTCCAGTTAGAAAAAACTGCACAGCCTGATCCAGGGCACCATTAGGCAATTTGAAAACACAGCTCAAAGTGTGAGTAATATTAGTAGGAATCCAAGCACTTTGTACTTCAGAGGAACTGATTAAACTCAGTGATACTGCAATCAGTTTGCAATGCAGACTTCAGCTCAAATTACTTGCTAGTTGCTTTCAGGCAGTACGAGCTACTCAGCAGAGTGAGTCAATATTGATTTATATGAATTGTATGGTGGCTGCAAAAATACAGTTGGATTCCAGTCACACTGTTGTGAAACTAACCCAATGGAATTCTCAGTTTGCAAATATACAGTTAAGGGCAAAATATTAATTTTAGAATATTAATACTAAGAAAACTAGATTTAGAACACCTGCAGGTGCTTTTCCTTTAAATAATAGAGAGTTAAGGGAATAAAAGTACTTCTTGCAGTCATCTAGATGTGATGATAGTACCATGTTATAAGTTAAAGACATTTTAAAAGATTATATTTAGTGCACTGAAGCCTATGTTCCCTTTGAGCGGTACCTCAAAATGTGTTGTGTATATGTATGTACTGCAGTGCAGGCTGCATGAATGAGGTTTTGTTTGCATTCAAAGGATTGTTTTTTGTATTGCACTTCATCTGTTTTCGAGGGAGATAAAAGGCACTGTATTACCAGGGCTCTTTCTGCATATACCCAAGTCCTGAGGATGGCAGCTTGTTGGATGGAGGGCAGCCCCGCATTCTGCAAGGAATACCACCAAACCACTCGGTCAAAGTCCTCATCAGGGTTTATATTGTGGCAGTAAGTAGGCAGATGTTCTTTTAACCTTGAAATAACTTGGATGTTTCTTTTCAACTCAGTTTACCTCCAGTATCTTTGCAGTGAAGCTTGTGAAAATCCTCATCCATGTGGTAGAAATGTTTTGGTCGTATTTCAGACGACGTTTCATGTTGTAGAAATGGGTGTTCAGAGTAGAAAAATTGTTACATATTCCTCACGATAAATCACAAGATCGGAGAATCACACTACTTGTTCAAACTGAAAGCGCTAGAGACATAGCTAGCGTAGTATGGACAACCGGTTCCAGCTACATTATGCAAATGTATCCAGTTTCAATCAGTAGAGTTGTTTCAAAATTGCACACATTCAAACAAAACCTCAGTAAAGGGGAAATGGGAGCATATTTTTGAGGGCTATGAACTGCATATAATCAAAGTGGTAGATGTGAATAAGTTATGGGATGGAGAAAGAGGTGGAAATACAAAGGACAAGATGATGAGAGAGTGCAATGTGAGAAGGAAAAGGGGTAGAAGGAGCTGGTATTTCAGAGAAACAAGAGTTGCAGGTGGTGTAAGAAGGAAAGAATGGCAAATAAAACAGAAGAGAAGACTAGGAAGAAGAATAGGAAGAGATTGCTTTGTTTCCTGAATATAAAGACTTCCAAGCTATCTCATAAATACAGTCTGAAAAGTTCTTTTACACTGTTCAGTGATCTGGACCAGTATTTTTGGGAAACCTTTCCTGAATCCTACATGCACTTGTGCAGCCATCTTCTTCCTCAGTGTTGCCTCTCCCGCTCATCTTTTTTTCTATCTTAGTGGTGGGACAGCATTTAAACCTTCCACCTTTGCGAACTCTTTTCTCCAGATCATCTTTCCCCAGTACCTTGCAAAGCTAAATGCCCAATTTTATATTACATGAGGCAAGCAAAGCCCCTGCATTTGCAGGACACCCAGGATTGGGCAGGAAACCCACGGTCCTATGTCGTGACCATGCTGTGTTTAAGCATGCTTCGTGAGGACACAGTCTTTCTTTATAACAGGCGTTCAACCTCAGCCCAGCTGATCCAGATGGCAAGTCAGATCCCTACATTGTGCTGAGACTGGGCAACACAGAAATAAAAGACAGGGAAAATTACATCCCCAAGCAGCTAAATCCAGTATTTGGAAGGTCAGTGGTGGCTTATTTTCTTATTCAGGGGTGGTTTCTGCTTTATCACTTGCCACAACTATTGCTGTTACTATTCCAAAGTGTTTGTTATATGCTGATTCCTGCCTGTTTGGATGTTTTGCAATTCTGCTGGTTAAAATGTTGAAAAGTGGTGTCACCTTGTATGATTATAAATTATTTCATTTTCATACCAGTCAAAAAACATCGCAGAATACAATTTGTGAGAAGTTTTGCAAAATGATGCATGAGAGGAAATGAGGCAACAAATGATCTTGTCTGTGCAAATTAATGTAATTTTTAAGTTTAAAGTGAAAAAAATATTAGCATAGTAAAGTGTGATTTCACAACCTTTGTTGCTATTTCAGGTTGACTAGAGAGCCAAATAAATCTCCTAATTTTAGGACTAGGACAAAAACCCCTAGTTTTTTGAACCCACACAGCCTTCTGAATGGGGGAGCCAGGGGCAAGCTGTCAGTAAACATCAACTTTGTATTATAAATGTTTTATATGTATTTCTATTGTTAATTCTAATAGCTGTGATTTTTTTTTGCCAGTAAGTTTCCATGTTTTAGGAAGATCGAAAAATGTTCTTCTGTAAGAACATTAAGACAGAGAAACTATACTATGTTGAACAGAAAGCCCCCTAGGCCAGGGTCCTGTCTGCAAAAACAGAGATTTAAAGAAAAAAGTTTAAGGGGAAAAGACAAGAACAGAGCGGTCCCTCCATAGCACGCCATCTCAGTTGTTATGATTTAAACTCTTCCTTAGTAGAAGTTCCAAGTGAATGATCATTATGATAAACTGTAAAGTACAGCCATCATAGATGCATATAGATGGAATGGAAAATTGCCACTGTGTTTATTTTAGACAAGGTTAGGAATGGGCTGTTCATTTGGATGGTCCTTGATGCTGCTGCCAGTGGCTGGGGTGGCTGGACCAGCAAATCCTTCACAGCAGTAGCATCACTCATAGTAACCACCTCTCATCATCCTGGAAGCCCTGGTCATCATGGCACCACCAACTTCTAGCAATAAAAGACCATTGCCAAACCCCTCTGTCCTCCAGAGACTGCTTTGCTGTTGCTACAAAATTTACTTTGGCCACTTTGAGAAAAAGGACAAAATTTGTTTTTCAGGAGACAAAGCTCGGTTTTACCTGTGCTTTGGAGAAATCTGGAGGCAGTGTTGTGCTGATGAGGATGTCCTGTCTTCCACCAATTTGTTAAATCCCTTTTAAAATCACTTTTATATTTTTGGCTTCCCTAAACATCTCAACGACAATGATTCCTATCCCTGACAAATGCACTCAGTGAAAAGGGAGTTCTGATCTTTGCTTCTTTGAGACTTGTTTAAAACTGTTGCCTGATCATTTTGTTGGGTGCCCCCAGATTCCTATATTCAATATTTAACCTGGAGCCTTTGAAAGAAAACAGCCAAGACTCAGATGTCCCTTTTGGGGCTTCTGAAAAGCATGTGAGAACTCTTACATAGAGCTTCATTAGCCTTGTAATTTCCATGCTTCCATCTCTATTGGATTCAGGATAAACCATTGCAGCTGACCAGCTCTGTCCCATTGCTCTGTCTGCTGTAGGTGGGAAGGATCTTAGAACTGTACAGGGGATGGTACGGAAGCAGGGGAAAGAAAAAAAATTTTGCCCTGTGTGTTTCCAGTGTGTTCATTGAAACAAAAAACACTACCAAACACTCATGCATACACACACGCACACACACACACACACACTGTCTCTTATTAGAAGAGACACTGTCCACGTGTTGTTTGCACAGTATTTGTTAACTCAGTCTTTTGGGCTTCCAAACTGATTTGACTGCATGTAGGTCTCAATTTTTGCTGTAGATCATTTGAAATACAAGCTACATTCCCCAAAGATTCCTTGCTCACAGTCCTGATCTACGACCATGACTTCGTGGGAACAGATGATCTCATTGGAGAGACTAAAATTGATTTGGAAAATCGTTTCTACAGCAGGCATCGAGCTACCTGTGGGCTACAAAGTCAATATGAAATGTAAGTACCTCTTCAGACAGCAGCAGAGCACACAGTGAGTTACTTGACTTGAAGGAGAAATTCCAGATGTAGCTAAATATTGTGCTTTCTCCAGCACAAAAGTGCACAGGAGGCATTTTAATTAAAATTCACCAAAGAACTTAGCAGTGGCTTTGGGTAGCTGCCAGGCTCAGTAGGAAGTGGATATTTTAAAATTAACAACACTCTTTGTTCACCAAGTATTTTAGATGGTAACCAGCCTATGTTTAATATACCTGCTTGATAAACTGCCTTTGGACAGGCATAAAGGGCAAATGGGAAAAAAATCTGTCAGAAGTAATGACAGGGCTCTGCTCTCCACTATTCATCTGCAACTGGAGTTGTTGCAGCAAAACTGGTGGGACGGGCGTGGCACTGAGGGGAGCAGGAGCAGAGCGGGACTGCTGTCATGGCCGCTGCAACAGTGGTGAGTCACAGGGCGATGGTGCTGAGCTCCTGGTCCCTGTCATACAGCTGCAGCCTTGAGGACGTTGTGCACAAAGATTAATTAATGTAGAGAAAGTCAAATTAAAATAACTCCATTGCCCTGGGGTGGGGCACTAATGTGGGAGATGTGGGCTTGGGGCTCTTCTCCTGTGGTTGTTCCTCTATCTACAAACAAAGAGTGGGCAACATGGAAAAGCAATCCAGGAGCGCAGAGCAAACCCCAGGACTTCCCTTGCCAGCTCAGCCTCCAGTGCGAGGTATTTCTTTATGTGCTTGTTCCAGGTCCGAGATAATCTCAGCTTCTCCTCTGCATGTGGGAGCCGCAGAACACTTCTCATTAAATGGAGGTAGAACATATAGACATGAATCCTTTAGGCAGAACAGGGAATGAGCTCTAGTCCTTGAATGAGCTCTGCTCCTTTTCCTCTTGGGGAGCATGCCAACGTCTGGGCTACTTTACCTAAGCTGTGGGTGAGGCTGCTTCAACTTTTCCTGTTTTTTAAGAGAGAAGAGTGTTTGGCCCCAGGACCTGAGGAGACAGAAGGGGTGTCTCAAGTAAGACGTAGCACTGGACAATTCAGAGCAGTTTGCCTGAGCAGATGTTAGGGCCACTGACCACAAAGTGAGTCTCTGTACGGGAAGTCTTGATTTGCAAGTGGACTTTGCTGAAGGAAAATCTCACCCATTTCTCTTTGCTCCTTGTTCCCTCCTTACAGAGAAGGGTACAATGCATGGCGAGATGCAACCAAGCCAAGTGAGATCCTCACTAAGCTGTGTAAGGACTACAGAATAAATGGACCCTTCGTGCGGCCAGGGGAGATACAAGTAGGAATGAAAGTCTTTAAGGGACAGACAATCTTCACAGAAGATGACAATGGTAATGAAGCAGTTCATCGTTCTTCAACTGCATTGTAGACGTACCAAGAGCCTGCCCAAGCTGTAGCTGGGGCCCTGTTGTGCTATGTGCTCTAAAGTCAGATTACTGGAACCTGCCTCTGCTTTGAAATACTGTGGTGATGAAAGCTGTGTCTACATTAGCTATTGCCATGGCTTATTTTCAGAGAATCTGTAGGGTGAGAGAGTTATTGCTGATCACCTGACACCCCCATGGTAGGCATTGGGGGATACTTTGGACTAGCTCCTGCCTGATCCCAAGGATGGGATGCCCAGGATTGGTTGGAGTGCAGGTGACCCTCTTGGAACATGTCTTCTGGCTTTGTTTCATCTGAAAGAAGTCCACGTGCATGCTCTGAGATCCTTCCACACAGCAAGTCAAAGCATGGGAAGTCAGGGAGAGTCTTCAAAAATGCATTCCCTGTCTAAATTAAAACACTAGTGTAGGCAGGCCCAAGAAGTGAGAAGAAGGGGGAAGGGAAATACAGATGTGAAGTGAGTTACTCAGGGTCAGACTAAGTCTCTGACCAGTTAAGTTCTAGGCCAATTATCTGCCAGTCCTACCTTACCTACTTTGCTTTCCTCTCTGTTTTTTTCCTCCTCTTTATTATCACTCTGACTGGTCTTCTGAAGCACTGACACAGTGCTGTGGATAGCTGGGTATCTGTGGGGTCCATGAATCCAGGGTGTAGGACAGAACTTGCTTTCAGAGCTCCCAGATTAAAAAGAAGTCAAAGCTACCAGGAAGTTGAGTATCCGTATCGCTTAAGTGTGGAGTGGGACAGAGCCATCAATGAAAGATGTCTCTGCACATAGCAGGGAATTTGGACAAGATGATCTTTAAAGGTCCCTTCCAACCCAAGCCATTCTATGATTCAGTTTTATACCCAGGGTAAGGAAAAAGGATGGAGACTTTCAAGGGGGAACAAAAGGAGCTGGTCTTGGAGACAGTAGTGGACAATGTGGCAGTGTAAGGAAACCTCTACTCCCTTATCTGTCCTTTAGCTGGCTAAAATCAGATGAAATACATCACATCTCAAACACACGTTGGTGCCCAAAAGGGAACCAGGACTCATAACCACAGGGTCATCCTTCCTCACTCTTTAAGCCATTGTGAAGTGTTTAATATCTACTGTTTAAATCACAAACAAACATTTTTGTGAACTATCAGCAACTCGGAGATAGCAACACCCCTAGGAAAAGTGATATCAGTTTGCTGACACAAAGAAGCCAACTTCTCACTTGGGTACTTCTAATCTAGGAGATACCCCTCTTCAAAAGTCTGGGTTCCTTTTGTGTTGAGCCCACAAAAAATGACAAGAAAGAGAAGCTCAAGAGATCAAAAGCCTGTCTCTGCTTTCCAATATCCACCCTACTTTTAGTATTGGCACTGATCCTTCCTTGAGGTGCTATCTCTGGCGTCTCCCTTCCTCCAGTGGCCAAGCTAAAATGTTCAAGAGGTGACATGTTGTTGCCTGTGAACTTCAACCCTTTTCCTTTGAGGTGTGATTCAGTTGTCCAGGAGGGTTTTCACTGCTGCCATCATGAGGCAAAATAAGGCGCATTATATAATTACTAATGCCTATTTTCTGTCAGCTTTGTCACAATCAAGTCTCCTTGTCTTTCATGAGCTGTAAAAAAGCCTCACATTTGCAATTTTCTGTGAAAAGGTTAGTTCAGTCTTCTTTCTTGCTGTTAGAAACTACTGCTGTAATAGCAAAATTACTTGCTGTGTGTTGCAGATAAAATGCTGCCTAAGTGCTAATCTCCTAGTTACCATGGTGTGTACCTTTATTTACAAGAACTAAATGCATTTCAAGACCTTTCTTTACTTAGCTGGGATTCATAAAACCTTCCTTTTAGCTCAAGAAAATTTTTAATGACCAACTTGAATAATTAATGGAATGTGTTACCAAGGGGTCCAACATTGTAATTCAGCTCTCTCTGTTCTTTTTGTTTGACTTTTTTTTTTTGTGTAGAGGAGCCAGTTGAATCGTATGAACATCTCTCCTTAAAGGTTTTACATGCTTGGGAAGAAATCCCTGGAGCTGGATACAAACTGGTACCAGAGCACATTGAGACTCGGCCTCTCTACCACAAGGATAAGCCAGGCATGGAACAGGTAGAGCAGCTCAGAGGTGGTGGTGATGGACCACCTTCTGATAGTTGCTTCTGGTAGACCCAGGAGCAGTTTTTCTTTCCTCCAGTTATTGTGGTTTCTATTTGCACCTGCAAACTTACAGAGCATCCGAGTGTTGTACCACAGATGAGACTTTGTACCGTATCAACCTGGAAATTGTCACACATGTATGTACGGCCAGTTACCCAAATACACAGTAATCACAAAAGGTGTAACTTCACATTTTCATACTTTCAA
This sequence comes from Falco rusticolus, assembly GCF_015220075.1. Lineage (NCBI taxonomy): Eukaryota > Metazoa > Chordata > Aves > Falconiformes > Falconidae > Falco > Falco rusticolus. The sequence continues at coordinate 17,419,025 of NC_051189.1, read as the reverse complement.
ATGCTTTACTGCATTAAGTTAACCCAAACTCTGCTTGTGTTTAGACTTTAGTTCTTGGGAGTTGCTCTTTGTGTGAGAGAGCAAATGGAAACATATTGAGCTCTGCCTAGGGGCGCGTGAAGAACGCATTGAAAGTTTATGGGTGAGGATTAAGGGGCAGGCTAATGTGGGTGACACTGTTGTGAGTGTTTACTACAGGCCACGTGATCAGGAAGAGGAAGTTGATGAGGCCCTCTACAGACAGCTGGAAGTACCCTTATGATCATAGGCTTTGGTCCTCATGGGGGACTTATACCAGTCTGATACCTTCTGGAAAGACAATACAGCTAGGACACACAGTCCAGGAGGTTCCTCAGAGTATTGCTGATGACTTTTTGACACAGGTGGTGGAGGAGCCAATGAGGCAAGGTGTGCTGCCTGACCTTGTACTCACAAACAGAGAAGGAATGGTTGGGGTATCCTTGTCTGCAGTCACCATGAGATAGTGGAGTTCAGGGTCCTGTATGGAGGAAGCAAGGCAACAAGTAGGATTGCAGCCCTGGACAGGTGGTTCTGTCTAAAAATGAGGACAAACTTCTTTACCTTGGGGGTGACAGAGCACTGGAACAGGCTGCCCAGAGAGGCTGTGGGGTCTCCTCCTCTGGAGACATTCAAAACCCACCTGGACACGATCCTGTTCAACCTGCTCTAGGTGAACCTGCCTTAGCAAGGAGTTGGACTAGATGGTCTCCAGAGGTCCCTTCCAACCCCAACCATTCTGTCATTCTGTGAATCTTTTTTTCCCCATTCATAAGGTACTATTTTAATATGATTTTTACCTTAAAGTTGCCAATGTTTGAGCTCAATTCCAACTTCACCAAATCCCTGAGAGACTGATAGAATACGTGTATGAAAAAAATACATTGTATAGTAACCTTATAGATTAAATCATCGTTACAGGATAGTGAGCTGGTTGGTGTTTATAGAGGAAGTGGTGGTTTTGGACATCAGGACTACAGTTAAAGGCTTTTAAAGTCTCTCTAAAATAGGGTTACAGAGATGTTTCTCTCTTTGTTTTCAAGGGGCGTGTACAGATGTGGGTCGACATGTTTCCTAAAGACATGCCTCTGCCAGGACCCCCAGTGGACATTTCACCAAGAAAGCCCAAAGGGTAATACTATGTGCTTTCCTCCCAGCCTAATGACATAAGTCTTCAAAGACTGAGTCTTCCTTAAATGTCTGGAAAGAACTATAAAAGAACTATCACAACAAACTTCTGTGATCCTGAGAAAAGTTTTCGTAGCTTCACGTGACTTCAAGGCAAATGAGAGCATGTAGTTTTGTCTCCTCCGTGGAACTACTGAAAGAACATTTGGGATATCACACACCTCTTTGTAAAAGATCCCCTTTTCATACAGAGATTTCAGCTAGCTAGAAGGAAGAGTCCTTTAATAATTCTGATGCTATCATCCACTTGTTGAGCTGAAAGAAGTAATTCCAGTTTCACTACCTCTTTCAGCTAGATAACTTATTTGACCCTGGATGAGATCTTCAGTCTGATGCAGTAGTATTACATCTATTGGATCCCAGCACTTCATTCAAAGATAAGATCAAGAAACACATAAAGCAGCAACATATAGAAGAGATATGTTTGGAATAACCTGTCAGATTTCACACAGATACTTATGACGCTTTATATGCAATGCTACACATAGTTCTTCAAGCTGAGTGAATGTTTGTAAATGAAACACAAAAACTACAACAGAGTTCTCAGCCCATCCTGTGTCAGCTTTATTCCAATATTTTAGGAAGGCCTTTCCTGATAATTTTATGTCTGAAGCAGCACCAGGTACTATTAAAGTATTATTTATGTTTGAACAAGAAACAACGTAATAAAAACTTTTTTCCTTTCACAAAAGCCAAGATTTGACAAAAGTAAGTCTATGTAACTACTTTCTTCAAACCAGAACTTTCTGTAAAGACCCTTAATAACAAGCATTTTCCAGTTCAAAAAGCTTTAGAACTAATCATACCCACAAAACCAAATTGTCACTGCCATTTTTGTAGTCTACACAAGCAGGGGAAAATATTGTCAAACAGTTAATTTTGAGAAAGAAAGTAAGCATGCAAACATGAGTTACACATTTTGCTGAGGAAAAGCATATTTGCTGCAGCAAAACAGGCTCCAGGCTCCACAAGACTTCAGACACTTTGTGAAAACATTTCTTGTTGACAGTCTTCAACTGAACAAGACTCTGACGGAGCACTGCAGATGAAAGTTTCTTTGGTTAGTGCAGAGGCTTGATTTTCATGGTTGACACCTCCTTAAGAGCTCCATTACCTAGGGTATCTGGTAACTTCTAGGGCAAACTGCTTCACATCTGAGGCTGAGGCTATTTCCAAGACAACACGTTACATCAGAAAAACCGTATGTTGGTTTTCTCAAACATAGGGGTTTTTTATTTTATTTTGCAGACCATACAATGACTCAAGGCATACCTAAATTTTTGAGTATCAATTTTTTTATCTCACCTGCAACATCTGTATTTCACTTTGTATTTCTAGAGCTTTGGATGGCCACCATAAATGTCTGTATATAGGGAGTGGAAAGGATGGGAAAACATTAATTCCTTTTACTGTTGCTTCTAAAGATGATTGTGCTTGCTTACATGAAAATATCTCTAAACAGTGCCTTTTAATGCACTGCATTGCACCAAAAATAATGGTTTTAGGCATTTCTTCAGAAAAGCACCTCTGAGGGAACTCTGGTTTTTATTGGCAAACTGCTGGCTGTTTTGGAGACTGATTCGATGATGTTGTTCAGATCAGCTTTGCTTTATTTCACTTCAGCATTTTTGTGAAAAGAAATGACAAGGAACAGGCACACAAAAAGCAAGGAATTTTCCATCCCTCCAAAGCTGGCAGTGACTCCGCTGTCATTCAGCATATTCCAAGAGTTGAGAGGAGCCACTATCCCCACTCTATCTCTAGACTTTTTTAAACAGAAGAGGCCTGAGGCTCTTTTTTTAAAAGTTTTGCACAGATACAACATTTCTCACTTCATAAAACCATGATTTGATAGAAGTTTACATTAGTGTCTGACCAGAGCTTAAGTATATGCAGTCATACTTTCTTCTCTTTTCTTTTCCAGCTACGAACTGAGGGTAATAATCTGGAATACAGAGGATGTAATTCTAGAAGATGAAAATATCTTCACGGGGCAAAAATCAAGTGATATCTATGTAAAAGGGTAAGTTCTTCAGGACTTGTTTTCAAAAGAACATGTAATATTTCATTCAAAAATCAGACAAAAAAGTTATGTTGTTGAGAATATCCAATAAGCTATTTCTGTGACCTGGGCATTTTGCTCTAAATGCCTGCCTAAATTACTCAGCTGTATTGCATACTGCTTTTTTTTTTGCTTTTTTTTTTTTTTTCTGTTCTTAAAATCAAGTCACTGTAAAATGACACTATTTGTTCTTTCCCGCTCAGGCAGAGATGGCACAAGAAGAGAACCAAGCCCACAGTTTAGCAAAATAAAATACTTAGAGAATTTGAACTGTAAGAGTTTACACAGCTGCAGGGAGATCTGGCATAATCAGAGAAAAGGGAATTATGAACATATCAGAAACGAGAAATCAGATGTTTGCCAGGTTATTTCTATTGGAAATATTTTCTAAACTTCATGTAGGGAGCATGTGTGGGTGAATGACCATGGCCATGCTGGGAGGAACATCATGTGTGCTTTCTGCTCTCCGCCTCCTTCCTGCTGCAGACAAAACGTCTGCCACAGCTTCACAGATGTAACTGGGATAATCAGTAAACCATATCACATAACAGAAATGAAAAGGGAGAGAGCAAAAGGGAAGCTTGACACTCAGACCAGCTTTTTCCTGAGATTTTAGCAGGTTACTTCCTAAAATTACTTGCCTGTTTTGGAGTACTGCTTTGCACCTTTTGCTTCTGAGCAGGCTTTGGATGCAGGTACCAGAAAGGCTTGGGGGGAAATTATGGTATAAGTGTTAGTAGGAAATATTGGAAATCTCAGATGCAAGATTGGTCATAGATTTCTTGCTGTGTTTCCACTGCTAGAGAGTGAGATTAATATGCCAGTATGAATTGTGTCATTGTGGAGTCCTGGAAAAATCTGAATTTGTAGAGTGCTAGGCATATGGCAACATGAATTTCCCTAAAAAGTTGTTTCAGGATTGCCAAAGACTAAATGCAAAGAGCTGGGGGAGGGAGCACTGGGACTGATGGAGCAGGGAAAGGAGGATGTTTTCCACCTTGCAGGTTCTGAAAATCATGTGAACGCAATAAGAAATCCAAAGTAAGCGTAAGACAGGGCAATCTGGTAGCAGCTCTTACTTCTGTTTAGGGTATACCTACCTGCATTTTACCAGGCAAACTTGCATTAGCTCTGACCGAACTGTGTGGGGCACCAGGAACAGTACCACTCCTTTGGAGTGGGTGATACTAACCCAGGTAAAGCAGGTGCTAATACAGCCGTACGGCCCCCAGCGTGCCACAAGTGCAGTTACTGCATGCACTGGCTGAGCAAACCTCCCCTTGTAGTTCCCTGAGAGGAGCTGCTCTTAAATCACTGGTGTTTACACAGATATGTCCAACTTAGCAATAAACTAATGTGTTCAGAGCAGTAGCAGAGTAGCTCTGAGAGTGAAAAATTGAGGGAATAACTAGGAGCCAGCCTTTGGGCTGAGCTGTGTGATAACATGAGGACATCACTATCAATGCCAGAGCAGTGTGACAGGGAGTGGAAAACTTTTTAATTTTGTGCCTTTATGATGAAGACACAAATCTCATTGTGTTCAGACATTGCATGTGGCACTGGATCTGTCCCCGGGCATGGATTTGCACTGGGGGACATGCCATGCTTGGGATTATTACTGTTTTTCCTGATTCCTTTTTGAAATAATGAGGCTTGCAAGGGAAAAGCCACACTTTGGATGTAGCACCAAAAAATGCTAATCTTTACTCAAGCTGTGATAAACTATCTTTACAGCTAAAATATATCTAGCTGGATCGTTACCTCAGTGGAGCTCTCCAGAAGAGAAGATTATGTTTAGGAAAGTGTTGTCCTTTTGTACCGTAGCATTGCACATCAGATCTTGTGCACACTGTAGCAGAAACCAAGAGGAAATCATAAGAAAAAAGAGAGACCTTTTCAGCCATACTTTCACCATGTTTATACCCCCAAACAGCAGCTGCAAACAATTTAGACTCTAATACCGAGCACTGAAATCAGTCTTTGACACTGACACAGTATTTATTAGTGTGGCACAACATGAATGCTGGGTGGTAAGTGGTGGGCAAATGACTGATTCTGTCTTTGTCAGTCCCAAAGAAGACAGACGTTTTGGCCAAGAGCAAATTCCAACTGGTATTTTGGGGTCTGATCAAAATAGAAATCATATTCTCACTCTTGGCTTTTGGTCATCACTGGCCATTGCTGCAGCCTGTGCCATGGTGGGGAGGTGGTGGCTGAGATCCCGGAGCCAGGGCTGTTGGTGCATGTCACAGTCCTGAACAGTGTGTTGCCTCTGACTGATTAGGTAGGAATTAGTAAATGATCACGCTTGTAACCAAATAATGGCAACCATAATTCAAGCTCCCCTGGTGACAGCAGTGCTTTCCACTGTGTGCTTGCTACAGATGGATAAAGGGCCTGGAAGAGGACAAGCAGGAGACAGATGTACATTACAACTCCTTGACAGGAGAGGGTAACTTCAACTGGCGCTTTGTGTTCCCGTTCCACTATCTCCCAGCAGAGAAACAAGTGGTGGTTAGTAAAAGAGAAAACATATTTTCCTTGGAAAAGTCAGAGCGCAAAATACCTGCTGAGCTGGTTCTTCAGGTGTGGGACTTTGAAACCCTCTCTTCAGATGATTTCTTGGGTAAGTATGCAATAGATCTGCCTGAACATCACTGGAGGTCCTGCCAGACCTGTGTTTTGTAGAGGTACATACAGAGAGGTGTCTGAGACCCAACTTTTTGCTTGTCTTTCTCTGAAGCACTACATTGTAAACTTAGACATTTCTTGGAGAGGGAATAATTAGGAACTCAGATAAGACAATGCCAGGGCAACACAAATGAACAACTGACAGTACAGAGAGATCCCCAGCTCTGAAGCTTGGGCCCAAGCTGCTGCATTGCTCCATGTATCTCATTTGGAAGCCACTGTTTGAATGCCTTTGTGTCTTTCTGGTTTCTGAGTCTTGTCACATTCCTTCTCCCTCCAGGCACGCTTGAACTGAACCTGAATGGATTCCCTCGAGCAGCAAAGACAGCCAAGAGCTGTGACCTAGACATAGTTGTGGCAGCAAGTGCAGAAAACAAGATCTCCATATTTCAGCAGAAGCGCGTCAGGGGCTGGTGGCCTTTTATCAAAGCTGGGGAGCTCACGGTAAGCAGCTCGCTACAGATGAACAGCTTTTCTCTGGGACCGATATGCTCTGCTAAGGTCCTGAAACAGACAGATGCTAATTTTGGATATGGTATCTGAAGAAGAATCACCACTGGCAAGCCATAGGGCTCCTCTAAATGGTTTAGTGGTTCCCCATAGATCTGGTTCAGATCATCCCAGGCAACCAGAGCACTTCGTACTTGTTCCTTGCTTTCTTCCACTGTTCATTGCCCAGCACAGTGGATGGGTAGAGTAGAAAATCAGGTGTTTACAGACAACTTTGTCAGCTGAGGAAATCCTGGGAGGAATCTCACCTGTGTATTTATTTCTTTACTATTTATTTCTCACTCCAACTAGGGCAAAGGAACAGATTTTGGAACCTGCCATTATTCTCCTTGACAGTGACACATCTCAACTAGAAAGAGCACAGCCCCTGTGTGCTCAATAAGCCAATTTTTTTCTGGTTTAGTGGCAGGATACAATTGGTATAAAGGAATGCAAAGGGCAATGCAGCTTCCCCCAAACTCTACAAGACTTGTTATGTTTAGAAGTATCCTCCTAGGAAGAATATAAATGCTGCCCCAGAAGTTTTCATTTACCCCAAATCTCTAGCATAACAAGGCTTACAGGAGTGTGTAAATCTCACTCAGCATGTACCTAGCCATTTTTCTCAGGGGTTTCTGCTGCAGCTTCCCTTCATAATGTTGTAGTGCTTTCTGTGTATAATCTGGAGCTACTGGAATACTGAATTGGATAATGAAATACAGAAATTCTCAGTGTTTAAAACAACTTCTCAATTTTTCCTGTCTTTAAGGCCTCTTTGTACTGTTACAGCAGTATAGGGATTCTCAGTGTAAATGAAAGACAACTCTGATCCTCTGTTTCCTAGGTGGAGTGCATATATCTAGGCATGAAGTACATTCTGATGATTAACTCTGCACATGATCTTTGGGGTATGTCTATATGAAAAAGAGCATGAAGCAGAGCTGTGTGAGCTAGTAAAGAAACCCAAGCTGGTGTGCTCACGTGGCCACAGAGTACTTTGGGAGCTTGGACCTGAACCCAGGCATCCTGACAGTCCAGTCCAGGGATTAGTGTGGTTGAAGTCTCTTTAGGTGCATCCAGATCCCTTTGGGGATGCGCACCAAGAGCTACAAGCTGCCTTCCTGTAGCATAGCCCTCTACAAATTCACCTGCTTTGGCCCTTCTCCCTCCCTCCCTCTCTAGCCTTCCATTGATTCTCCAAGGGTTTTCCTAAACCTCACCCTTCCTTCATATTTCTGTCCATTCCAGCAAGAAGAATGCTTTAATAAAAAGTGCCATCTTCAAGTTAATTGCCTTCTTCAGATTGCAGGTGACTGCATACTTAGTGAATGGACTCTGCTCCCAAATCCCTGCTTTACCTCCATTTTCTCAGCCCTAGTACAGTTGATTCTTTCTCCCAGTCCACTTTCATCTATTGATCTCCTAGTCTTCCACACTGATCCCTTTTATCTGCATCCTTCTTTCAGCCCAGTTCTGTGCTGAATCCCAGCCATTAGCCATAGATTAACCCTCTAGTTTTTGATATCCACGAAGGTATGGGGTAGGAAAATAACAAACAAATGAAATGCCATTTGTCTGGTTTTCATCCATCACAGCAGATTTTATGAAGCTGATTTGATTTACCCACTCTTAATCATTACTAGAATCTTTAAATCTCTGAAATATTTTATTATTTTTTTTCTTTAGCCTAATTGAATCTATAGTGGCAATAGTACTGAAGAACATTACCTGAAAGAACAGGGAAAAGAGAGCACATCCCTGTAACCTAACACAGACAGAAATATAAACAGATTTGTTGCTGTAAATGAAAAACAGATTTTTAATCCATATTTAGGAAGCTCTAGTTTCCATAGCAGAAATCACAGTTGATACTATGAGTCCAAATAACTCATATTACATATTTCTAATGCAAGGCATAGCAGACATGACCTTTTATATGTGCTAATATTTTATTAGTCACTCAACAAGTTTTAATGGCTTGTTACAGTGAAAACAAGCAGTAAATCAACAGTTAAATCACATTATGACTTTTCTGAATTCTAGAAATTATCAGTAAGTTGGGGCTGAACAAAGTTCTCCTTTGGTCACAGCTCTGAGTATCATCTTCTGGCCATTCGTCAAGAAAATTGACTGAATCCATCTGACAGACCACTATTCCTTTACTCTGAACAGAGCTCTAGGACTGCATGATATTTTCTGCACATAGATCTCACTTCTACCCACCTTCCTTTTGTGAGCTGAGACCCCACAGATCAACTGCTCCAGCACTTGTGACTGGCTGAATTTCCTCCCTGTTGGTGGGCTACACCTGACCCATGTTGGAAACACAGCTTCCAGCTCGGCAATTCAGCTCACCCAGGTGTGCAATAGATAGAAGACAGGTCTTCTTGGATTAATTATGTTATAGTTTAGGAAACAGAAAACATATTTATAGGTCTGGAAGAAAACACCCTACCTCTCTTTCCTCTTGGTCCTTGAACATAAGTCAGAACTTGGTGCCTGCATTTCCTTTGTGCTTTTTCTTTAATTGCAAAAAAATTATCTTATTTTCTTTAATCAATTTCCTTTGCCCTTGGCTGGTTCCATAATTTCTCCACAAGCCAAATCCTGGTGTGATTTACTAATAATAACCTAGGACTGGATGCTTATGTATGATCTCTCTGATCCAGGGCAAGGTGGAAGCTGAGTTTCACCTAGTCACAGCAGAAGAAGCTGAGAAGAATCCTGTAGGAAAAGCTCGAAAGGAGCCCGAGCCCTTGGAAAAACCACAGTGAGTAAGAACATACTCATTAAATGAACTTGTGAAGGGGAATTCAGCAGGAGATGTGAAAGGTCAGGTCTCCTTGCTTCTCTGCTGGCTTTTCTCCTCTTTCCTACTGTAACCTTGAGCAAGCCATTTGTCCAACTTGTGCATTGCCTTGCTGCTGGCATTTGTAGCTGGCACCACCTTCCAGGTTAGATTAAATGCTGTCCTCTGCAAGCCCAAATAAATAGCATTGCTGAATGTTTGTCCTCAGCTAGAGTTCACATGTGAGCTCATTCCATAGCTGACCTGGCACGTGATAATCTCTTAAACCATCATAACTTATGCATACACACAACACCTCACTTTGGCCACCTATAGAGATCAGATGAATTCTATTTATTAATCATAGAATCATTTTGGTTGGAAAAGATCTTTAAGATCATCAAGTCCAACCGTTAACCCAGCACTGCCAAGTTCATCACTAAACCACGTCCCTAAGTGCCACATCTACACGTCTTTCAAATACCTTCAGGGATGGTGACTCAACCACTCCCTGGGAAGCCTGGTCCAATGCTTGGCAACCCTTGCAGGGAAGAAATTTTTCCTAATATCCAATCTAAACCTCCCCTGGTGCAACTTGATGTAATTTTGTCTTGTCCTATTGCTTGTTATCTGGGAGAAGAGACCGACCCCCACCTGGCTACAGCTCCCTGTCAGGGAGTTGCAGACAGCGAGAAGGTCCCCCCTCAGCCTCCTTTTCTCCAGGCTAAATACCCCCAGTTCCCTCAGCTGCTCCTCATCAGACTTGTTCTCTAGACTCTTCACCAGCCCCGTTGCCCATCTCTGGACACACTCCAACACCTCAATGTCCCTTGAAGTGAGGGGCCCAAAAATGAAGATATTTTAGGTGTGGCCTCACCAGTGCCAAGTACAGGGGGACAGTCCTGCTGGCCACACTGTTTTGGATACAAACCAGGGTGCTGTTGGCCTTCTTGGCCACCTGGGCACACAGCTGGCTCATGCTCAGCCAGCAGTTGATCACCATTCCCAGGTCCTTTCCCCCCAGTCAGCTTCCCAGCTGCTCTGCCCCAGCCTGTAGTGCTGCCTGGGGTTGGTTGACCCAAATGTGGGAGCCAGCCCTAAGCCTTCTTGAACCTTATACAACTGGCCTCAGCTCAGCCTGTCTAGAGCCCTCTGTAGAGCCTTCATGTTTATGTGCTTTAAAATGACTGTATGAAGTATTTCCTATGTCATTTGTTTGTTTGGGGCTTTTTAATTATGAGAACCTCGGATATTAGGGAAAAAATTCACTGAAAGGGTTGTCAAGCATAGGGACAGGCTGCCCAGGGAAGTGGCTGAGTCACCGTCCCTTCAGGCATTTAAAAGATGTGTAGAGATGGTGCTTAGAAACATGGTTTAGTGTTGGACTTGGTAGTGTTAACAGTTGGACTCCATGATCTCAAAGGTCTTTTCCAACCTAAATGATTCTGTGATTCTAAGAATTATCTGCACACATTTAAAGATGTCTTAGTTTCTGTGTGTCAGTGGAAAACTGACCTCTGCATACATCTCTCTATCTTTGCATAAATTAATCACTTGCAGATGAAGGTCATAAAACGTGAAAATCAGGTCATACAGGAATGATACAACTTTAACAAATCTATCTCTAATTTTTTTGTACTTCATAATCAAAGAATGAAGATGCTTATTTTTCATCATAAAACTTTTTAAGTGGTTTAACAAAGGCAGATGATCTAGAAGAAGCATTTTATCTTTCAATATTTGTCACATTAAAAAAATACTACGGGCTGAGATTTTTGCATTCAGAAAAAACATATCTCTAATCTGTTTTGGCTCACGCACTTTGTCCTACTAAAGTAACGAGCTAGATTTTTTTAGAAAAAAGAGAGTAATTGATGTTGTATTTCCTGCTACCAAAAATCAATTGCTAATCATAATGGTAATCATTGCATGTTCTGTTTAATTTTGTTGGTTTGATATATATCTCAGGATAAACACAAAAAAGGATAAAATAGCATAAAGGTGGAATTGCCAATACTCGTACAAAGGTTATAAATTTAGCCTGTAAATTAAAGGTATCAGAGGCTTGTTGAAAATTAACCTTGGAAAGACTTTGATTAATCATATCACCCAACATCTTTATCCAAAAGTAGGATGATTCATGCCTGACAGATGTCTGCCTGAAAGATTCCCAGCAATGGAAGCTAAAGCACTGTCTTACAGAGGAGAGAGGACTGGGGTAGCTCTGAAATACATGTGGTGGGAAGCAGTCAGCCAAGGCAGTTTTAAGAGCGAGTGTTGTATGTAACAGGAGGATTACATGTGCAGGTTGTCAGCAGCATGCACAAAGGCATCATGTAATTTTCCTCTCATTTTTTCAGGCCCAGCCCACGCACCTCAGGGCCATTTTATCTGCAAATGGGCCAAGAGGTTGTCACTAACCTTGGAGGTCCCTTCTCTGCTGCGCAGCTGGCCTCCAGGTGTTTTGACCCAAAGCCACAAAACCAGAGCCTCCCTCAGGATCTTGCACTAGAGAGGCTCCACATCTAGGTTTTTATGATGAAATACACAGCCAACACATGGCTTAACCCAGTTCTACTCTTAATTGAGATGTATGCCTCAACTGAAATTAGTTTCACTTAACATTACCTGTTTCAGAAGCAAGCCATTCAGGCTCCTTCTGTAGCTGCTCAAGTACAGGTGGGGTAGTCATCCCATTTACTTAACACACACATCTTAAGATGGATCTGGGGAAAGAGATGAATTATCCTCCAGAAGGTCCTTCCTCTCCACATACAGACAGCTCACAACTCACCAGGCTGAACACCCAAGTTTTAAAGTTAAGCAAAATAAATCCTAAGTGGTGTTGCTAAAGCAACACCAGCACGTGGATAGTAAATACTATTTTAGCTAGACCCTCACTGGAAAGGAAATAAACTATAGCTGAAGGCATTACATACCCCAGGTCCATAAAGCTGGTATTAAAATTTGCCATCTCACTGCCCCCAAGTGATGAAATATGATGTGGTTCATGCATGCAGAGTAGTCAGAATCAACAGAGAGAACAGATAAATGTTTCTGAACTTCAAATGAGTTCTCCAGGAAGAAGTGGATCTCAAGGAACTTCGTGTCAGCACGTCCATATATCTATGCCAATACTAAAGGTTCACTTTTTTTTTTTGCTAATCATGGAGGCTCACACATCAAATTTTTCAGATTGTTTTACATAATTAATTTTTTAAATTAAGAAACAAAATACTTTCAAACCCAAAATTACCTTAAGAAACTACAAGAGAGTAACAGACTCTTTAATGTACCGGAGCAAAGGTGGACAAAAATTAAATGTCTGGGAACTAAAGAAAAACATGCAAATGAAAAATAAAGTGCCGTGACTGTAAAGCACCACAAGGATATCCATCTCTTCATCTCTGCCAATCAAGAAAAGATGCTTTTGCAGATGCAGTCTTTATAATAAATACGCTGCTATAGCTGATAGGGAATTCTATTGCCTATGTTGCAAAGAAACAAATTAAATGAGCAAGTCTGGCTTCTCCCCTCCCCCTCCCGTCTTTAAAGGTTATGAAAAGCCCTTAAGGAGTTGAACACACAGACTAATGGTTTTGTTACTCAAGGCTGCGATTCAATAAGTACTCTTTAGTGCATACATTTTTTTAATAATTCCTTTTAACCTGGAAGGGTTATTTCTTGATTTATTTCTGAGTCTACTTCAGAATAACACACAGTCTTTATTTAAAAGATATTCAGCTAGTCTTTTTAGATTTACAGACTTTGTTACATTGGCATTCACTTCCACAGGCTAAACGCTGAATTCTCCAGGTGACTAAGACATTGCTTGAATTCCTTCAACAGGAGAGACTACACCAACATTTTCCCTAAGGAGAACATAGTTTTCCTCTCTGTATGCAACCAGCTTTGCTGTACAGTGTGAAGAAACTCCTTGTTAAGGAGGAGAATATGACATGGGGTAACATTTGGAAAAAAGTTAGGATCATGGATGCAGATATTCTCCACCAGAAGAAGGTGGCTTTTCTTTAGTACCCAGGCAAACTACCTAGGTTTTGGGTTTCCTTCAGCTCCCTGTTTCAGAAGGCCTGCTTTAAATTTCTTCTGAAAATGTGCTGTTTTGGCCCATATGGCAGACCTGAGCTGGCTCTGACTGCTATGGCACTATGACTCACTGAGCAATCGGATGTTTTTGTAGTGCCACATTTTTCAAATGCTTTTTTCAACTTTCCTTTTCAAATGCTAAATTCCTTGCAATGACCAGAAGGCTTTTGTTCTCAAGTTCAAGATGTCTGTATTTCTTCTTAAGGATTTATCATAGTCTTGTCTGTAATTTTGAACCCCTTATCCTGCCTTAAATTGGAGTAGTTATGAAGAGTGAACTGGAATTTCATTCTGAGTGGTTTGTGGATCTTGGGCTGTGGAATGGATGGAAGAAGATTGACCCAATAGTATGTGAAACTCGAAGTTCCCTCTAAACTCTTTAGTGTGTTCCTAGGAGTTAAAGGTCCTTTTCAGACTCAAATATGTATTTTGCAGCATGGTAGCTTTGGAAACAGCTGGATCTGCTTTTACAAAAGTTCTTTTTTTTTTTTTTTTTTTTTTTTCTCCTTCCCCCTTAGCCGACCAGACACATCCTTCTCTTGGTTTGTAAATCCTTTCAAGTGTTTGTATCACCTGATCTGGAGAAATTACAAGAAGTACATCATCATCGGCATAATTCTGCTTATACTCACTGTCTTCCTGGTGCTCTTCATCTACACACTGCCAGGTGCGATCAGTCATAGGATAGTTCTAGGATGAGCGTAGGTTATGGCTCTCACTGTAACCAATCATATACAAACACTCCAGTTAAAAATAAAATTCAGGCATACAGAATTAATCAACCTGAAACATCTCATTCCTTGTAAAAAGAAAACATAACTATTCTTACCAGAAACTGGAACTCTCTTGGAATATTTTAATGTCTTCTTTGGCTGCTCATTCAGACTCATCCTTAATGTACATCTTCTTTAATATACTGCTGCAGCTTCATTGAAAATGGAAGTTTGATTCTGCACCTGAAACTGAGTTTGAAAGTAAATTCCTCGATGCTATGGAGAAACTGATTTCTCAGTCAAGTGTTTATTACAGACAAGTGATTAAATATTAACAGCAAAATCTGTATACAAAGATAAATGTTAGTTCAGTCTTTGCATAGTTTTGTAATTATTTGAACTGTTTTTCAATGACCTTATAAAGGCATGATTATTTTGGGATAAAAGGTTTATTAAAAAAAAGCTAAAGTTAAATTGTCTCATTTGCTGTCACGTGCAGCATTCATCCTGCACCTCTCAGTAGGAGCTCTGTGCTCACGCACTTATAAATGAGGTAAGTGTTGGTGATGGGGGAGGTAGAAACAGAGATGGGAAGAACTTGTTTCAGCTGGAGTTTGAAAGTGCTGAAGGTCGCAGGAGGGATCAGGAAGATCCCTCAGCCACAGGCACTGTGGTAGCAAATGATCCTTGTAAAGGAGAGGGAACAGGGAGAATCTTGCTGCTTGACAAAGAAAGGGAAAGAGGAATGAAAAAGAAAAGGTCTGCAGAGTGGAACAAACCATGGAAGATTAAAGAAAATAAGGAACAAAACCTTACACAGCTGTCAATGTGAAAATCCTCATCTACTGAGGAACACAGAAAACGCTGCAGCCTGTGTCATGCACAAAGCAAAGCTTGATAACTTAATGATCCCACTTGGCCTTAAAATGAGTGATTATGAATCTGAAGTAGCTATAGCAATCTTCTCTAGTCTCATCCATGGTTAGACATGTTGTAAAGGTGACCTTTGAGAAAACGCTTTCTATCACCCTCCACTTACACAAAGTGGGAGTACCCTTTGCAAATTTTAGGCAAGAAAAAGAAATCCTAGAAATGCTGATAGTTCTGCCAAGCTCAGGGTGCAGGAGTAGAAATGTAGGCATCTGCATCATTCTCAGAGGCCACTTCTATGGGAAGCCTGTGTGGGCCGCTTGTACCTGGCCTGTTAAGGCTATGCAAAGAGCTCCTGTGATCCCCTCTGGCCTACAAAACAGGTAATTGCATTTTTCTGAAAATGGATCTCAGTGAAACTTCCACAGAGTAAATATTTTACGTTTAAGAAGCATTTTAGAGCTTGGTTTCGATGGGATGAATTGCTCTAAAAGTGCCTCTGCCTCATTCCACTGACAGTAGAGGCAGATGGCTAAAGGCAGGCTGAAAGCATCCCATCCCCACCTCATCCAGCAGATTGTGACTTAGTATTTCATCTGAATTTCACATTCTAAGGATACAATAAATATAACTAAATTATTTGGGTATGTTAATAATTGCTTTACAACGAGACATGTGGCAAAGGGCCACATTGGGTTTTTGCTTTCAGGCTATTTACCTTTAGAAGTGTATTTGATATGACTAAGAAGTCAGAACACAAATGGTTGAATCTGCTCTCATCAAATGTATCAGTGCAAGGCAGCGATGTGGAAAGGTGCCCAAGTCCCTCTGTCTCCTATCACTCTGCTCTGTGCCCTCGTCTGGTACAGTCTCTGCTTACACAGCATGTGTGACACATTCCTCTGAAGCCACTTGTTTGTCGATTTTTCCCTATTTGCAGCTAAGCCTGTATGAAACAGAAAAGAAAACGTTATTTCTCCTAATGTGTCTTACCACACCATAAATATTGTAAATGCAATTTAAAACTTCCAATAAGAGCAAAAGAAAATATTTTGGTGCAAAAGGTGGGAGATAAATTATGACAACCAGAGTATGTTGTGACAGCCATAAAAGCAATGGTTCTGATTTTTTTCCCAGTGTGTCAGGGAAGTAGGCCTGATCCTGCATGGCAGCTGCTGAGTCCATCTGTCCTTACTCTGCTTGTTTGCCCTTGTTGCCAGGACTGTGGCTTGAGCACCCAACCCATGCCGGAGGGTCCTCCTGCACGGCTCCAGGCCCAAGCCTTGGCTCTGGCCCCAGCAACAAGCACGCAGTGGCAGCAGTTCTCTTAGGACAAGATGGATTAAACAACATCTCCCTCCAAGTCCTAGTCTGAGTCTGGATGAGCAGGGACCATGCAAAGACCTGTGTCCCTTCATTCCTTGCATCCCAGTGCAAAGAGCCATCTCCTTCACCTCCTGCTGCCCCTAGGGTCTTCAGTCCCCTGCAGCACAATCATTCCTGAGCCCCTTGTATTGCTGAACACAGAGATTCCTTTATCCCTGCATAGCCCTGCAGCCTGGGCTAAAAAGGGTACCACACAGCCGAAACACAAGCAAGATAACTCTTCCACAACTCTCAAACCGCCTATCATTACGCTCAACAAATGTAGGCTGAGCTGGACAGCATTGTCATATGGACAAAGCTAAATCAAATACCTTTTCATCATCTTCCAGATGGCTGCAAAGTAGCTGGAGAAGTAGGGCTGTCAGTAAATATTACAGAGACGAAATATAGCAGTACTCAATGCTGGACTACTCATATAGATGACAGATGTTATGGTTTTGCATCTTAAATGAATTTATGGTGACATGGGCTTTGTGGTTAATAGGCAGTGAGGAGTGAGGTTTATAGCAAGGATTGTTGTTATTGTCAAAGGCTCTTACCTATTTCATACAAGAAGACGGGATCCTTGTCCTGAGCAGTTATCTCAACATTAGTCTACAATTATACTGGCTCAATTTTGAGGCCAGCTGGTAGAACTTGGAGTTTTATCAGCTGGTTTCTGACCACAAATAGCTCATTAAATAGCTGAGTGCTACCATTGGCAAATTCAAGATCTGTGGACAAAAGATTGTACTCTTGGAATGGGAAGGCTAGCCAGGAATCCCCCAAATATTTGGAAATAATAGCCTACCACTTCTGATCTAAAAAAGCACGTCCTGCTTTGAGACATTTGGCTTGCAACAACAAACACTGCTTTTTGCATACAAAATTCTTCTCGGATGGGAGCAGATGTCATCCTTCTGGGGGGCAAACTTGAAAGATGGAGAGACCTATGCCTAAACTGTTGAAGACAGACTCGTGTTTGGGGTGTAATAATTTCCAAGTGCATGCCCAATTTCAGGTACCCTGTGTCAGATTTTAAGACACAAACTCACCTCCTGCTGGCATTTAAGGAGCAGAGTGGGAACAGATTCCCATCCATGATTTAGTGTTGTGGAGCAAGTTGGGCATTGATCACCCCTTCCTGCTCTAGGCTCCAGTTGTAGCTGATTCGATACGGGCACATCAAGGTGGGTGACTGGGGTCAGATGTGTCAGAGGATCATGCTGACCATATTGAAGCCAGCTCTGGCTTGGAAACATGCATTGGTGCCAAAGCCTTGCTGCTTTCAACAGGACATATGAGGACACAAAGCAAATAGTGGTCACCCACACCTGTGGCCACTGCTGTAGGTAGATGTGCTGCATTTTCAATCACTAGGCAAATCTTTGCACCAAAAGGAATTGTACAGGTTTATAATGCTACCAGCAGATGCCAAACAGCACATCAGCAGAGACGGGGCAACAGAGGAAGATGGACCTCTGCCTTGCTCTGGTGATACAGCTGAAGAACATTCAAGGAAAGGAGATTGAAAGTCTACTTTTAAGCAGGAAAACCAAAGAAGAACCTAACACCTAATCTACAATGTGAACCACTAGAAGAGGAATGGTTCTCTGTGGGGGGGGGGGGGGGGGAAAATCTCAGCTCCAGGCATATTCCCAGGCACACTAAAATGAATTATTTATAAAACATTATTATTACATCAGCCAGAATGAAGAAACATTGCTGCCTTTGAAGAACAGAGATGTGAAGCCACTTGCTTTAACAGAGTAGAAGGAAAGTGATAGAAAATTGCTATCGGACCTTTTCTGTCAGGGCCTCCCATAAAAGGGAAAAATAGTTAAAAACCCCACCAGATTACTGAATGGCAAGTCCTTGAGCAAAATATCTATTAATTTATCTCTCTGTCATTTCTATTAGCTCAGTTCAGGAACATACAGTGGCATGGTAATACTACAGGTAAGCAAGAGCATGAAATGCTTAAGCAGCAGCAGAAGTTTTGAGCTTGGCCAGTAGAAGCAGACTGTAACCAGTACATAGTGGGGGTTGCTGCAATCTTGCCTGATTCCCTACTGTAGGAACAGAAAGGAGCTGTTACCATTGATTTGGCTACCTGATGATCAGGTATATGACAGTAAAAGGTGAGTCTTACAAGGTCTTATTGACCTTTTTTGACAATTTTGCATACCATATAGCAATTAAAACCCAGTAGCTAATTAGAACAAAATAAAATCTTGTCTCACACTGCACAGTGTAGCAGCTCCCAAAGAACACACTTGCTGATCCTGACTCTTGCTACGGAAGCCTGCAATACAGAAACAACATTTACCTGTGTAAGCAAAAGCTACCCCAGCCCAGCTGCTGAAGTCCAGCTGTTTATTTGTGCTCACCTGGGGCATACCACAGTGTGAAATGATCACCAGACTCACGAGGGGTTAAGGATGGGGCCATGTGCAGCACCCATTACCAGCTATTTCCTACTCATAACATCCCAGCCCATCACCAAACCCTCAGGAAAACCCCAGCATAGACTTCCACTGCCACCACAACTAGGGAGCCTGAACTACCACAGCATAAAAAAAGGATTGGAGAAAACGCCCCATAATTCCTAACTCCCCCTCCCTGCCCATTAAGTGAGACAGAGAAAAGTAGCACTTGATTTCCCTGTAAGCCAAGCTCTCACCAAGCCCCTGCTGATGCTGAGCCACCCAGCAGAGCCAGGACAACCGCAGCATCCCACACAGCCCTGGCTCTGGCAAGATGCAGCCCTGAGGCTGTGCCGCAGGAGGAGGTTTCAAGCCCAGGTTCCTGCTGTGCCAGCCAGGAGATGCTTACCATCATCCACAAAGTCTTTTCTGCAAAACTCACCAGGTCCCAGTCAGTTCCTCTGTGCTGTGCCATTAGTCTGCATTTCAGACGGCGACGTGTGTCCTGGCAGCATGCAGGACCAGGCTAGTACATGGGCTCCCCAGACCGGCTACGCTCACATCTGCAGCGCTTTCTTCAGAGACCTTCTCTGGAGATCTGTTTTCCTTTCTTTGCGGTGTGGCCCCTTGGCAGCAGGTACATCCCTCTCCCATCTCTGCATGACCTTGGCAAAGGGCTGATTTGCTTCTGCTGTGAATGAGGCAGCACATCTGCCTCCCTCCCAAAATAAATGGGCTTTGCCAAGTGGAGGTTTTCTGACAACCTAGCTGATGGACAAGTGTTTCCAGGTCCTGTGCTGGCAGACATCACACTCCGAGCATGGTGAATGCTCACCTCTCTCCCCACACCAGTACAAGCCAGGAGACTAGGAAGAACCTCTGCAGCCACTGTAAGAGGTGCTGGCAGGCTCTGAGTCACTGCACCAGCCCAGCCCGGCATCTTGTCCTTGAATTGCTCAGACTCCAGAAGAGCAGGACATGGAGGGAAGCAGGGACATCAGAAGAACCCTTTCACACACGGGAGCAACTCCAGCAACTCACGCTGTCCTTCTCATCAGAGATGTGCTAATTTGTTTCTGCAGAAGAAAGAAGGTTTGCTGGCTATCATTTATATGCAGTTCTTTCTATTTTGGGGGGAAGAGATGGAAATGCATGTATTTGCTGACTGCCCCAGCCCTTTAGCACCCCACTGCAGCTGGACCCTTGGTTGCTCATGCTGAACCACAGCTCCCTCAGAGGTGTCAGTGAGCAGCCATTGCACAGCCGTGGTTGCAGTGGCGCAGCTGCCACCTCCATACCTGCTCCAAAATGCCAGGAACGTCACAAAATAGACAGTTCAGCAGGTCAGTCCAAGGGGATTGATACTGACCGAAAAAAAATCAGCCTGCACCCCTGGAATGTTTCAGGGAGACTAAAGCTTTCAGGATAAACCAGGCTTCACCTCAGAGGTAGAACAGTCCTTTCCTACACGGGGGTGTAACCGTGCGTCAGGCCAGGTGCTGGTGTTTGAATTCTCTGTGTAGAAAAGCACCACAAATAAAGAGATCTGATGCTATTTCCTCCTCTGCCATGGACTCCTCTTTGCCTTTTGAGAGGCCACAGAGTAGTTGTCCTGCAAACCACACAAAGCA
Source organism: Falco rusticolus (assembly GCF_015220075.1). Classification (NCBI taxonomy): domain Eukaryota; kingdom Metazoa; phylum Chordata; class Aves; order Falconiformes; family Falconidae; genus Falco; species Falco rusticolus. Next base: position 17,398,677 of record NC_051189.1, on the reverse strand, counting down.
TCAGTAACTGTCTAAATCTGTAAAAATTCCCATGTAGAGACACGTAACTATTGCCTAAATTGTAATAAAAGTAAAAGCTCTTGAAAATGTATCCTCCAATTTTCAATCTGTAAAGAAGGGATATCTTTTTTGAAAGCCTAGTCTTTGTACTTTTTTAGCTTCTTGCTAACACAGCAAAAAGGGAAGATAGCAATATGACTGGCAGAAATTGTGGATAACACAATTAGTTTTGGTGGGATTACCATACTGAAAGTGGCCGTTGATAGCTAGGCTGCATTAATGTTGTATTGAGTATTGAATTTGTGGATTGGCAGAACAATTTATCCTACAAAGCAAAGGGGAAAAAAGCTAAGCTCCAAAATAGACTGTATACATCTTTATCCTGCAATTATAATTCTGAGAAACTAAATTCAACAGCTCTGTGCCTCTTTGCAAACTTAATTCTTTGTGGTTTTTAAGTCCAATATGAGATGGCCTGAATCTTCTGGGTTTGAGGAGTTGGATACTTTTTATTTAGTTTGGGGTTTAGTTTTGTTGGATTTTGGTTTGGGTTTTTTTTCCCCCTCAACAAACTTTCTTGCAAGTTAAGATTCTGGACAAATTGAAGACATATTACCTGTAAAGAGATTTCTTTCTTGTTCAGAAAAGATTTGAAGGCACTATGATTGATGTTCATGTGATCATAGTTCCAGAAGTTAGTTTATCAGAAGGTTCGACACCTGGGGGTCTCCCTTTTTACACTGCATGTATTAAACCATCTTAAGCCAGTCCTGGCACCTTGCAGTAAGTGCCGAGTGTCCTCCGTTTCCACTCTGACTTCAATACAAAGGAACATGTTCACCAGCGCCCAAGATATATTAAGGGCTTATCAGAAAAAGGAAGGCATTACTCAGACCTTTGAATCTTATTCCTCATCTAAAGGTACCCTAGAGCTTCATGTTTAACTATGACCACTCTGCTTTCCATGTAGCTAGACAGCTGTATCCATCCTACATGGGATATTATAAATCAAACTTCCATCTCAGCGCACTGAATTGTTTCACAAAGCACAGAAATATCTTGTGATATTGCAGTTGCTGCTTCCGAGGTGTTTGTTGGGAAGGTGGCTTGGTTGGGGTTGTGAAGCCAGCGGTGTCTGGGGAGGGTTGGAAGGAGTCTGCCCTGTCCTGCTTCCTGCAGGATTTTCCATGCCTCACTCCCATCCTGCAAACTGCACTGCACCCAGCAGGTTGATCTCATAGTGACTAATGACTACCTTAAAATGGCTTTTACATTTGAAGAAACAACCCCCCTGATGAGGTGTTATAAGAATTAGTTTCCTCCACATGTTAGTCACAAAAACGGCTTTTGATTGCCAGGAGGAGCTGCTCATTGGTTTTTTTGTGCTGGCTGTGAGCTCCAAAAGGGATATTTATGAGCTTGGCTGAATAGCCTGCTTGCCTTTGGCTCCAAAGTGCAGAGTGCTGTCTCCTTCCAGACTAATTTATATATTTTCTATCAGCTATTTGTGACCGGGGAAAATCTCAACCTGAGATCTGGTTCCAGGCTCCCAGACATTTGGTGCATGACAACCACCTCTCCCTTCCACTTTCTAATTAAGTCTCCATCTCAAAAACAAACAAATAACTTTTCACATACTTCTGATGAAGAAAAGATGATTTGTAAAAAGTCTTCCAGACTGCATCTCTTTTAATCACTTCTGCAAGCAGGAACAGAGACTAATCAGAGCTATATTAATTAGCAGAAACTATGCATCCGTTTCCTGGATGCCTCTGCCATGGCTCCAAGACTGTGCGGCAGTAACAGAGGTCGCCTTCATTAAGAGCAAGCTAGAAACATCTCTGGCTGTTCCCTCTCTCCCACTGACCAAAGAGTGGCCCTAGCTGAACTCTCTCTGATGATGCTGACAGCTAATTAACAGGCTAATTCCAGCACCCTCCTCTTTTAGTATTACCTGCTCATCACAACACAGAACTTTTTTCACATTGCAGCTCTTCAAAAGGGCTGTGCTTCACCTGCCAGCACAGGAGGACACCATTACCAGCAGTTCCTCCACCTTTTGCTGTGCTGGTGGCTGGTACTTTTTTTGCAAGCAGCTAGCTCCTGCCAGTGAGCCAGGTAGAAAACAGAAAATCCACTGCATGCAACTGCTGGCTCAGAAGCTGGAGTGAAGACTGGAGAAGGAAACTATCTCCAGTTTCCATGTCCAGCCCCAGGCACATACAGAAATTTTGCATCCATTCATAGGCAAAACTGAGAGTCACTAGAGGATGGGAGCTACTGCAAGATATATATAAATATATTAGAAATAAAGATCAAGAACTCTTCAGATACCTACATTGCTAGGTGAGATGATTGAACAGTACAGACATACTGCTGTTGCCTTCCTCAGTTTCCTTTTATTTCAGTTCTTTGTTACTTGTTACCATTCTCATCCAGCAGGGTCTCTGTGTGTGCTCAGTCCCTGAAGCAGGACAGCTGACCACCCTGGAGTACCACACCTCAGAGGGAGGCCTTCACCCACTTTTGTTACCTGCAGCCTAAGTGGCTACAGCTGGTCCTGCTGCCTCGTTTGGAAGCCCTGCCTCTCAAACTTTCATCCTTGATCAAAGCTCCTTGCATCCATCAGCAGTGGTTACTGCTGTAAGCCCCTGCTGGGCTAAGGGACAGGTTTCAAGCACAAGGAAATCCAAATAGGTTTGTCATTCCCAGAGCCTGCTGGTCCATGCCATTTAGCTCTGCACTGCAACTTACATGCCAGATTTCAGGAAAATATTAGGAAAAGATCCAAATGCAAAAGCAACTCCAAAGGCTGTTGGCATGTCAAGAGAGACAAGGATTTATTTTTTTGTTTACTTATTTGTTAGTGATGTTTCTCTTTTTTTTTTTTTTTTCCTGACAGATAAGTGATAGTTAATCCATTCCAGAAACAAGCACACAGTTCTGAGATACTGACAAAGCACTGGCCTGTCAGTATGACTGTACAGCAAATAAACATTGGCTGTGTTTGGTGCACGTGATGAACTTTTAATTAGCCGTCAGAATAAAACCTCACCAAAACACTAAACAAAGCACTTTTCAAAAGCCTGCAGCCTCTTGACACCATCGTTATGTTCTTGGCTCGTGCTGTGTGAATAGCTTCACCCAAGAGAGCAGCTCTGCCTTAAACTGACAGCTCTCAAGAGCTGGTACCCACAGTGCAGATGGGTAAGCACAGCTTGTGTGAAAGTGCTGCCCTATAGCAGCTTCAAAGGCTATTTTAGAGCCTTGGAACACAATTGCAGTGGATATCATACAGTAAAGTCAATATATTAAGCAAACAGTAATAATAAGAACCACCCGCTAATCAGAGGATTAATGAGAGTCATCTTGTTCTGCTCAGTTCACACATTTCTCCTCCTTCAATATCTCTATTTGGCAATTGTTTGCATGTCCTAGGCTCTGTTTTGACTGATTCCTGATGGGGTACAGCTCACGCAGATGTCTCAGCAGCAGCTATGACCACAAAGAGGGTTCGCTCACAGCTCTGGGAGTGTGGGTGGATTTTGATGTACCAGGGCCAGGTCTTCCTGTTCTGGGCACGAGGAGCTGGAGTAGCTATTTGTGAGGATAACTTACTGACTGGATGTGTAAAACATGATGGTATGGAGGATGTGTTTCAGAGCCAGGCACTGTGATTTTTCCCTCCCAGGAGCATGGTAGACCCTTAACAGAGTTGAATATCTGCCTTCTCCAGCGCTGTCCATGTGATCCTGGGTCAACATCTCTCACTGGCGATGCTCACTGCCCATTAGGACAGACCTGTGCAGTAAGGGGTCAACACATGTGCTGAAGAAATAGGAATTTATTAGCTCATCCATGTGTTGGAGTTTTGACATGAAAGGTTTTTCAGCCTGTAGAGTGAAGCTGGGATGCTTTGTCAGCATTTTTTCCCTATAACATCTGTGGTGGGGAGAGAAAAGATGGAAAAGCTGAACGCTTTTTACTGACTCCATAGGCTTTGGTCAGAGCCTTTTTTTGGCTCATAAAACGAAAGATTTTGCAGGCAGCTATAAAGGGAAAGTTTGGCAACAACTATATTTGTAGTCCAAATTCCACTACAGCCCTCTAAAATTCCAGTGGCCGTAAAGCCCCCACAGCCCCTTGACTAAGAGTCATCTTTATCTCCAAGAACCTCACTTTCCCCCAGATCACCTCCAATTTTGAGGCTAAAATTTTATAGATTTGCTTTAGTGTTTCCATTCTTATTTAGTGGTTTGAGAAGTTAGCTGGATTTAAGGACAGGGAAGCAGAGACTGATGAGAACTGGGGCTTGCTGTGTCAGGTTGGACCATGAGCCATCAATAAGCCAGCTGTCCACCCAGCAGCAGCTGGCAGGGACGGTGGCAGAGCTGTGCCCAGAGCTGTACAAGGGGCATGGTCCAGTCTGAGTACTTACATCAGTCCTTGGGGGCCTGTACCACAAACACGCTCCAGACTGCGAGATCTTGCACAGCTGAATGCCCTCTTGCCAAAGCCATTTCTTACTACATCAGGCAAATTACTTCCCAGCAGGTGTTAGGCCATCCAAGGTGTTCTTCCCACTGGACCCAAAAAGGGAAGCTGCACCTGTAAATCACTTGCACCTGTAGTCACTGGGATGCTGACTGGATTCCCTGTGGCATCTGGGTGTGTGTCAGATTCCAGACACTCCACTGCTTATGCCAAGCACAAAACCTTTTTTAGGAACAGAATAAAAAAGGTCTGACATCTGCCTGAAAGGTTGTTCCACTTGGTTAGTATTCAAATATGCTAATATATTCATGGCAAGAAAATTATCTTGCTGCACACAAAACTAAACACTGACTTCTGCCGTCACTTACATTTCAGTAGCTTCACAAAAAGCGTCGGGTTTGAGTCTAAATTTACTCCCATTAATCTTGCTCCCCCTGCAAGGAGGTTCCTCAAGAGTCACAACGAGCATCCCCAGGACCCCCCATGCAGGCTGGGGGATTGACACCTGGGGAGAGAAATATCAAATCAATTTTTAACCAGCCCTGCTGATCATGCCTTGCTTTGTTAATTGATCACATCTGACAGGGCTGAAGGATGAACAGAGTGTGCACTACAAATCCTACCCATTAAATACCTTTCGGTCACTCCCTGCTTTCAGACCTCTCCTCTGCATGCTTCAAGGGCACAAGACTTTTCCTGCAGTTCCTGATCACAAGACAACAAGCTTTCCAAATCAGCTTTCAACTCACTGCTAAAATTAAACATTTCCCATCACCAAATGATCAGCTAAACCCCATCTCTTTTCCCCTGTGCCACCCATTCCCAGTACTGCCAGAGCAAACAAGTAATTCCCTCTTTGGAAGAAAGCAACCTTGTGCGTTCTCCTTTCATCGTAAATACCAATAGAGCAAGCTCATCTTCCACCAGCAATGAAAAGCAGATGTACGCCTGGTTTAATGGGGCTCACTCTTGCTTTGTGTGGTGCAAAGTACCCACAGCATGTTATATACGGAACCTCTATTACTGACTTTCTTCAGTTATTGGCTACAAATCAAAGGATAAAAGCAGGTGGATTACATCTCTGCAGTCCTTGGGACTGGAAAACATGCAGCCTGCTTGGAAATAAGTGAAAGTGCATTTTACATAGAGGTAGGTTTGGCAGCGCAAATCAGACCCAGACCTGAAACTCAGCTCCTGCGCATCTCACTTTGCAGCAGGAGCACAGAGGAGGAATCATCTCCAAATTCCACAGCTGGTCCTGCTACCTCCAGGTTTCAGAGCAGCTTGAGCATGACAGGAGCAGACTTACCTGCTGGACCAAGGTGCCCTGTGGGATGTGTGATGGAGGACAGGCTCTGAGGCTGCCGAGGCTCCTCAGCACCAGACAGGATCAGAGTTCACTCAGCACTAGCTCACCCCTGCATGATCTGGTTTCAACTCAGCTCAGCTCTCTGGCTTTGATAGCATTTTTGCAGGTCTTTATGCAAGCTTCTCCCTTCGTTTCAAAACCACTGGCAGTTTCTCTTGGAACTGAACTAAATAAATTATGATCCCTGTCTCAGAAAAAACAGGCAGTATTGTTCTGTCAGTGCTTTTGAGGGGGCAAGGCAAATTTGTTAGTGAAACCTGAGGCAGCTTGCAAGTACTTCATCTGTGAGAGCTCTTTGATCCCACTGCTTATAACTACATTAAGCCAGAGCTTTCACCGGGCTATTGACATGAAAATGCATGGCGGTGATCTCCTTTTTTTAATCCATCAAATTACCTTCCATCCCAGGGTCATAAGGTCTTTTACATAGGATTCCTTGTGGGTTGTTTTTACTTCACCTACTGCACTGAAAGGGAAGCAAGCTGAGCGCAGCTCTGAATGGCATGTGCGCAGCTGCAAGTTACCTGCCGAGCTGTGTGCAGCTAGAGCATCCTCCTCGCACCTCGCACAGCTGTCATGGTGACACCCGCCATCAGAACAGAGCTCCTGAAACATTGGCATGCCAGAGCATTCATGCTCAACTAATTACTAAACAGACGATATGGTTTGCACTGTCAATCATCCACAGCACAGCTTAAACATTAATCTGAAATGGCTCTCTGCCAGTGTGTAGCCCCTCATTTCACATGGGGAAGCAGTTCTGCTCTCACTGAACACAGTGGGAGCTGTGTTTCGGATGTGTGTGGGGGCCTTGAGATTGCTGGACTTCAAGCAGTCAGCAGATTGAGAGTTAAGTGACTTTACTGCTGAAAGCTTTGGAAAAAACTTCTGTTGCCTCTCATCAAATATATGTGCTTCTGATAGCTTGGTATGTTGGAGGAAACTGAACACACAGTTAAGATAGAGCCACTGTGATCAAATGCTCCATTATAAAAAAGCTGCTAGTAGCTCCGGTTTTCATAGTTTCAAGCTTTTGTTGTGCAGGACTGAAGATGAGGACTGGGGGGAAAAAAACCCAACCCAAACCAATAAATCTCTCTTTAAAAACAAAACAAACAAAAAAAAGCTTCTCTAAACTCCTGCAGTGTGACTGCTGCAGCCCTGGAGCTCAATTTCTTGCATCCAGGGTCACCAGGTGCAGTTCTCAAGCAGTGGGTGGCATGTAAATAACACCTTAAGGGACATACTGAGGTGGGGCAGCCAATGCCACAGAGCATTTTTAGCAGTCAGTAGCTGCAAAGTTGAACCTTCCTAGTCAAGGGCATTTCAGTGCTGGAAAAAGGAATGTACAGCACACACTAGGGCGATTTGGAGCGATGGTGGAGAGAAACCTCCCTGAATGCTTTGCAGCAGGGACCCAGAACAAGCTGTTTCAACAGACCTAGCTATCAAACCACCGTGGTTATGAGATGGTGCTGGGTTAACAACCAGAGAGTTCAGCAGAGCAACGCTGGGCCCAATAGACAAACCTACTGCCTTCGTATTGTGCTGGCTTTTGCAAAAGCTGGAAAGGAGTCTAAATAATTTCTCAGCTGTGGCAAAAGAATAAGTAACATTTCAGTTTGAAAATTAGTAAAAATTCAGAATATGACCAAATGAATGAGGTAGAGAAGATTCTAGCATGTCATTTGTGATTTTCAACCACATCTACCATTTTCCTTACATTTTTATTAGAATGTCAATTTTTATCCATAATCTGTGCTGTGCTTTCACTGATCACCTCTTACTATTGACTGAAATGGAACAGACTCATGCCACAAGTCTTTCATCTCATCATAGCTCCCTGCAGGTTTATATATTGGCTTGCCATAACCCGACTGGTAAAGCATAAAGCAACCGGTTTCACTAAAGAGCAGAATGTGAGTTATCTACCTAGAGTGTTACCATTTGTTCCTTTTTTTCTCATTTTCTGTTTGTAGAATAAGTAATTCAGAGTTATATGTGGTTATATTTTTCAAGTCCTTTAGCAGAAAAGCTGTTACGGCAGTGCAGTTACCGTGCTGCAGGGACTCTAAATCCACCTGGCCTAACGGGGATGTTGGTGATGCAAATGCGGCGCTCCCTACACTGCAGACTCCAGCACCGAGCTCAGTCACTCTGACATCCTAAAGCAAATCCCTGTGTAAACATTTCTTTAAAAAAATTAAGAATATAATTTTTTTTAAGACAGGACAAGGTATGTAAATTAAGACACCATCTCTTCTTAGACCAGCCAGGGCAAAAGGAAGAATTAGGCAAGTTTTGGGGCACACAAGAGCTTCTTCAGATCTGCAATAGAAGCAGGAAGCTTCACAGGCACCGACAGCAGAGAAAAGTTGTCACAGTTTGATGAGCTGTGTATCAGACCATCACTGAAGGAAATGTGGTTGGTACCTCTCAAGTGGAAAGATACTAACAGGATGGAAAGAAAGGTGCTGAGGCAGATATCACCTGAGGAAAGGGAAGGCAAGATAGTGTAGAGAATGTGGAGCACAGAGAGGGTATCAGGAAGAAGAGAATCATGCACCGTAAAAGCAATATTGCTACAGAGCCACAAATTTGTGGTACGCAACAAGATACGAATTTTAATTCACAGGGTTGTGTTTGGCAAAAGTTTTGTAAGTTTCCTTAATTCATTTTTTGAGAAAACAACTAGGAAGAGTTTGGATTTTAGGAAGATTTTTTTAAAGTCTTTATATAACAGTATACCTTAGTAGGAGTGTGTGTGTGTGAATGCAGTATACTTTGCTACTGCTTGAATTATGATGTATATTCAAATAGCATCTTCCCATATCCCATCATATTGTCAAGTCTGAAGAGCTGAAGAGGACGTAGCTAGGATAGCAGGCTGTACTTAATGCCCCTGTGTGGCTACTGGGAATGGGAGTGGCTGATTTAACTGTGGTGGAACTAGATTAAAAAATATATCAAGTCTGTATGCTTACACTTGTACCTGCAAGACCATTTAAGGACTGAGAATTTGTAAGGAAAGGCCGTTCACAGTGACCTGCCTGCCTGAGGTGGGCACAGGGGATGGAAACAGGATTTTGGGGTGGCTGGTAATTTTAAGGAACATACTTGCTTTACAGAAATTAATTTTTGTGAACTAATTTTTGAAGAAAAGGAGAAGTTTGGTGGTGGCCGTAGTTTTTTTCAGGAAGGGGCATTCTCTAATTGCTGCACAGGGATGGGTTGCTCCCAGGCACAGGAGGAACGGGCCAGTGTGGAGGGACCTCAGTAGCCTGCCAACTCACATCTGTTCACACTGTTCACAGCGGGCTCTACGTACCCTCATTAAGCAGCCATTAGTGATTCCTTTGAAGAAAACTTTAAACTGTGATTATCGTGTCCCTTCTTGGGACCTCATATATGGTCACACTGCAGCTTTTCTTCACCTTGTGTGTTCTGAACAGGTACATGGCCCTAGTTTTGAGTTGTCTTTTTCAGCATATTTATTATGGGGATGCAGAAGCGAATAGTCCCTGTGCTGTTCATGGAACTGGAAGGCCTTGTAAAATGAAGATTGAAATTCCTGCATTTCAAATTGTGCTCTTTGTGTCTTCTTCTGTCGCTGGGTACCACTGGGTACCATCTCAACTCTGTCTTCCTTACTCCCTCTCCATCAGGTACTTATGGATAAGATCTCCAAAGCCTTGCCTTCTCCAAGATGGACAATCTCAGCTCCAGAGAGATGCTCCAGTCCCTTAATTATCTTCATGGCTCTTTGCTGGACTTGTTCCAGTATGTCCATGTCTCCCTTGCACTGGGAGCCTGGCCCTGGGTTCAGCACCCAGACATGCCTCACTCGTGCTGAGCAGAGGGGAAGGATCACCTCTCGCTACCTGCTGGCGATGCTCTTCCAATGTAGTTCACAACTCTGTTGGCCTCATTATTACTTATTCTTACAAGTCCTTTTTCCATCTGTAAAATCTGACATCATATCAGGGAGGTGATAAAACTCTTTAAAGAACATGAGGCCCTCAGAAAATATGCCAATGGAGTCCTTCATAGTTATTTAAATCAAGGAAAATATTTTGCTCTCAGGTAGTGACCAAAGTAATGAAAAACTCTTCAGCTGCTGCCTCCATACCCCACATCACAATAAATAAATAAATAAATACTGACTTCCCAGCAAGCCCGCTATGAGTGGTGTGCGGGCAGGTGTGGGAGTGAGCAGTTTAGACAACTCCATCCTCTGCATCAGTGATGTAGTTCTTGCTCCCTGTTAAGAGATAAAGCTCAGTAGGACCTTGGGTTGCCTAGAGTATATGCACAATAAATGCATCTTACAAAGGGTGATTTACTGCAGGAGAAGGAAGGTCTCAGCCAACGAAGATGCTAGAACCGAGGGGCCACCTGGGAGGATGAAGGAGCTCCTGTTACCTTTGCATGTTACACCTCCAAGCCTGTCTCCAAAAGACATGACAGGGGAAGGTGTCAGAGCAGATGGTGCCATATAGCAACAGTTTGAGCCACCAAGGCTGCTTCCCTGTTACAGGAAAGAACCAGCAAGTGAAATTCAAACACAGCTGGGAAAGGAGGTCCATCACAGGTGAAAGGAGCAAAAGGGAGCTCAGCCACAGCTACCCTGGGAGGGACGGGGAAGGTGTTTGGTCAGGGCTAAGACCTCAGGGGTTGAACCCCTTTAGGGTTCAACACTGAACAGCAGCAGCATGCAGGGAGGTGACTGGTGATGTCTGAATTGCTTTTTGCTCTCCAGCTGAGAAAAACTGTAGGGCATCTCAGCCAATACCAGGGAGGAATATTTCTGCACAGGTAGGATCTGAGGTTGGGTTCCTTTATTCTGCCTTTCTCTTCTATAATCTTTTCTCCTACTTGAGGTGCAGCTACCTATCCTTTGACTTGGCTGAAATAAACCCATCACGTTGCCATCCGTGCTTTGCCTGGTGTTAGAAGTCTTGGGGAAGTGAGAAGACTTCAGTAACAACAAGGTGAATTAGAGATATGCACAGGTGGCACTGCTGGGACCTGCCACCCAGGGCAGTGAGTGATGGCACGCCTTCTGCGGAGCTTTAATGTTCATCAGGTGGTGTTCCCTGGCACCAGCTCCCAGACAGAAGTCCCTTTCCAGCAGCTGAGGGATGGCTTCCAGCCCCAGGTGACCTTCTCTCTTTGTCTGCTCTTGTCACTTGTCACTCATATCTCACTTGTCTGAGGGAATGGGGAGTTTTACACAAGGCACTCTCCAAAAACACTCAGAACTCTCCTGCCTCAGTGTTTATTTTCTGTGTTTTGATCCTGCTGAGGTCACAGCCCAGGCCCAGCACAACTGCCCCATCAGGTATCTCTGTTTCCTGACATGGACTGCATCGCCTCCTCTCAGCCAACGTTGGGGCACGACCCTATCCAAGATAACTATAAAGAAAGGAGGAACTATCCCATCCCCATATTCAGCCAAGTGGAAATACCATTATCCTTCTACCATCATAGCATTTATCCATCAATCTCTTTTGGGGAATATGAGAAATCTGTTTATTTTTCTTCATATAGTGATATTATTGTCATTTTCATAACTGTTCTGACACAGATGTTTCTTGTAATCCTGCCTGGGGTTCAGGGCATTGCTGTTCTTCAAGTAATCAGCAGGAAAATAACTGCAGACGCTTCAGAAATCAATTATGCTCTTCCAATCTGCTAATTACTATTACTAAAGCTAACTAGCAAAGAAATTAAACTGCGCTGCAGATAGTTGTTTGATTGAAAAAAAGCCCATTTCATAATGAAACCAGCCCAGAAGCTGGATGGTGCTTCCATGAATGGCAACAGGGAGCAGATCCTGCTCAGGAATTCTACCAGGATCTGAATGGTCCTCTGCCCCTGAAAGTATCAGCAGGATGCAGATGAAGGTGTGGGGGCTTTGTACTGCTCTACAGCCACAAAGGCAACTGATCCAGTGACCCTGGCAGACTAACATCAAGCAGATGGCAAAGGCTTGTTCTTCATCTCAGTTTCCAAATTCAAGGAGAGTGTTTAAAGTTAGCAGAGATAAGGAACTGAGACAGGTCCTATACCAGTTCTCAGAGAGGTAGCCACACTAGCATCACTTTTTCATGTAGTTTATTGGGGGGTGGAAAGCTGCATGTGAGACATTAAAGGCATCTTGTGAGAGTTCCAAAGTAGCAATAGAAGGAACTTCTCTAACACCTGATCAGACATCACTTATTTCAAGAACTGGTAGGGGCTGAGCTCATTTCCCTGAGCACAGAGCCTTTCTGTTTGATAACCACAAAATATTGATGTCTCTACTGGACATGTACAAACAGAGGTTTGGGGTTTTTGAAAGTAGCTCCTACAGTTTGGAGTGGTTGACTGAGAACAGCAAAACCTGCAGTTTTCCCAGACCAAATCCTTCCAGTCCAGGTCAGCAATAGAGCCAAGAAAAGTGGTGGAAATTGAAACTTTGTCACTGCTTGGGCTGAAAGTTTCACTAAACCTCAGGTCCAGGGAGATTTCCCAGGCTAGGAAATGTCAGCTCAGTTGCACCTGAGCAAAATTACAAGTGATAGGAGACAGGCTTATAAAGCCAATTGTACGACTGGAAGGATCCTTCCTGCCTTCAGAGCAGGCAAGTAGATCACTCCTCATTTATTGACCTCCCAGAAAGGTTTTTCTTATCCTGCCCATCATGGGATGGAAATGGGGATTACTCTTTTCTCCCTCACAGGAACCTGATGTGTATTTCAAGACCTTTTTAATATTTCTGTATCACTGCCTCTGATGACCCAAGTGCTCCAGCTGAGACCTCATCCATGCTGAACAGGGCAGCAGGAAAACCTCGGGGGCCTTGCAGGGTAATTGCAAAAGTCACCTTAATAATTAGCCTGGTGTGACCTGCTGAGCTGTATTGCCTGGGGAAAGGTGAGGGAGTCAGGTGTTTCACAGGCATGTACAGCAGCCAGCTCAGAAGAAGGAAGAAAACTATTTTCCCCATCATTAATCTCAGCGGCTCTATAAAGCCGTTCTTAAAACTTTTCAGTTGAAAGGTGCCTGGTGAGCATAAGAGCATCAGGACAGATGCACACAACACATCAAATTGTGGAAGACGCCTTATTGTATCATGACACTTTTTTTACTCCTATGTGTCATTATATGGAGAGTGACCTTATGGACTATCACGTGCAGAATCTGAGCAGAAGAGGTACCAAGAAAAAGGCTGCTGTAAGGATTCAGAGAGAACACAGACGCTTCAAAAATCAAGTGAAGGGCAGACGTGGCTTATTTGCATATCATCTAAATTCTGTGTCTTACCCTGACCTCAGATCAGATCACGATTAAGTGAACTTTGAGGATCAGACACAAAATGTACCCCATAGCAGTATCCCCCCCCAATGGAAACTCAGCCTCCCACTCCTGTTAATAGTAGATTACTTGTGACAGACTGGGCGGAAGGTTGATTATTGTTATAAATTATTCCATGATCCCTCTTCTGGTGCAATACAAGGCAGTGATTCAGCTATCCAAAGAGTGGTGAATGAAAAGAAATTAAAGGCTTGGATCAGAAATTGGTCGATGGAAGATTGTTGAATCCATTTAAAATTCCACTCATTTATCCTTATTTCTGTAACATAAGTCCATCCGAAGTAAATCAGCTATAAATCCAGTAGAACTACAGCAGCATTACACTGTGTGAGGTTGTACCTCGACTAACCATAGCTAGTGAAGCTTTTTCAAACAGTCTATTTCTGTTTTAATGTATTCTTTTGTTTAATAAGATTAATATTTTCCCATGTTTCCTACAGAGTACTGCAGTTCCCTTATCTGTGTCAATGCAGCACAAAAATATGCCAGAGGTTGGAAGAAAGGAAATGTGTAAGAGAAACTGGTTTCTACTAGTGGCAGAAATTCATGTACTGGTTGTCAAATGGATGCTATGTTTGCTAGAAGGAAATTTGAAGTGGATATTGAAAGGATATAGCTACATATCAGTTCAGGTTTAAAGGGTTAGACACAAAGGATTTTTAAGGAAAAAATGGGATATTACATCAAGGGAGACCCGGCAGTGACCCACCATGGAAGTCTTAAAGATGAGTGAGTGAGGTCCATGAAGGGAACCAGCAGCACATAACGTCCCAGCGACTGGGACTTGCCACATCTCTGAAGTCTCAGTCTGAGCTGAGCACCTGAAGTCTCAGTGTGATGCATGGATCATATCACACAAACGCCACAGGGGTAAATAAGAGTGGTGCAGTCCCTAAGCCACAGCAGGGCATGTGACAGGGAGGAGACAGGTGAAACGCACCTTTCTCTATAAAACTTTCCCTGGGCTTAATGCTTCAGTCAGGACTACTCTTTCTCATGGAAAGTGGTGGAAGAAGCTGTTCCTGTCCCATCCCTCACTAAATGGAGCAATAACCCCATGATGGCAACACTTCATCTGGGGAAGCCTGAGGTATAAATCTTGTTTCTTTCTTTTCTGTAGTTGCAAATAAAATCTGAGTTTTTCCTTTTGCCCAATTTCCCAGTCATAAAGCAATCTCGTTTGGTTCATAAGAAAAAGCCATTTCTGTGGGCTTGAATATAGCTAAACTAATGCATTTTCTGTATGCGGACTCCGTGTTGCTTAAACAACTGGGCAACATATTACCTTATATCTTTGTCATTTTTGCTCTCCCCATGACAATAGGAAATGATGTAAATTCAGTCAGGCCCCTGATTGCTGTTGCTGGGATACTGTAAACAAATAAATGCAAGACAAGGCAAAAGAAAATATGTAATACTGCGACTAACAAGTGACAAAGCATCACAGATGCAAAATTTCTCAGTAAAGGACCTAAAGGGTAGACAGAAATCCCTTTATTTAGAATTCATTCATATCAAGACATTTAAAGATAACAAACTGGACGTTAACAATATTTTAAATTGAAAGGAAAACACAGCAAAAAGAGAGGCTGGGATGTGAAGATTGAAGGACCATCAAGCGTGTTATAGGAATTACCCTCCTCCCGTGGCTGGAGGCTTGCCCAGTGAGGTCCTGAGCAAGAAGGGATGCCTGCTATATACAATATATTTTTTTGTTATTCTGCTTTACCTAATCTGACAAGAAATTAATGTAACCTGTATGACAAGGTTCTAGGGTTTTCTTTGTTATCTTTGCCTGTCCAATTATAACAATGATGTGACACGTTAAGTGATTATTTACATATGTAAAAGATAAACCCTTTCAACTGAGGACTGAGAGACAGCATATGTAGTACCTAGGAATAAGAACATTGCCCTGAAATCAAACTGCTTTTGTCAGAAAAAAGGGATATTTGAGTAATGATTATCATATTTACAGGAATGATGGTCTTAAGTAAGGCTTCAAGTGGATTTGTAAGGTCACTTGTTATTATGGACCCTGATATTATTGGGTTTGCTTTTACTGAATGTCGAAGCCATGACCTAAAAGCATTTCCATAAAGTGTTCTTCAGACAGGGGAGAAGTACATCTCCATACACCTGTATCTCAGGTATCAGGTACCAGATCTGAAGGATCTCCAGCTGCCATAAATCCAGTGCGAGATCATTGCCTCTGTCTCTCTCTGCCAAGGACTGTGATGGTGGCAGCCTCTTTAAGGTGCTTTTGTCAAGCTGGCCAAGAATTGGTTGTTATATAAAAATTATATGTGACTCTTTCATTAAAAGAAATGGTCTATCTCCAGGAAAGGGATCATAATTAATTGGATTTAGGATATTACATCTGCCTGAGGGTGACTCCAAACATTACAATGTGGAATTGAATGTAATTACTAGACTCAGTGATGAGAATTATTTTAATAATAAGGGAAGCCAGGTCGCTCTGTAGCCTGGGTAGGTTTGCACATGCACACTGTTCCTCTAAAAGGCGTGGTAAGGAGATACGAGTGGGGCTTTTCCCAGGTCTTTCACTCAGAACAGGCTGAACACGTGGTCTCCAGGAAAGGGAGCATCTTTCCAGCCCTGGAAACTGCTCTCCTTCACATATTGGTCAAGGGTCATTCCATGGTTAATCACACAACTGTGATTTCCACCTACCCATCCCTCACTGGACTGCGACACAGACAAGGCTCATTCCTGGGGTGAGGAAGCTGTCACTTCAGTCGCTGAGCTGTTCATTTCACAGAGCCGTGTTGTGAACCTGTGGCAACTAGAAAAAGGACTAGAGCTGCTACTTGGTGTTCACTTCTGGAGACGGATCAGACCCTGCTGCTGGAGTTGCCTGGAAGTCTCGTGTGCCCAGGGAACACAGCACCATACATATTCTCAGATGTGGAGAACTGCAAGTATGCACTAAGAAACAGAAAGTAGCCAAGAGTTTCCCAGACCCCAGTGTTTTCTCACCAATTACTTCTGCCATCACGAACCTCCTGCAAAGCTGTAAAGGCAGCCTTAGAAATAATTTCTTCAACAGCACTGAAATATAGCAAGGAATCTTTGCAACTTCCCTGAGCCATCCCAGCACAGCACTTTTTCAGGTCTTGTTTAGATTCCATTTCTGAGCATGTAAAGATGATTTCTCTCTCAGTAACACCCTGCTGAATACCCACAATTTGCTCATACCTATTTTTCATCCTTGTTTGCAGTCTCGCCAGAGCAAGCCTAGTGACCAGTGCACACTTCCTCTAAATCATAGGCTCTGAGAACAAGCACATCAGTATTCACATTGCAGTATGTTCCCATGGACCTAAGAGACGAGGAGAATCCCCAGTATAAATCTTCCTCACTGACTTGCAAATGCTTCTGGTACTTCAGGGAGTCTCATCCTCACACCACTGTTATTTCCCTGTGGGCTTGTCACCTCTGAACTTTTCACTTTGCTTTAGAATTTTTTTAATTTTTTTTTTTCTGAGCTCATAATACTTAATGTCTGAAATTCTGTTAAAGTGTCTAAGTGATCTGACATCTGCAACCCACAGGGAAAACGGCTGCCTCTGGTGCTTGGCACGTGGAAAATTGCAAGCATCAGCTATTGTGAAAAACCATTTTCAGCTTCAGTAAGTTTGTGTGTCAAAAGTCCTTGTCCCTCAGAGCCTGCTCTGTGTTCCCTAACCATGGCTCTAGGGCAGACTCTGCTCTTTGAGCCCCAAGCAGGCAAAGAAGGATCATCCACGGCTCCAGAGGGGATCCAGGCTCAGACCACTTCCTCTGGTTCCATCAGAGGCTTCTTCCACTTGGTCCTCCAAGAGAAACCCTAATCTCCAGACTCGCCAAGAAAATCAAATGAGCGCTGCTAGCTTCTTCCATGTCAAACGTTGCTCTGTGCTGGGAGCATCCCATAAAGCACAGACAACCTTGGCAGCAAAAATTCTGATCTTGGGATGAGGGCAGCAGTGCAGCTTCCATATATTGACATTAGGTACTTGGGCATGAAAACCTTTCACTACTACTCAGTGATACTGTGTTGCATCTCACTATATTTCTCTTTTCTAGAGCATCCTGTAGACACACAGAGATTGCCCACTGTGTTGCTAGCTCACCTAAGACTTAAGGCAGCGTTCAAGTAACTGAGTGTTAATACCCAGAGATACAGATTTCTACCTCTGAGCTAGTCAACCCAGATTTCTCTTGGAGGTGATATAATCCACAATGTCATGTGTGCAATTTAATGTGATCCTATGGCAGCAGCTGGCTGAAACAGCTCACATTAATTGCACCTAGCTTTTTATCTTGTTATTAAAAAAGATTCTCCAAGAATCATATTCATGTGCCTGGAAACGGTTTCTAGGATTAGCTGCTCCACCACCTCCCTGGGGTTCGAGGTGAGGCTGACTAGCCTGTAGTTCCCTGGGTCCTCCTTCTTGTCCTTCTTGCAGATGAGTGACATTTGCTTTCCTCCAGTCTTCCTGCACTTCTCCTAATCACCATGACTGATAAAAGATTATCGAGAGTGGCCTTGCAATTACATATGACAGCTCCCCCAGCACTCATGGGTGCATCCCTTCAGAACCATGGAATTATGTATGTCCAGTTTGCTGAAGTATTCCCTGACCTGGTCCTCTTCCACCAAGGGTACATCTTTCTTTCTTCAGATTTTCTGCCTGGTGTGTGGGACCTGGGATTCCTGAAGGACAGAAAAGCATCAGGTAGTAAAAAACATATGGAAAAAGAGGCTTGATGAAACTATAAACTGGATAGACTCATCTAGCATTGAAGAAAAAGTACGTTCAAATTTCTCCCCAAACAAGAAATCATATAATTTTCTTGTGCATCCATTTACGTATTGTTCTAATATAACTGACCAAATTGGCTGTGACTGGGATTAATCATTATTAAATAGGATCTTCCTGGATATAACTTTGTACCAATTATTTCTGAGAAAATGAAAGAAAAGATCCTGGTTTATTCTTTCTCACAGGAAGACGTGATGATTGAAGTTCTCAGAATTACTGCGTGTTTCCCTGTGGCTGTTGTGCTGACAAAGCCTGGCAGGAACCAGGAATGCACAGCTGAGCACTGGCTCTGCTGCATGGGCTGAGCTGCAGCTCATGTCCCTAGTGTGGCATGGGACCAAGCTTTCATCTGTGTGGTCTGGGTAGGTTTGGAGAGACTGCTCAGTTGGTGTTGAGTTGGCAAAGAATATTAATTAAAGCATACACTGCTATTATGCCACTATTTTTAAACACCAATAACCACCCTTTCAGCATGGAATTCTACTTAACCAGATGAAATGAACCCAGATAGTACCTCTGACAATTCACCCATTGATAAACTCGAGGAGGGTGATTGATAAATTGAGCAGGAGCCAAGAGCATCCATAAAATCACCTGTGATCAATGTGTTGCTACCTTTACAGGAAAACATATGACCCTATACGTTTCTGGTACATAATATAAACAAGAAAAATGACTTAGTGCCTCAGCACAATGTTTGTAGCTGATGGCTGCTTTTGTCAGGAAACCAAAACATGAGGTCTAGAATGTCCTCAGCCAGAAGGGCTTAAATGGTGCTCCCAAGAAAACTTACACTTTTTAATCCAGTGATGGTTTGATGTATAGTTATGAAGAGTCAGGGATCATACACATGCACACCAAGCCTACCTGCTTGTTGATACACTCAAACAGAGAGCACAATGAACTCGAAACGTGGGATGGCCGGGGAAGAAATCTTTTCCCTTCTCCCTGGAGATGGGTGGGCTAGGGAGAGATGATACATCCATCCCTACATCATACGTCATACATCATACACCATACATCATACACATGAGGCTATTTGTATACTGAGTGTCAGGGAGACTCAATGGGTTTGTGGAAAACTCCAAGGTGACAAATGCTCCACAATATGGCTTAGTGCTCTTTAAGAATACACAATATGGAAGGAGTAAAGTTAAAATCCATTTTTCTAGCTCTTGAAACTGGGCTTGAAAACTGGGCCACACTTCAAAGTAACAATGGGTTTTTCAGGGAAGGACTTCATCCTCTAAGCATGGGTTTCCATAGCTGGGACGCGCAGCTCCCTGCCATGTATGTGACAACGGCATGCACAGGAAAGCTTGTCTTCCCAAGGACGTCTGTGTGGTGTCTGCACCAGCTCTCTCTCCACTGTATTCCCCTTGAGATCTTGACTTGCACCTTCCACAGGACCATCACACCTATCTCCACTGCTCAAGGTGCCTTCATGTTTTCTCAGGCACTACTTGACCCAGGCTTCGAGAACTGCTCAACTCTGGAGCTCACTCTTTTTCCTCCTTCATCTTCCTCCTTGTTGCTCTGTTGTAGCACGTTTGATGTAGTTTACAATGCTGATATCCTTGTTCTCTTGGCACATGAGCTTGTGGAAAAAGGAGAAGGCTGTTGTCCTTCCCTGCAAACATGCATTGCACGGGCCATGCCTCTGAGACAGGTAATTGCACGAATCACAGGGTCTGTATCTCAGCAAACTGTGTACTTCAGTCTGTGTCATGTGACATCCACTGTACATGACATTATAAATTAACAAGAAAGACCAAATTAATCCCTCATGTATTGCCATGGACACAAGAGCTTATAATTTTCCAGCTCAGAATTCGGTGGGGACAGAATACCCATAAAACCTCCGTCATAGCTCTGAGTTTCTTACTTAATTTCTTACTTAATTTAAGTAAGAAATTACTTAATTTCTTTCAGTCAACAGTATCTGAGATGCTGAAATCTGTGAAATTTACTTTTTCCTCTGAGTTTGCAGCCTTGTGTTCTTCAGCAAGAAAAATCAGCTATCAAAAATGTCAACCTCCTTTTTTTTTCTTGTTTTTGAGGGTAGAAGGAAGAAAATCAGTGAGAGTTTCGATGAAAGGCAATTAAATGCTCAAGAAAGGAGCAGAGAGAAAGAGAGGCGTCATCCTAGGAAAAACAAAAAGGTCTATGTCTGGAAAATGTGGATTGTGAAAGCAAGACTGCACAAGCAGCTCTCCTTCCTGGTGCAGAGGCATAATACACACGTTTTGTCATTTATAGCTCACACATACTTCTGAAAAAGTAGTATGGTGTTTGAAAAGTGCTCTAGAAACTGTCGGTGGATTTGTAAAAGCCGAGTGGCAGAGAAACACAGTGCCTGAGAGGCTGGGGTGGCAGGCTGTGTCAGCTAATGAGCGCTGTGAGATGAGAGAGCGGGCAGTGAGTCAGTTTTGAGCTACTCCTGCTAAACAAGGTTTATGTGACTTGTGAGAAAATGTCAATTCACTCAGACACTCAGCACATGACTTTCAGACTTGGCTGAACCAAACACTTAAAAATCCATTTCTTCTGGGCTTTTTACTTCCTCTCACCATTTTTTTTTTTTTTGGGGGTGGGTGGGTGATGCTTGTTTGTTTTCTTGTTCAGCTATGAATTCAATCAGCTCAACTTAAGCGAAGAAAAAGACAATATTGCAATTACCAGAAATTTTGCTTATATAAAAGTTCTCATGGAAATGGATGTGATTTCAAGCCCAGCATGGCTCAGGTAGAGCTGATTCTGCCCTGCACAGAGAAGCACAAGAATGCTGTAAAAGCCAAACATATTCCTCCTTTACATTTCACTTTACTGTTTTATTTGTGCTGGCCCGGCTTGCAAAGCTGATGTCTGTGTAAGACTTAACCCAGAAGAAATGGAGTCCTTATTACTTAAAAGTCATAGATGAAAACTGAAATGATGATCAAGCAGCTGTCTGCCCCTTAATCTTTCTCTCATGGCCTGTACGCAAATGAATGGATTGATTTCTGAATACAGTATCTGCTTCTCAGTTTGATTTCATCTTTCCTGGTTGATTATACCAGAAATATCAATCTCAACAATTAATTTAGCCAAATCGATATGACACTTTAAACACATCCACCCTCCCACTCCATTAAAGTTATGTCTGAAATATCTTTTTTTTTTTTTTTATCAGGAAGAATTTATAATATTTTATCTCCCTGTTTCCTCTGGTTAAATCAAAATGACCCTTTCAGGCATGGATAAATGGTTCCTGTGGCACTAAGAGTATCAGGAGAGACTCAAAGGGCACTGGAGAACAACTTCCTCAAGAAGATGTACATCCCAGTGGCTATACCAGCAAAGATGGAACGACTGTAATTCATCCCAGCTAAAGATGACTGGTTGTGCTGAGGTAAGATACACTTCTTACTCAGGAGATATGATTTGTGTCTTCTTTACTGGAATATATGATGAGTGAAAAGTACTTCATTTTAGTTTTATCATACAAGATCATAAACCTGAAAATACAGAGAAAAGGAATATGACGTGTTCATACTAACTAGAGACCATGGCTATGCATTGCACCAATCCTACAAATGTTTTCCAAAACAACCAGCAGTATCGAAGGCAGGTTCTGGTGATGGAGCTAATAGTGGGTAAACTTGCTAACCTGTGATAATTCAGAACAGGACATTTTCTACCTGGGATTGGCAATGGTCCTCACTTGGAAAAACCTGTGTCTCTTCAGAGATGTACACCAGAATGTGGTGGGTGGGATGGACGTGGCTTTCAGAAGCTACAACGGCCTGCAAAGCAGTTTCTCATTCAGTTGTTCTTTTTTTCCTGTTTTTTATCCTCCTTAGTCAAGGCTAGTTGGTTCTAAAACTTTATAAAGCTGACTAATGCCAAGACCACAAAACCAGTTCTTTCATCTTGTTTTCTCACCCTTTTACACAAGTTCAGGCTGACAAACCGCCATTGTAGTGAACTACTTTGTAGAACTTTTTAGTTCTAAAGTTTGCTGAATCCATGAGATAAGAAGTACATGTTACACCTAAGGCCAAGCAACATCAGTCTTGTTTGTACCTTGGAGCTGAGTCTGGACATGATGTACATCACAGATCAGCCGGTAGTCTTACGGTTTATCAAAAGTGATGTGAGAAAACACTGACATCTATCACAACGGTTGCAGTGTGACTCACTGAACATCAGCTTCTAAAACACAGACAGGCTAGTCATCACTAAATTACCTTTATGATCAATGGAGAGGAATAAGTGCAGTTCATCTCACCCTATCACAGACATGAAGAATCACACTCTACTTCTCTCCACTGACTGGAAAGGAAACTTAGGGTGACTAGTTTGAATGGAGATGTCTAAAGTGGTGATTATCTTACTGTATTGAGCACTGGTGTGGCCTCACCTTGAGTGCTGTGGGCAGTTCTGGCCCCTACCATTTAAGAAAGGTGTGAAGGTCCTTGAATGTATCCAGAGAAGGGCAACAAAGCTCATGAAACGGCTGGAAGGAATGTCCCATGAGGAGCAGCTAAGGACTTTGGGCTTGTCTAGTCTGGAGAAAAGGAGGCTGAGGGGCGACCTTATCGCTCTCTACAGCTTCCTGAGGAGGGGACGTGGAGAGGGAGGTGCTGATCTCTTCTCCCTAGGATCCAGTGATAGGACACATAAGAATGGTTCGAAGCTGCACCAGTGGAGGTTTGGACTAGACATTAGGAAGCATTTCTTTACCGAGAGGGTGGCCAAACACTGGAACAGGCTTCCTAGAGAGGTGGTCAATGCCCCAAGCCTGCCAGTATTTAAGAGGCATTTGGATAACGCCCTTAACATTGTGCTTTAACTTTAAGTAAGCCCCAAATTGGTCAGGCAGTTGGACTAGATGATCACTGTAGATCCCTTCCAGCTGAAATTTCTTTTCCTTTCCTTTCCTGTCCTGTCCTGTCCTGTTCCAGTCTTCGATAAGAATTGTTTTGTTGGGTGGCCCATAGATATAGAGGAGGCATGTGCAAGCAGTTAAAACTAAACCTGCAGACTTTCAGACATCTAAAGACTGACATGGATACTGCCCCACAGTCCTTATTTTCCCCTTCTGCCTCAGAGACCTCTGACTCAGAAAAATGAGATGCCAACTTACAGATTGTTGGAGTGTTTTGAGAAACATGAAGGACATGAGCTATAAAGTATCACAATTTTTCTTTTCACTTACAGATGTCACAATGACAATTTTCTCCCCTAAGGCTCAGAAAGAAAAGAAGGGGAGAAGAGGCTGAAGGTATTTAGCCAGTGAGATCCCTCTGCAGGGGGCTTGGGAGGAGGATGCCAGTCGAGCCTTGGCCTGAGCAGAGCTTACCCTGATGTGCAGCTGTTGCTCACGGAGGAAATATTAGAAGGCCAGGACAGAGGTGAAGTGAGGTGATGGCTGCACAGTCCCTATGGGACTGGCTTTCTTGGTAGTGCTCTGCTGATTTTAGGTAGGACCCAGAAGGTACTGAAGAAGCTCACGTTCAAGTGCACACCATATAAAATCCCCTCCTGAGCATGCAAATATATGCACTCATTGTTTTCTCTAACATATGCACAGAGTAAAATCCCTCTGCATCCTGTTGTGCTCTTTTTGGTGCTTCATATCCATATTTTCTATCAGCTGGAGAAAAGCTCTTCAAATTCACTTAATCAACTCTGTCCCTTTATTAGGTGCATTGGTTTACACCAGAGATGCATCTGGCATTTCCTACCTTTGCCATAGAAAAGGCAAAACCAAGAACAAAGTCACCTCATTAGCATAAGAAGAACTACAGGGAAAATGCTCATTACCTCATTGTGCACATAAGGTCATTACTGGCATTACAACAGGACTTTTTAAGACTGATCATTTCTTTTTAATTGCACAAACACAGAAGGTGATTCCATCTTTTACATCATAGTTTATGACCAGAAGCCATTTGCCAAACAGAAATCACAGTAGCAAATGAACTTCAACTTGCTTTGAAATTAGAAAGGTAGTCACAATATATATGTTACTGTTTATACCAGCTACCCACGGGCTATCTGGGGAAAAGCTACTCAAATAATATGAGCAAATGTTACAGAACAGCATGCTGGCAAAATAATCTCTTTTAAGCCAGTATCCTGTCAAGTGAAATAAGTAAAAAAATCAGAACTGAATAATGGGGTAGGCTTGGCTGAAAATTTCCTAACAACTTTCTTTTGAAAAATATTTGTTTAGTAGAATTCAAACTTTCCTCCTTAATTCCTGCGCACACAGCTGCAGTTGAAAATGTCTGTACTGGTATAAAATTTTGGATTTCCTTTTTTTCCCCCAGTTTGGAATGAAAGATCAGAAATGCTAGGGTTTCCCAGTGGTGGAAACTGCCATTCCTGAGGAGCTCGAAGGACAGACATGAATCAAGAACATCCTCCCCAGACTCTGATTTCAGGCCTACTGCATACTTTTCATATCCACCTTGAGCAGATATAAACTTTCAAAATTAAAAAATTCTGTGGAAAAAACAAAGATATGGCAAGAAGCTTCAGGAGGAAGACAGGGAGAGCAGGATAGATCAACAGCAGAAGCCAAGTGGAAATTAGTCACCTAAATACCAGAGTATACCCGAGTGTGCTACTGAAGACCAAAGGATCTGGGGGAATCTTATCGATGCATTAGATCTTTATAGACTGATATACTACTGTTCAACACCTGTTGTAGCAGGATGAGAAAAGACTAGACTGCCTGTCCTCCTAGCAATATGCTGTAAGGTATTCTGCGAAGTACAGCTCTTGCAGTCCTTATCACAGCTAGGAAGTGAAATGGGTAGTACTCAGGCATCACTGAAGATGCAAAGTCCAGAAAAAAAACCTGCTTCAGAAAGTGCTACCCAAGGGCATAGGTCTGTCGGTAGCCATAATCATAATCCTCCCAGGAGGTGCTCTGCCTGCGAGTACCCAGACAAAGGTCAGACACTACTAGCCCTAGCCCATCAGTGAGGTTGTCCCAGGTGACTGTCAAATACTGTAGGTTGAGATAAACCAGCATCCCCACATGGGGTAGAGGGTTACAGTTACTGGGCAGTAGTGGCAGCCTGCACAGGCCAAGGTCTCTTAGGGTGAAGTACTCCTCTGGTAGGATTCATCAAAGGTAGAGAAATGAACGTCAGAGACATTTATCTGGCTTCACTTAATAGTGGTTACAACTAGGGTTATCTCACTCCATTATCTCACTCCAAAGTCAGTATCTAAAATACACTACATAAATCATATTTTAAATTGCCTAGTTTTTCTTTCCATTGACAGTGGAAAAGCTCAGGATGAGGAGCTCAGATGGAGATCCATGCACTACAGCTATCCAGACAGGTATGATATATCTTTCCCTATCTAATCACAGCAGAGGTATTTTTGACACAGAAGTCTATGCCCAGCCCATTTAAAATTAATTCTCTACAAAAGCATGTACTTTGATCTTGTTTATTGGTTTGCATGCAGCGTATAATCAACAAAAAATGTTTTGTTCTTCTTGCAATGCATTGCACTTTATTTGGTTACACTGCCAGTAAATTCCTGTACTGAGAGTGCTTTGAGGCTGTTTGCTAAGGGCCCCTTGAGAATGATTGCTAGATTGCTCCGGCTGATGTGTGTCTGCTTCTGCCTATTCCCATTTCTGACATAATCTGGTTACTTTAGGAAAAGGTCCCTTCCTTGCCAGAAGCAACTGGCTGCAAGCATTAGTAGGGATGTAAAACAGTGTTTCAGAGCCCTGGAGAAACCAAAAAATAAAATAAAATAAAATTAAAAAAATACCTGCTTTGACACAGTAAATTACATTTGTAAGAGTATCTGTCCTCTAAGTAACCTCTCAAACTGTGGGACTGAAGAGAACATCAATGCACTAATTGGAGAAGAGGCAATAGTTAATATTGCACGTCATCTTCATTTTCCCATGAAAGGGGCTGCTCAGTAGGAAGACAAGAGATTTCCACGTGCTTTCCTGGCTCCTTCTGAATCTCAAGAAGTAGAAAAGCTGGATGAAGATGGTAATTTTCCCCCACCTTAGC